>NC_064931.1:424971301-425571301 GCF_023897955.1 Schistocerca gregaria
AAATTTGGAAAGAAGTTCCGCGTTATGACCCTGGAGGTGACAATCTACATCTACATCCATACTCCGCAAGCCACCTAACGGTGTGTGGCGGAGGGTACCTTGAGTACCTCTATCGGTTCTCCCTTCTAATCCAGTCGCTTATTGTTCGTGGAAAGAAGGATTGTCGTTATGCCTCTGTGTGGGCTCTGATCTCACTGATTTCATCCTCATGGTCTCTTCGCGAGATATACTGCTTGACTCCTCGGTGAAGGTATGATCTCGAAACTTCACCAAAAGCCCGTACCCAGCTACTGAGCGTCTCTCCTGCAGAGTCTTCCACTGGAGTTTGTCTGGTCCTACCGAATGCAGTGTTATTCTCCGCCTATTAAGTCATTGAATGCTGTGTGGTGCGACACGTAGTCAGCAGATCCCTCTCCCAGTCGTTGTCGGTTTCTTGTTCTTGAAACTACTTATGATGCATCGAGGAGTTCCTCAGTTAGCCTTTCGAGCCTGAGTAAACCGATTACCAGTCCTTGCAACAAGGAAAAATCCCTGGCAGTAACGGGAATCGATTGCGGGTCCTCCACATATTCAGCCCCACTGATTTCTTTGCTAAGGAGGCAGACAAGTTTGGAGAAGGCGTCTTGTTGTATTGAAGGGAATATTTCTATTTTTTCACTTCTTAGGCAGTATGGTATCAATTACAGGGATAGAAGGGTTATGCATTCCCTTAATACGAACCGTTCTGAAGTTGTCAGTGCTAACGAAATGATCAAAGCGGCTAAAACCAGGGTATGAGATGTTTTCTCATTGGCACTGCTAGTACCTGTACTGAGTACCAGTATTGCGTGGGTATATATTTATTTCAATTCTATTAGGTCATCTAGTTCTTTCCCACCCTCCCTATATCCATTTCCTCCTCTCCCTGTCTTTATCATCCCCTCCTCACCTCTCTTTCCATGCCTCATCCTCCTCCTCCTTCTCCTCCTCTCTCAGCCAGCCTCCCCAGACCCCTTTTCTGTTCGTCTCCTTCTCCCTCTGTCTCTGTCCATATCGTCTTTCCTTTCCCCCGTCCGTTTGCTCCTCCCGATCTCTCAGTACATCTCCTCCTCACTCTCCCATCAGTCCCTCTCTTGCTTCCGCTCTCTCTGTCAATCTACTCCTCTCCCCCTCTTTGTGCATCTCCTACTTCACCTCTTTCTGTCCACCCTCTCTTCTCCCATATTTCTGACCATTTCCTCTTCACCCTCCCTCATTCAACCTCACCCGCCACCTTTCTCTCCCCACCTCATCATCCCACTCTCTCTATCCATCTCCTCCTCTTCCCTTTCTATTTACAATTCTCCCTCACCTTCTCTGTCCACCTTCTCCTCCTCCCCAATATCTGTTCCATCTTCTCATTTCCCCTTTATGTCTGTCCATGTCTTCCCGCCCCCCCCCCTCCCCACACTCCCTTCACATTATCACCTTCACTCCAATAAAAGGTTGTAGGTTCTTACCATCACAACATTTATTTCCTGATATTAACAATATGTGTAGCGAGTTTGGCTGAAATCAGTACGGGGTTTCGGGGGAGCTTTTTAACTATGGCATTGTCCATATACACACATTTAACACATATTTCGCACATTTTTGTATTCATATTTCATCTATACCTCTAATCAATTTTGCCCTCCAGTTTAGTCTTGACGCAGCAGAATGTTTAAGATGCCATGTCCCTTAACGATCTGTCGTACGTTCAAGGATTCTTGCAGGTACATTCAGTAGTATATCTGAATACTGTCCGCAAAATGTTTCGTGATTAGAGCGATAATTGAAGTAGCAATAAATTAAAAGAACATGTTTGATGTGTCAGTTTTACCGTATGAACAGCAAACGAGTAGTAATAAACAAGCTTTTATCCATTCATCATTTTGTTGGGGGTATGAGCGAGTGAAGGTTTCGTAAAGGAGTGAGGGGTTTGTTGCAAGTCACTGAGTGCTGTCATTCTCAAAGACTACGTAGATGGACAGGTTATTTACATGACATGAGCAAATCTTCCTTTTCGTCCCTATATCTTTCATATTTGAGATGTAGGGGAGTCTTACCCGAAAACTGGTTCTTCTAAGATAGTAAGTGATATCTGTATCAGCTTTGGCTGAAATCGATCTAGTGGTTTAATAGGAGATGTGGAACATACATATGTAGATTACAGAATCATATGCACATATACAGATGGAGGCAGTATCGGGTACATAAAATATAGAAGGACAGTTCATTGACGGTTCTGGTTTTTCTAGTCAGGTGATTCATGTGATAAGATTTTCGACGCGACTTTGGCCGCACGACGGGAATTAATAGACCTTGCAAGTGGAACAGCAGTTGGAGCTAGACGGATGGGACATTGCACTTCGTAAATCGTTAGGGAATTCAATATTACGTGGTCTACAGTGTCAAGAATGTGCCGAGAATAACAGATTCAGGTATTACCTCTCGCCGCAGACAACGCGGTAGCGGACGACCTTCACTTAACGGCCGAGTGCAGTGGCAATACATAGAGTTACCAGTGCTTACACACAAGCGACGCTGCATGTAATAGCAGAAGAAATCTATGTGGGACGACGGTGCGGCGAAATTTGGGGTTAATGGTCTAGGATCATAGGGAACCGATGCCAGTGGCTCTGCTAACAGCACCACATCGCCAGAAGCGCCTCTCCTGGACTCGCGACCATGTCGGTTAGGGTGTAGACGACTGGAAAACGGTAGCCTGCGCAGGTGAGTCACGCTTTCAGTTGGAAAAAGTTGATGGCAGGGTTCAAGGTTTGTGCAGACCCCAAGAAGCCATAGACCCAAGTTGTCAAGAAGGCACTGTAGAAGCTCGTGGTGGAACCATAATCGTTTGGGCGGTGTTTACATGGAATAGAATGGGTCCTATGGTCCACTTAAACTGATCGTTGAAAGCAGATGGTTATGTTCGGCCACTTGCAGAGCATTTGAAGCCATTCATGGGCTTCATGTTCGAGAACAACGATGGAATTTTTATGTAGGATAAAGCGCCTTGTCACCTGGTTACAGTTGTTCGTGACTGGTTTGAAGAACATTCCGAAGAGTTAGAGTGAGTGAGTGATTTGGCCTCCCTGATCACTCGACATAAGAGATAATCGAGAGATCAGTTCATGCAGAAAATCGAGCAACGGCGACCCTTTCAGAATTATAGACGACTATAGAGACCGCATGGTTAAATGTTGTTCAGTCCCATGCCACGTCGAGTTTCTGCACTACGCCAGGCAAAAGGAGGTCCGACACGACATTAAGAAGTGTCCCATGACTTCCTTCGCCTCACTGTGTGTGTGTGGGTGCCGAAATGCCATTGATGGTTGCAAAAGGATACCTCGACTAGGAAATAACCTATCTCGGACAGACTTTCAGTACGAAATAGTTTCTTAGTGACGCAGCAGTACTAGGCGGAGGTGATATCGAATTGCGTAGCATGTTTAATGTAACTGAGCGAATGCTAGCTGATGGTTACTATGGACTCTTACAAACAGGAAAACAATATGCTGCTGTGCCTCAGTAGGATGACATCCTAGATGACTAAAGGGAGAGACACTTGAAAAGATGAATTAATTTTGATATTTAGGAAGTGAATTAGATGAAGAAGGTACCTACAACAAAGATACAGCATGAGGATCTACGCAGGATAAGTGGTTTACTGTAAAAGAAGATGCCTCAGATATCCAAAAATAAAACTTGGGAAAAGGAATACACACTGCAGCGGCAAAGAAAGTGGTATAGGCATGCGTATTCAAATACAGAAGTACGAAAACAGACAGAATACGATGCTACGCTTGCAACGCCTATATAAAACAAGTGTCTGGCGCAGTTGTTAGATCGGTTACTGCTGCTACAACGGTAGGTTATCAAGATTTAAGTGAGTTTGAAGGTGGTGCTACAGTCGGCGCACGGAAGTCTCCGACATCGATGTCGCCGGAAAAGCATCCTACGAGAACAGGGCCAATGAGGACAACCTCATGAATCCATGGATCTTGCATGTCAACAGCGTACTGTTCAAGCCGGTGGAGGCTCTGCAGTGGTGTGGAGCATGTGCAGTTGGAGTGATATGGGAAGCCTGATATGTGTAGGTATGTCTCTGACTGGTGAGACGTACGTAAACATCCTGTTTGATCGCCTGCATCCAGCCATGTTCATTCTGCATTCCGACGGACTTAGCACACAATGCGACAGCCCACACGTCTAGAACATCTACAGAGTAGCTCCAGGAACACTCTTCCAAGTTTAAACACTTCTGGCGGCCACCAAACCCCCAGACATGAACATTATGGAGCATATAGAGGATGCCTTGCAACGTGCTGTTCAGAAGACGTCTCCAGCCCCTCGTGCTCTTACGGATTATGGGCAGACCTGGAGGATTCCTGGTGTTAGTTCCCTCCAGCATAGTTGAGTTCATGTCACGTCGTGTTTCGGCACCTCTGTGTGCTCGCGGAGCCCTAATCGATATTAGACAATTTCTTTGGCTCTTCAGTGCATTTATAGCAGGCCAAGTGTAGAAAATAGGGAATAAAGAAAGAAATGATTAGAATAGTTTGAAATGTTATGAGTCCAGTGTTAAACCACTGGGCCTCCTCGCTCGGTCCAGTTGCTTTTGGTTCTGAAAAAGCTGAATAATGATTTCTGTTAAATTTTGCATTTATTCTTGAAATTCTTTTTAACAAAAGTGTTTGCTGTTATCTGGTTTTCAAGCGATAAATAGTTTTTCTAACAATAAACTATATTTTTACCTGTTTTACCTTTAACAATGAATTACCCAAGCAAATTTTGTAAGGCATCTGTAGCATTTAAAAATACACTCCTGGAAATGGAAAAAAGAACACATTGACACCAGTGTGTCAGACCCACCAAACTTGCTCCGGACACTGCGAGAGGGCTGTATAAGCAATGATCACACGCATGGCACAGCGGACACACCACGAACCGCGGTGTTGGCCGTCGAATGGCGCTAGCTGCGCAGCATTTGTGCGCCGCCGCCGTCAGTGTCAGCCAGTTTGCCGTGGCATACGGAACTCCATCGCAGTCTTTAACACTGGTAGCATGCCGCGACAGTGTGGACGTGAACCGTATGTGCAGTTCACGGACTTTGAGCGAGGGCGTATAGTGGGCATGCGGGAGGCCGGGTGGACGTACCGCCGAATTGCTCAACACGTGGGGAGTGAGGTCTCCACAGTACATCGATGTTGTCGCCAGTGGTCGGCGGAAGGTGCACGTGCCCGTCGACCTTGGACCGAACCGCAGCGACGCACGGATACACGCCAAGACCGTAGGATCCTACGCAGTGCCGTAGGGGACCGCACCGCCACTTCCCAGCAAATTAGGGACACTGTTTCTCCTGGGGTATCGGCGAGGACCATTCGCAACCGTCTCCATAAAGCTTGACTACGGTCCCGCAGACCGTTATGCCGTCTTCCGCTCACGCCCCAACATCGTGCAGCCCGCCTCCAGTGGTGTCGCGACAGGCGTGAATGGAGGGACGAATGGAGACGTGTCGTCTTCAGCGATGAGAGTCGCTTCTGCCTTGGTGCCAATGCTGGTCGTATGCGTGTTTGGCGCCGTGCAGGTGAGCGCCACAATCAGGACTGCATACGACCGAGGCACACAGGGCCAACACCCGGCATCATGGTGTGGAGAGCGATCTCCTACACTGGCCGTACACCTCTGGTGATCGTCGAGGGGACACTGAATAGTGCACGGTACATCCAAACCGTCATCGAACCCATCGTTCTACCATTCCTAGACTGGCAAGGGAACTTGCTGTTCCAACAGGACAATGCACGTCCGCATGTATCCCGTGCCACCCAACGTGCTCTAGAAGGTGTAAGTCAACTACCCTGGCCAGCAAGATCTCCGGATCTGTCCCCCATTGAGCATGTTTGGGACTGGATGAAGCGTCGTCTCACGCGGTCTGCACGTCCAGCACGAACGCTGGTCCAACTGAGGCGCCAGGTGGAAATGGCATGGGAAGCTATTCCACAGGACTACATCCAGCATCTCTACGATCGTCTCCATGGGAGAATAGCAGCCTGCATTGCTTCGAAAGGTGGATATACACTGTACTAGTACCGACATTGTGCATGCTCTGTTGCCTGTGTCTATGTGCGTGTGGTTCTGTCAGTGTGATCATGTGATGTATCTGACCCCAGGAATGTGTCAATAAAGTTTCCCCTTCCTGGGACAATGAATTCACGGTGTTCTTATTTCAATTTCCAGGAGTGTATTTATAACCTTTATTTAATTTCCAAATTCCTTTTAGATTTCCTTAGTTCATTTTAAATTAATCAGGTGGCCATAAATCATCTACTTCAAATCAATTACACTCCTTTTTTCATAATTTTTTCCTATTGATATATATATAATTCATTATTAATTTGTTCACGTGTACATCCTGATGGACTAAGCACATCTTCAATGTTTGTATTTATTCTTTCACCTAGATATTTTATTGAATTTACTTTTACGTATGGTCTTCCATTTTTAGTTTTTAACCTTTGAAGATTCAGTGAACATTTACACTTCACATAATAGCCGTCATTGTCCTGAAGGACTCAATGCAAAGCATGACTGTCCATTTACATGGACAGCAAATTTAATAAGAATTCAATTATTTCACCAAACATAATTATCTGTACATCTATTGGAACTGTTTTAACAGAATCTTACTGTTAGAAAATTAGTTTTGTATCGTACTGTTAGAAAATAACATTTGTGTAGAATTATTGAATATAAATATTTATGACATATTTTGTCAGACACATTCACTGTAATATCAAATTGGTCATATCCCAAACACTGATTATATTGTTACCAACAACAATAATTTTTTAAGGCCTGAGATTAAAAATTCAAAATTATGCATTTTTTGTTTATCACCTGTCATTAATGTAAATTCAGTTATTTGACTGACATATAATTTATTTTCTAATCTATTATACTTCTCTAAGGCAAATGCATGCTTTTCATTTCTTTACCTAGACTTACAGTCATTAAATAATCTTGACGAATCTGTGAAACTTTCATTAAAATATTTTTCGGTGACATAGACAAATTACACCTCATGATGCACCCACAGTGTCCGAAATGCACCATGTACTTAATTTAACACGAAAAGATGTGACTGAAGGAGTTTATTAATTCACACTTTCAATAAATACTTGTATATTCAGGGTTTGTAACGTGTTATTTTTCTGAGTACTGTTTAGTAACAGAATCATTACCATTTACTGGGTCTTCTACATTTGCACTTCATCTACTTTTAAAGTCAATAAAATCTTTAGTCACTTACAAATAACATGCACTTCAATCTTTCTATTTTTTCTTCTAATTCATCTTGTATGTTCCCTAAGTTTATTTGTCCATAAGTTGGATGACCTTTAGGGTGCACCTTATTTCCAACAATGGCCATTAATTGGAATCAAAAGATTATTTAATTTGTAATTCATGCATAACAATATCTTTCAAATCAACAAGACACAAATGCCCACATATTACTTGATCCAAATTCTGAATAAGTTGTCAATTATAGTATAACTCTCTTGAACCGATATATTTAACCAATTCTTTCTGAATATTTCCACCAAAAGTATCATATATGAGTCATAAAAGTGCCAAAGAAATATTTAATTGTCTCATTAATGCTTTTGTGTCAAAACTAGATAATGGATAATGAAGTTTTGTAATTACTTCTTCAATTCCTTTTTACTTTTCTTACTCCAATGCCAGCTTTCTTTTTCTTTGCTTCAGTATGCCTTTTCTTTTCTTTGAGTACTGCATTAGCTTTTCTGTTGTTGATTACTGCATTTGAGATTGCTGCAGAACAACCAGCAAGTGAACCAGTAGTTGCTAAATAAGGTAATGCAGCTAAAAGTAATGGTAGAAATCCACCTTTACTTTCTATTAGTCCTTTCTTTTTTTCCTTTTTTGTCAGATATTCAATGATCTTTTTCACAACAGAAAGAGTTAATGAATCATGTAAATTTCTACCAGTTTTTTCTCTTTCTTTCTTATTTGAACATCAGTGAAAAATGGCTCAATATTATTTAATTTTTCCTTATTCAGTTTAAATTTAATTAATTTTTATTTAGTCATGCCACTCGGTAGCAAAGTATAATCAATTGAACAGTTATTCATTTATAAAGATAAAAAATTTACTACAAATAATACACACACCAAAACAGTTTTGCATCAGTCCGATTCCCAGATTCCTGAAGACAGATGTTGAATATGGATACTGTATCACAGACAGAGTCCCTTTGACTGTTCAGAGTTGTCACTAAACCCATCAAAAGATGTAAACAACCATCCCTGAACAGTGCCTATTAGGTGGAGAGGGTCCGACAGCTGATCAGTTCCAGTCATTCCACCAGGAAGGAGGTAAATGGATTCTCCTCTTTGTAGTTCAGCCATGTCTAAATGGTTAATACCGCCGTTTGATCGTGTCTGCCTTGATACTTTGTTGTCTGCAGCTCGTGGTCGTGCGGTAGCATTCTCGCTTCCTACGCCCGGGTTCCCGGGTTCGATTCCCGGCGGGGTCAGGGATTTTCTCTGCCTCGTCATGAGTGGGTGTTGTGTGCTGTCCTTAGGTTAGTTAGGTTTAAGTAGTTCTAAGTTCTTGGAGACTGATGACCATATGTGTTGAGTCCCATAGTGCTCAGAGCCATTTGAACTATTTGATAATTTGTGCCAGGAAGGGCTCTCTACAAGGGAAGTGCCCAGGTGTCTCAGAGTGAACCAAAGAGATGTTTTTTGGACGTGGAGGAGATACAGATAGGAACTGTCGATGACACGCCTCGCTCAGACCGCTCTACTGCTGCAATGGATGACTCCTACCTGCGGATTATGGCTAGGGGGCACCCTAACACCAACGCCACCATGTTCAATAATGCTTTTCGTGCAGCCACAGGACATAATATGCTCAATGTGTGAGCAGTAGACTGTACGGTGCGCCTGATATAGGCAGCATATTGGTGAGGTACTCGTCTTCATAGACAACAATTCGCGCCCAAATCGTGCAAATCTTGTCGAGGATTTCCTTCAGGATAACGACATCGCTCGACTAGAGTGGCCAGCATATTCTTCAGACATGAATAATATCGAACATGCCTGGGATAAATTGAAGAAGGCTATTTATGGACCACGTGATCCACCAGCCACTCTGAGGGATCCACGCCGAATCGCTGTTGTTAAATGGGACAATCTGGACCAACAGAGCCTTAATGAACTTGTGGATAGTATGCCATGATGAATACAGGCATCCATCAGTGCAGGAAGACGTGATACTGGGTATGAAATATACCAGTGCATTCAGAAATCTGGACCACCACCTCTGAAGATCTGGCTGTATCGTGGTACAATATGCAATGTGTGGTTTTCATGAGCAAGTCAAAAGGGCAGAAATGTTACTTATGTTCATCTCTATTTCCTTTTTCTTTACTGGTTACTAAACTCTCTAAACTGAGTTGATGCAAAACTTCTTTTGATTCTAAGCCCTTTCCTAATTTTCGTTTTCCATACATAATTATTCTAATTGCATTACAGTAATTTTTTCTTGTAAGGGAGCATCACTTGCATCTAATTAAAGTTCTTTATTAGCTTGAGGTCTGGTTACTAAATCCTTATGATCATCATAGGAAATATCACCTTTTTTAAATGCTTTATCTAATTAACTTTTTTCCTGGATCAAAACATAGTAATCTTTCTTCTAGTTTAGTAAATGCTCTGATGTACAAATACACTGGTAGATGTATCTCTGGTATTGGTAAATTATTTAAAACCCATTTTATTAACCCCTTACCATGTTTTTCTGTTTTCCAAAATGTATGTGGTGCATTATTCAGAAATCTAATTAAATAAATAATTCCTTTAGGACTATTACTAATAAGATCATCAAATTTGTTTGTTAACATTTGTGTCATTCCAACATTTTCACTATTATTTTATTTCTAGCTAATTCTTCTCAATGAAGTGCTATTAAGCTATCAATTACATCTCCAACATCATTCATCCAAGTAGATTCAGCTGGTTTTAATGAATATCTTTTTACTAAATGTTCACCAACATTTTCTTCATCACTTTGTAGCTAATCTATTTTTTATCTCAGTGCTGGAAAAATGTTATCAATAATTTCTTTTATCAAATATTTATGTTTATTTCCTCTACTCGACTTTATTTATTTGGTTTATTATTAGAATGCAATGCTCCTAAGTAGTATAATATCTCAACATAATTTGATAAATCAGAATCTGTAAATAGTGTATTCGTATCTTCCACAGTTACCTATTCTTCAGTTGAAATATTCATTATTCCATTTGTAACTTCATACGTCCTACCACCAATAGTTAATTTATCTCCATAAAATTTTACTGGTAATTTAACAACAAATTTGAGTGCACCAAAAGGTATTAATGCAAAAAGTTTATCTTCACTGTTGTTAATATATTTCAGCATTCATTCACTCACATTGATTTTTGTGACAGCTTATTCTCTTTTTGGAGCTGTTTTTTTCTCTGTTCTTCATATTTCGTTAATAATTCTTTTATATTTGAGTGACTTAATGTTTAATCTGTTCTATCACTATCATATAGTTTAATTGTTGGAATATCATTAAATTCCTCTGAAGTGTTGATTATAAGGAATCATTTGTTTTTAAACTTTTTTGTTTTCTTCAATAGCTTTCAAAACATTATCACATAATCCTTCGATTCCTTGTTTAGCTTCTTCAGTAGCAGCAAATTAATCACCACAAAACATCCTGCTCAGCTGGTACCTACATGTGCCACTGCCTCACTCATCGCTCACCAAAACCAAGTCTCTCAGCAAAACGTTGTGTTGGAAATGTACGGACATTTGCGTTGGAAAGCGAAACGACCCCCTTCTGACACCAAATTCTTACAACCCACTGAGATCAGGGGTTGTAATATGTCAGAACTACCAAGAAGTATTGTTTTGGAGAGAGTGATCCCCTCAAGCTGAAATGTGCAGAGTAACACAGGCAATTGTGGCTCTGAGCACTATGGGACTAAACAAACTTCTGAGGTCATCAGACCCCTAGAACTAAGAACTACTTAAACCTAACTAACCTAAGGGCATCACACACACCCATGCCCGAGACAGAATTCGAACCTGCGACCGTAGCGGTCGCGCAGTTCCAGAATGTGTTGCCTAGAACCGCTCGGCCACTTTACTACATCGAAGATACACAGCGGCCCATCTGCTGAACTCGGCGATGGCACCGCGCAGCGTGCGTGTGTCGGCGCCAACGCGAAATGCCGGAATCTCCAGCGTCGTTGACCGGTTGCCCAATCTGCGGACGTAGCTAAGTGGCCACCGCACGCGTTAGCTGCCCCCGATAGCCCAGAACACGGCTGACTGCTCCCGCAAGCGCGACTTCTGACTCCGAGGCGAGCGCCGAAGGGGAAACAGCCGACCACCGTCGTTATAGCGCGCCATAGCGGCTCTGGCCGTCCACCCAAAGCAGCGAGTTCTGTGCCTGCAGACAGCTCTGCACCCGCGAGGCTGTGAGTTCGCACACACCTCCCCCACCCCCCTCTGAAACCAGAGGGAGCCAGTTTGTAGTCTGCCGGACGGTGCATCCCAGAGAGCGGAGGCTAGCTGCCTTCTCGCTCCTCGAGCCGGTGTAGCTCCAATATTCGACGCACCCCGCCACAGCAATTACGCTTCGGTGCAGCAGAGACTAGATGTAGCTTCAGCGGGACGGTCGGTCGCTCGCTTATTTATACGTCTTTTCCATACACTTCTGACGTAGCTCCTTTGGAGGGGGCAAGTGTAGGGTTCTTTAATAATTACAATGTGAGCTTTCGTCAGCCCGCTTCGGCAGTTACACACAGGTCACTAGGTGCTGTTGTAAATGCAACATATGTTTTTTTTCCACAGCACGTCGGTGCCTTGTGCTGCCCCGACCGCCGTGCGTGCCTTCCCGTCTGTGAGCGGTGTCGTAAACCTGCTTAGCAGACACGTTTGCAAAATAACAACATCGCCCATGCCTGCCATGCTATGTGCCAATCGGTCAATTAACTACTACGTTCCAGCCATAGCGGCGCGAAATTTAGAATTCCCTAAATCCACGCCTGTACTTATTCGTTGCGCAGCAAATTGCAGACGACAATTCTGTTGCTTGCCCTTATCCCAATTTCCACAGATATTTAGAACATCCCACTTCATTCCATCCTATTATTTGCTTCAGTATGGAAAAGGATTGCTGCCTTCCTCCCTTCCATGGTGTACCGTTGATGATAGGTTGGCATCTGTCGTTTACCGGAAGTCAGCTCATACTGATTTTTATAGTCAGGCTGGTAATTGTTAGCATCCAACTGAGCGCGAGGGGGATACTTCCTATCTTGGTTCATAAGACCCATGTCATCTCAGATCATGAAAATAATTCGAGCCAAATCTGCAGCAAATTATATTGTCATTTTTCGCTCTCGCAGCTGGTACTGATCGTGTTCTGAGGAACATCTACATCTAAATGCATACTCCACAAGCCACCTAACGGTGTGTGGCGGAGGGTACCTTGAGTACCTCTATCGGTCTCGTATTGTTCGTGGAAAGAAGGATTGTCGGTATGCTTCTGTGTGGGCTCTAATCTCTCTGATTTTATCCTCATGGTCTCTTCGCGAGATATACGTAGGAGGGAGCAATATACTGCTTGACTCTTCGGTGAAGGTGTGTTCTCGAAACTTTAACAAAAGCCCGTACCGAGCTACTGAGCGTCTCTCCTGCAGAGTCTTCCACTGGAGTTTATCTGTCATCTCCGTAAAGCCTTCGCGATTACTAAATGATCCTGTAACGAAGCGCACTGCTCTCCGTTGGGTCTTCTCTATCTCTTCTATCAACCCTATCGGTTACGGATCCCACACTGCTGAGCAGTATTTAAGCAGTGGGCGAAGAAGTGTACTGTAACCTACTTCCTTTGTTTTCGGATTGCATTTCCAATGAATCTCAGTCAGGCATCTGCTTTACCGACGATCCACTTTATATGATCATTCCATTTTAAATCACTCCTAATGCGTACTCCCAAATAATTTATGGAATTAACTGCTCCCAGTTGCTGACCTGCTATTTTGTAGCTAAGTGATAAGGGATCGATCTATCTATCTATGTATTCGCAGCACATTACAGTTGTCTACATTGAGATTCAATTGCCATTCCCTGCACCATGCGTCAATTCGCTGCAGATCCTCCTGCATTTCAGTACAATTTTCCATTGTTACAAACTCTCGATACACCATAGCATCATCTGCAAAAAGCCTCAGTGAACTTCTGATGTCATCCACAAGGTCATTTATGTATATTGTGAATAGAAACGGTCCTATGACACTCCACTGCGGCACACCTGAAATCACTGTTACTTCGGAAGACTTCTCTCCATTGAGAATGACATACTGCGTTCTGTTATCTAGGAACTCTTCAACCCAATCACACAATTCGTCTGATAGTCCACATGCTCTTACTTTGTTCATTAAACGACTGTGGGGAACTGTATAGAACGCCATGCGGAAGTCAAGAAACACAGCATCTACCTGTGAACCCGTGTCTATGGCCCTCTGAGTCTCGTGGACGAATAGCGTGAGCTGGGTTTCTCACGATCGTCTTTTTCCAAACCCATGCTGATTCCTTTTCTAGTCTCCAGAAAAGTCATTATACTTGAACATAGTACGTGTTCCCAAATTCTACAACTGATCGACGTTAGAGATATAGGTCTATACTTCTGCAAATCTGTTAGACGTCCCTTCTTGAAAACGGGTATGACCTGTGCCCTTTTCCAATCCTTTGGAACGCTACGCTCTTCTAGAGACCTACGGTACACCGCTGCAAGAAGGGGGCAAGTTCCTTCGCGTCCTCTGTGTAAAATCGAACTGGTATCCCATTAGGTTCAGCGGCCTTTCCTGTTTTGAGCGATTTTAATTGTTTCTCTACCCCTCTGTCGTCTATTTCGACATCTATCATTTGGTCATCAGTGCGAAAATCTAGAGAAGGAACTACAGTGCAGTCTTCCTCTGTGAAACAACTTTGGAAAAAGACATTTAGTATTTCGGCCTTTAGTCTGTTATCTTCTGTTTCAGTACCATTTTGGTCACAGAGCGTCTGGACATTTTGTTTTGATCCACCTACCGCTTTGACATAGGACCAAAATTTCTTACGATCTTCTGCCAAGTCAGTACATAGAACTTTACCATCGAATTCACTGAACGCCTCCCGCATAGCCCTCCTCACACTACATTTCGCTTAGCGTAATTTTTGTTTGTTTGCAAGGCTTTGGCTATGTTTGCTGTGAAGTTCCCTTTGCTTCCCAGCAGTTTTCTAACTCGGTTGTTGTACCACGGTGGCTCTTTTCCATCTCTTACGATATTGCTTGGCACGTACTCATGTAACGCATATCGTACGATGGTTTTGAACTTTGTCCACTGATCCTCAACACTATCTGTACTTGCGACAAAACTTTTGTGTTGAGCCGTCAGGTATTCTGTAATCTGCTGTATATCACTTTTGATAAACAGAAAAATCTTCCTACCTTTTTTAATATTTCTATTTACGGCTGGAATCATCAATGCAGTAACTTCTTTATGGTGTTAAATGGGCTTTTCCATCACCGTCTGAGACTAGGGTGCCTCTATGTCCGGTAAAATTACGTCACTGTTCGTGGAGGTTAGACGTCTTTCGCATGTCTTGCAGTTGTGACATATCATACAACGGTAGACTATTAGAACCGTGTAAGACCTGTCTACAGAACATATGGCACACACACGCTTACAGCAGTCGAACAAATCTGAGAGTACAGAAGATTTATAGTGTATTGATGGCTCTGAGCACTATGGAACTTAACATCTGTGGTCATCAGTCCCCTAGAACTTAGAAATACTTAAACCTAACTAACCTAAGGACAGAGCACACATCCATGCCCGAGGCAGAATTCGAACCTGCGGCCGTAGCGGTCACGCGGTTCCAGACTGAAGCGCCTAGAACCGCAACGCCACACCGCCCGGCTATAGTGTATTGTCCTAGGGTAGAGGAAGCGTAATGAGAACTTAAGGGCAGTTCACATCAGTCTGCAATTTCCCAGCGGTCAGAGGCAAGAACAGAGAGACAGATCCCCAGTGAAGTCAGGTGATTGCTCGGATCAGCGCCAAACACTGTCACATGTAGTGGATTTTGGGAGTCGATAAAGATTCTCGTAGTTGACGCGAGGGGCTCAAAAGTCTAAATGCTTGTTTATTGTATGCAAACAAAGGGCTACACGGAAGGCTATTTCTAGACGTGAGAAAAAAGCATATGTTCGACTGCTGGTTCGGAAGTCAGTGTCTTAGTTCAAGGGGTGAGAACTAAGAAACAAAAGTATAACTTACTAGCAAATTTCTTAAAATTCAAACATTGCGATCAGTGCTCCTAGTGAGGAAAGAGACAAAAGTCGGATCGTCCGCAGCTCGTGGTCGTGCGGTAGCGTTCTCGCTTCCCGCGCCCGGGTTCCCGGGTTCGATTCCCGGCGGGGTCAGGGATTTTCTCTGCCTCGTCAAGACTGGGTGTTGTGTGATGTCCTTAGGTTAGTTAGGTTTAAGTAGTTCTGAGCTCTAGGGGACTGACGACCATAGATGTTAAGTCCCATAGTGCTCAGAGCCATTTGAACCATTTGGGTGGACAAAAATATGGAAACATTACGAAACACGCATATTTGAACATAAATGCTGATGCTAGTCAAGCCTGCAGGTTGCGCTGTTGTATCTAACCACTAACAGCACTTGTGCAATGTCCTCAATACCTTGCAAATAGCAGTCGCATTCGGAACCGAGTTCTGTGTAGTTGGGAGTGCATTACGTCGCAGCTAAGTGAATTCGCACTTCGGCAAGTTGTTGGGGCTCGTACGGTTGGTGCTTCCGTAAACAACGTAGCTGTAGTGTTTGGCGTTTCAAGAAGCACCGTATCGATGATTTATGCTATATACGGAGAAAGCAGAAAAAACGCCATCCGCTAAGACACAATGCAGGCGAAACTATGCATAGGGTGATCGTGAGAGGCGGTCACTGAGGAGAACTGTGACGAAAAATAAGGACGACAGCTCAAAAAGCCAATGCAGAACTGAACGTTGCAATCGCGAACCCTGTCTCGTGATGACTGGGTGTTGTGTGATGTTCTTAGGTTAGTTAGGTTTAAATAGTTCTAAGTTCTAGGGGACTGATGGCCATAGGTGTTAAGTCCCTTAGTGCTCAGCGCCATTTGAACCATTTGAACAAAATTCGGAACTTTCCTGAGGTTGGCGTCAAGTGTCACGAAGTTTGCGTCCAAATGCTCTAGCTGAAGACTGCTTGAAATACGAAAATCCCAGGCTTTTAAATGGTTCTGCTGATAGACTGTTTCGACATCTCTGCATTCCTCTTGCCAATCCTACAGTTTCTTTGCAGGCATCGGCCAATCTGCCAATCTGATGTGAGGCTTTGTACCACCAAGGTGCCTCCTGTATACCACATTCGAGTCCTTCCCCTTCTCCTACTCCGTGGTCAGGGTTTTCCTGGCTGTTGCACTAATAAACTCCTTGGTAAGCAGAAGCTGCGCTCATTTGAGAGCTAAACGACACTGCTCCCCCACTTTTGGCTTGCAGCAACAGTGTTTTACGTCACTTTTGTCCCATCCTGACGGTGGATATATGTCTCTAGCAGCTGGCGGCAGCTATACAGCAATTGTGACCACTTTTCATCTCACTGTAATATAGGCCAAATCATTAACTTTGCGGTTCTCAGAGGCGAGGAGCATATCTGGCGCATATACTAAAATGTGGCCGTTTGCGTTTGCGATTTACTGTGGCACCTGACAACAGCGTATGGAATTACCATCCTATTCCCTGAACTGAAACTTCTATCCCGGGAACCATAAGGAATGCATAAGGTTCCCCTTAACTGTTTTTCTCGTGTAACCATCTGTGCCTTCCACCTGTGTCATGTCTCTGTTTTTCCATCTTGGAATGCTCTGGTTGGCTTCCAGCAGTCTGAAGCTTAACAGTGAATATGTCAATAAGTTGTCAGTAAGCAACACACTGCCTTGGTCTTCTTCATGGGATTTCTGTGCTGTAGTAGAAAGACATTTTTGCATGTTGTATGGGCGTGTATGTCTCCTGACGTACAGCCAGGTCTGGAGGGGAGTGTACGCCGTTATCTGTATGAAATAAAATGCACAGTTATAAATATATGGTTTCATGAAAATACATCTTTTTAATAAATGCACAATTACCTAATAATTAATCCAATCGCCGCCACTGTCGATTATAGCTTGGCACCTTAGCCCGCTCTACGGTAAATGACCCACATTTCCAACCTTCACCGAGCGAGGTGGCGCAGTGGTTAGCACATTGGACTAGCATTCGGTAATACGACTGTTCGATCTCGCGTCCGGCCATCCTGATTTAGGTTTTCCACTATTTCCCTAAATTGATTCAGGCAAATGCTGGGATAATTCCTTTGACAGGGCACGGACGACTTCCTTTGCATCCTTCCCTCGCCCGATGAGACCGATGACCTCATTGTTTGGTCTCTTCCCACAAATCAACCCAACCCAACTCCAACCACTAAATATGGTTTGACCCACTTCGCAACGAATGTTTTTGACTTTCTAAGAATTCTAACCGCAGCTCCATATGAAAACTTCGTCCCTTTGGCTGATTTACAAGGAACACTGCCCCGTGATGCTTCCGATATTTTGCACTCGTTTAAACTGCCACCGACAAATCAAAACATTCAACTCTCACACTGTTTATCTGCACACTGTGAAAACCGCATTGGTTATAGATTCGAGATCACTACCACAGATGTCGCTGCGGACGTTACATTTAAAATTATAGAGTACATTTTTCTTGTGGAACTGACTGTATTTGTGAGTGAATGTATCAGAGTTTACTGCATCAATACAATAACATAAGAAAGATCAATATTAAGGTGAGAGTAAACAACTAGTGTTGCTTTTGTTTGCTCCCTAATTAGGACTGGATCATTTTAGTAAATTTTTATCTAGTCGCCTCAACAACCTACATATACCTTTAACTGGGACTGAGAAATATCCTCTATATGTTACTATCGTTTCGTAGACTGAAAAGCGCAGGAAAAAAAACTTGGTGTTATTGAACCTTTAGTGGCTTGGTATGGTAACGCTCGGCTGTCCGGTTGAAATATTGGTTCAGTTTTTAAATTCTTTTTCCACGGTAATATGATGAGTGCCGTAGTCAGCATGTACTGCGATCGTGGCTCTCTTGTATGCCTGATTTACGGGACCCAGTCAGCCAGGAAGACTCTTCATGGATGCAGAGAACGAGATCATCAGACGTAATCGCAAGGAGCACTTGAGGATAAGACTGGGGAAAGGGCTAAAGTATAATATTGATGCATATACAGTTTCTCAGACATCTAGCACTCTTTTTCTTAAAGTTAAATACTTATAGTCACTGAAGAAGTAACCATGCTCACATATGAGCCACTATAACATCCCAATATGATATTTATTTGACATCTGTTTATCTGAGAAAGTGCGCGACATTTGCGCCGAGATAGATGAGCGTAACTGAAAGGTAATACCCTTGGGGTTGTAAGCTTTATGAGGCAATGGCCTACACGATTACGGTATTGTGTTGATTCTGGGAAATGATACCGTCGATGAAAGCAAACGTCAGTAGGGATTCTTTCAGAGTTCCTGCGTTTTATTAATGCGAAATTAAGAATTTTCCAATTTATGGCTGTTTTTAATCAATATTTTGAACTGCCCGACTTAGCACAATATGCAGTCACTGAGAAGTTTGCTGAAGATGTAAGAAGATAGTGGAACCTTTCTACTTTATACTCGTTAATGTGCTTAGACACTTAGTAGTTGGAATTATGGTTCAGAAAATTATGCTTCACATTTTCTTATCAAATAGTCTTATGGAGACTCAGAATATGAGCACATATGCCATGCCTGTCAACTAGAAATAGGTGGTGCACTTGATAGTATACGCCGTTGAGTCCAGATCGAACCATTTGTGGCCAACACCGACCAGCATAACGGCCGATGCTGTCTCACCGAGTGGAGGCCATGTGTTCCACGCCGTCCTCCGACGGTAATAAAATGCAGGGGAGGTCCGCCTGCCACGGTTCCGAGTTTCTCTCAACGCCGTAAAGTTTTAACGCCCCGGCAAGGTGAACCTGAGATCGTAAAACAGAACCGTCAATAACTTTAGTAAGTATTAAGATATTGCGAGAAATGTTCTGGGTCTATAAAAAATTAAAACTATATATCAGTTATGGGCGCTACATAAAACCATGTTAGAAATGTTAAAAGGACAAACAAAACCTACGAACTTAGTCAACCTAATAAATTATGTATATTAAAATAGGAAAATGTGAATTAAACTGGAAAAATATAATCGACTACAATTGAAAATCTTAACAGAGGGGTGAAATGACGAGAACTAGCCTCACCAAAACTGTTTACTGCAACTACAAGGCGCATATATACTAGTCTGACAGAAGAAAGGAATCACTACTGCAGGCAACAAAACCCATTTTTGTTCCCATCTAACACTGTGCAGTTGACATTTACCTACTGAAGATGTTATGACAGCTCAACGAAATGGGAAATAGAGAAAATCCATGGCTACCGAGGTGGTAAAATCACTAACGCAGACAAATACTACTCAATCTGAATAAAAGCAGAAGTATACGATTTCAATCCTCGTGAAAGGGCTGAACTTCTCCCCATCTCGAGGTCCATACCGAAACGAGACATTATTGGCGGCGTAGAGAAAGCAGTTCAAGGCCCGCCAAATGAATGTGCAGAGGAGATTAATCGGGAAATCTGTAGGGTCACCGATAAGTCATCAGTCCTTTGTTCCACACGCAAAAAAGGCTCAGGGTAAAACAACTCCCAAAGAACGTTTCGAAACGGAAAAGGGGGAAATTGAATGTGGAACCATACCTAAAAAGAAAACGAATGGGACAAACAAATAACGAGGAAAGTAAAAGTAGAAGATTGTATTAAAACCATAGAGCAGATGGTCTGAGTGGCTGATCACAAGAATAAAAGTGGATGAGCCAGCCACTCTGCAACGTATTAAAATGCCCACCCAAAAATACAAGTCGAGATGAACACATGTAGGGAAAAGACGAACACAAAGACAAACAAATGCAAAGAAAGGGTAACAGTTAAAATGGAGGGAGGGTGGAGGTCCCAGAGAGAAGGCCAAACGCCCACCTTTAGATGGTACGATAAAAATAATCCTTGGCGAATAAAACGATAAACTAAATTTTTCGTTGAAGCATTGTCGCCCAACACCAATGGTAGGGTGCTGGGAGAGTTAAAAGTCACCCGCAGAGCAGCTAAAATTGGGCAGTCAAGTAGGACGTGCACGACAGTCCGAAGGGAGTCACAGTGACACCAAGGTGGGTCCTCACGATGAAGAAGGTAGCCTTGTGTTAGCCACGTATGAGCAATGCGGAGCCGGCAGAGAACAACAGAGTGGCTCGCATGGATGACAGCCACACATTCGTCGTCTCCTTGATAGCACGAAGTTTATTTGGTGTACTCAGAGTGCGCCATTCAGTATCCCAGATCGCAAAAATCTTGCAGTGGAAGACTGCTCGCAACTCGGTCTCCAGTAGGCCAATCTCCAGACTTGGTTTAGTAGTGGCCTGTTTGGCCAGGTGGTCACCAAGCTCAATGCCTGGAATCCCGACATGGTCTGGGGTCCAAATGAAGGTCGCTGAGCGTCCATTGGTGCAGAGGGCATGAAGAGACTCCTGGATTAACAGTATCAAGGATTACAATGAAATGAACTCACTTAGTTGCTTACAGGCGTTGACATACCTCAACGGGGGCAGATGAAAATGTGTGCCCCGATCGGGACTCGAACCCGGGATCTCCTGCTTACATGGCAGACGCTCTATTCATCTGAGACACCGAGTACACAGAGGATAGCGGGTCTGCCGGGATTTATCTCTGGCACGTCTCCCGCGAAACCCACATTCTCAACGCATTGTCCCGCACTACATTCGTAGTGCCTCCGCCCATTATACTTATTACTCGCGGCGTGTTTCCGTTTCCCGCGAGAGTTCGGGCACTGTTTGTGCATTCGCATGGAAGAAGAAGATGGTCAAGTGGCCGGTGAACCACAACTATATATACACTAAGATTGTATCTGTTCTTTCGGACATGTCCGAAGGCTAAGCAGCTAAGGGTGTTCATTTCATTGTAATTTTATTCTAACGAGCTGCATGGTCACCGATGGTATCTGTTCTTTCGGACATGTCCGAAAGAACAGATACCATCTTAGTATATATAAGTATCAAAGGATGTCTAGGGAACAGAGGTTTCAAGTGGAACTGAGTCTTTGGGGCCTTGCCATAGGTTCAGCCAAAGCCGTGGCCGAAGTATGGACCGTGGAGGTGTATGGAAGCTGGCCTGCAGGAAAGGTGGTAAGGGGCAAGCGCGAGTTCATGAAGAAGTGACCGGATACGGACGGCGAAGGGAAGCCCAGTTCTAGGCCACCGTGTTGGGGAAGAGAAGACAGTAATTTGGATGGTGAGGCGAACTATGTGTGTAGGCGGTATAATTTGCGAGAAATAGCTGCCACTCGAGCCGCAATGGAGGAACGCCAGCTTCCACAAGAAGGCTGTTCACAGGGCTAGATTGGAAAGCACCCGTGAGGCGAACTCCATGGTGGTGTATGGGGTCTAGTAGACTCAGTGTAGAGGGGGCTGCTGAACCATATACCACGCTCCCGTAATCAGTACGGGACTGTACGAGGGTCTGGTACAGCTGCAGCAGTGTACAACTATCAGCACCCCAGTTTGTGTGGGTCAGGCATCGAAAAAGATTAAGGTGCCGAGAACACTTGTCCTTAAGTTGACGATGATGTGGAAGCCAACTTAAGCGGGCGTCGAAGACCAATCCCAGAAAGCGGTAAGTCTCCACTACATCTAGTAGTTGGTCATCGAGGCAAAGTTCTGGATGGGTACGACGACGACGACGGAAGTGCATCACGCAAGTTTTGGTGGCCAAATACTGAAAGCCGTGAGTTAGGGCCCACGATTGTGCTTCCATATAGCTACCTGCAGGCAGAGTTCAGCCACAACGTTAGAAGAGAAGCAGAATGAAATACAAAAATCGTCAGCGTATAGGAGAGGAGATACTGACGTTCCTACTGCTAATGCGAGACCATTGACAGCAATTAAAAAGAGTGGGACATTCAGGACAGATCCCTGCAGGACCCCATTCTCTTGTATGTGGGGTGCACTATGGGAAGCACCGACGCGAACTCTGAAAGTGTGGTGTGATAAAAAGTTCTGTATAAAAATCGGTAGTGGGGCCTGGAGACCCCACTCATGCAGAGTACCGAGGATGTGGTGACACCAAGTGGTATCGTAGACCTTCGTGAGATGGAAAACGACGGCAATGAAGTGTTGTCGCCAAGAAAAGGCAGACTCCAGGTACACATAATTGTCGATGGTGGAGCGTCCTTGACGAAAACCTCCCTTGGACGGAGCCAGAAGGTCCCAAGACCAGGAGCCAACACAGCTGCCAGCTAACCATATGTTCAAGCAGCTTGCACAGAACGTTGGTGAGGCTGACAGCTGTCAACATCTAGTGGGTTCTTCCCAGGCCTTAGCACTGGAATTATGACACTTTCCCGCCATTGCGATGGGAAGTCGCCATCACTCCAAATGCGGTTGAAGACAGCAAGGAGGTGGCGTTGGGAATCCACTCACAGATGTTTCAGCATTTGCGAATGGATGCGATCTGGACAGCGGATGTGTCAGGACAGTAGGAAGGGCACTGAGGAAATCCCACTCACTGAAGGGAGCGTTATAAGGCTCGGGGTGGCGTGGAGCAAAAGAGAGGTACTGTCGCTCCACCCTCTGTTCGAGGAGACGAAAGGTGGGGTGTTAATTCTCCGATGCAGAGATGCCAGCATAATGCTCAGCAAGATGAAACGCAATTACGTCGGGATCGGCGGATACAGCTCCATTTTAGGAAATTCTAGGTACACCTGCTGGGGTATGGTAGCCATAAAGTCTGCGGAGCTGGGTCGAAACCTGGGAGGGGGAGATTCCTGTTCCAATGGTGGAGACATAGCGTTCCAAACACTCCTGCTTCCTTCGTTTGATGAGGAGGCGAAACCACGCTCGGAGCCGTTTGAAGGGCATAAGGTTCTCCAGGGGTGGCGCTTATGTCGTTGGAGGCCCACGTTCGATCTCTTATAACTGCAGCGATTCCAGGCGACCACCAAGGCACTGACTTCCGGCGGGGGCAACCGGATGAAAGAGGGATTGCTGATTCAGCTGCGGCAAGAATTGTATCAGTGATGAAATGGATCACTTCATCGATGGTGACATGCAACGGATATTCTGTGTTGATTGCAGATGTGAAAGTGTTGCAGTCAACCTTGAGAAGAACTCACCTGGGGAAGCATCGAGATGACGGACTCTGTCGTAGGGGTAGGAAAAGTGAGAAGTGATCAGTTCAAATGCTTCAAATGGCTCTGAGCACTATAGGACTTAACATCTATGGTCATCAGTCCCCTAGAACATAGAACTACTTAAACCTAACTAACCTAAGGACAACACACAACACCCAGCCATCACGAGGCAAAGAAAATCCCTTACCCCGCCGGGAATCGAACCCGGGAACCCGGGCGCGGGAAGCGAGAACGCTACCGCACGACCAAAAAGTGATCAGTACCACACAAGTCGTCATGTGCTCTCCAGTTGATAGATGGGAGAAGTACAGGACTGCAAACCGAGAGATCAATGGCCCAATATGTGGCATATGCCACACCGAAATGTGTGAGGGTAACTGTATTTAGGAGGCAAAGTTCGAGGCGAGTGAGTAGGTTCTGAGCATCTTTGACACGGCCATTAACTTCGGCCTCACCCCAAAAAGAACTATGGTCGTTGAAATCACCCAGAAGAAGAAAAGGTGGGGAGAGTTGCGAAATTTGTCCAGCCAAAACAAGGCGTGGTGCTTCACCATCTGGAGGGAGGTAAATGTTACAAATCGTAATTTTCTGTGGTGTCCTCACCCTGACAGCCACAGCTTCCAAAGGTGTCTGAAGGGGCACAAGTTCGCTACAGACCGAGGAGAGGACGAAAATACACACTCCACCTGACAATCTGTCACAGACAGGACGGCTTATGTAGTACCCCTGTTAGCCACGAAAGGCGGGAGTCCACATGGTAGGAAACCAGGTCTCTTGAAGGACAATGCAAAAGGCAGTTGTACTGCTTAAGAGTTGATGTAACTCAGCCAGGTGGTAGAAAAAACCACTGATTGACCATTGGTATCCAATACCATTGCATCTGAGGCATCAGCGATACCTAGGTCCTCAGGGGACGACAAAATTCCCACATTATCCTCTCACACAGATCCATGGGGGAGTTCTGGTGTAGGGGGCCCTGGAGGCTCTAGTTTATTAGTGGACTTCTTCTTTGAAGTTTTTCCGTCTCGCCGCTCCTTGGGGGCTTGCCGGTAGGGCTTCTTGGAAGTAGCTTTAGGGACTGAGGACGACCTTGAAGCCCTTTGACCAGCAGCCAGTGCCTCTTTCAACCACTGGCTGGTGTCCATTGAGACACAGGGAAACTGTGGAAGGTAGAGTCCCAGGGGACCCCTTGTGCATAAGAGGAGCTGAAGGAGGCCGTTGTTTCTGTGGCTAGGTGGAGGGACAGATGTCCCCGGCATTATGTGGGGCGATGCTCCAGAAGCAGAAGCTCTTTGAGCAACGGAAGAGGCTGTGCGCCCTGCCAGCTGGATGCAGGAGGAAGATGGGCGGCCCTGAGAGCCCCCTGGAGCTACCTTAGAGGAGGGGTGTTACGGTGTGATCGATTGCGATGCCTCCGCTGCGGCAGCATATGAAGATAGCATAGGAACGGCGTTTAGTCGTTCATATTTTAGTTTAGTCTCAGGGTAAGATAGTCAGTACAGGGTATTGTAATCCATAATTTTGCGCTTCTTTAGGAGTACTGGGCAGTTCGGCGAGCAGGGGGAGTGATGCTGCCCACAGCTCACATAGGTGGGAGGAGGTACACATGGAGCATTCAGGTGCAGCGAACAGCCACAGTCTGTACATGTGGCAATGGAAGGGCGCCGGGAGGACATGTGCCCGAATTTCCAACATTTAAATCACCGCATAAAGGGAGGGACATAGGTTTGACTAAACCATGACCTTGACCATTTTAGGTAATGAGTCACCCTCAAATTCCAAGATGAAGGCACTGGTAGCAACCCTATTGTCTTTGGCTACCCTGTAAACGCACTGGACGAAGGGAACTCCTCACCATTCTAAATTAGCATGTATCTGGTCATCGGACTGTAACAGAAGGTAGCGATGAGAAATAATTCCCAGGACCATACTGAGGCTTTTGTGGGGAGTGACCAAAACAGGGATATCACCCAGCTTGGACAGGCGAGTTACGACAACGACTGAGTTGGGGATGCTGTCTGAATAAAAACCGACCCATTGCGCATTTCAGATAGCGCTGTCGCTTCCCCAACCTTATCGTCCAGGTGCTCAACAAAAAAACAGAGGCTTCGTTACCATAAAGGAGTACCCATCAGTTCTGCTGCAAACTAAGTAACGTGGCGAATAAGGATCCTGTCGCTCTGAAGACCTGCGTGCCTCCCAAGATGTTTCTATGGAGGGGAACGATTTAGGGTCATACCTGTTAGCATTGTAATCAACATTTCCTTTCTTGGAAACTGCTGGGGCCATCATTCGGTCCCCAGCAAAAGATGTCTGAATCTGCTTCATTGCGGGTCATGCGCCCTAATGCCACCCACTCCGATCATGGGCTCTCCCCACAGGCGCCACTCAGTCACAGCAAAGGCCACCTGGCATGATGGACATTGCCAGAAGTCTGGATGCCCCAGGACGATAGGCATCTTCCCCTTGGCATACGTGGGGAGTTCACGGCTCAGGCATCAGCAGTGCGATCCCTGTGTTGTCAGGGGGCCACCACCAAATAGGTACATGATGGCCACACCATAACAGGCTGGCTACTGTGCTGTATATTAGGCGCAGAGGAATCCAGTATTGTCATTGGGGCGAAAGAGGACAGGAGACGACAGAAGAAGATAACATACCCCAGAGAGTGTCCTCATCCAGATGGCTGAATTGCTGGTGGAGCTGCAAAGCCATGAAAAGAGGTTCAGGAGATATTATCCAAGGGCAGTATGGATAACTCGTGCACCTCTTAAGGTGTCCTTCCCCATATGGCCCGCACTTCTGTAGAATTTGGAAAAATGGAGGTCAAACCCTACGGGGGACCATCACATAAAAGCCGAACCGTGTGAGACTCCTTTTAGTCGCCTCTTACGACAGGAATGAATGCCTCTGGCCTATTAGAACCCCCGGACCCGAAGGGGGAATGTGTTAGTCCTCAAGTGCATATCTACAGTGTGGAACCTCTGGGACTCTGTTATAAGGAGTTTATATAGAAGTAGCTCCTCGTCCAGGCTTTTGAGTCCCAAGATACGTCGACAGGCCACCTTGTTATCCTTTGGCTTGCGCCGTCATACGGATGCACCATAAGAGGCTACTTCTCACGCAAGTACCTCCTTAATTGTCATCCAGGGGCTAAGTCTACCCCTCACCAAGGAGAAATTCTTGGTAGTACAAGAAATCGAACTAGGGACCTTTGCATGACAGCCTTCCACGCTGACCATTCGGCTACGCAAGCTGACAGTTGTTCGTATGCTCGTAATACGTCGTATGAGGAAAACAATTGCTTTGCTGAACTATGTTCTTTAGAATTATTTGCTTGTTTCATTGTCCTCTACTTGCCCCTTTCGTTCCCACATACGTAAATTTGGAACATTTACGTCCTTCTATTTTCTGTGGTTCCCCCTTGGCTTTGCTGTTTATGCTTTTGGACTCAAAATCATATATTTCATTGGATAAAAATATTAACTGAATACAATTTCACTACACTGTGCTTACTGCGTTTTATTTTCCTACCCGAATAACTGAGAGATGATAGGAATTTATGATTTGTAGAGACTTGACGCAGAGTTTGATATTGTGGTGACCAGTGGTTGTAATGGTCTCGCTATTAATATATACAAGAGTCGTCAGGGACATTTTCTCTGGTGTTTCGGCGGATATTTGCATTTTCGAATCTACTGTGTGTAAATGGACGCGGCCCAAACAGATACTACCCATCATAGGTTTCATGTAACCCCCAGTGTCAACGGAAAGCTCCGATTTGTTTTCATTAACAAATTGAATGATTTTGATGGCAGAAATTTACGTGTCCGTTTGATAGGGAGGTCCCAGATTAATCTAATACTATCTAATACTGTATCATTTTATCTATATGTATTAAGAGGGACATGAAAACATGAAGAATAGCCAGAACTCCAACAGTGGCTGAGTAGAGCGATTGAATGGAACTAACAGGCAGCGAGTGGCAGAGTGGCATGCGATTCGCTGCTGGAGTCCTCGTTTCCGTATTGTTTTCATTCCCCTGTTAATACAAGGTCCATTCAATAAATAACTGGCAAAGTTGTGTAATAAATCCAAAACCACGACCAACTTCATACTTTTTCTTATTTCCTGGTGGTGTCTTAGTACTACTGTCAGATAAGGCTGGCACCGCTTACCTCGATAACAGGATACAGGAAATCGGTGAAACAAATGGTTGCACCGTTGCAGATTGCGCCAACGTGGAGCAGTGGAGTGCCATTACATTTATGTTAGATGAAGGGTTGACACCAATCGAAATGCATCGTGCGGCCACGGTGGCCAAGCGGTTCTAGGCGCTTAAGTCCGGAATTGCGCGACTGCTACGGTCGCAGGTTCGAATCATGGATGAGTGTGATGTCCTTAGGTTAGTTAGGTTTAAGTAGTTCTAAGTTCTAGGGGACTGATGACCTCAGATGTGCTCAGATGTGCTCAGAGCCATCTGAACCATTCGAAATGCATCGTCGGATAGCAGCGCAATATGATGAAAGTTGTTGAGTCGAACACAAAAGTTCAATTGGGTGTAACAAATGCTGAAGATTCTCCACGCCCAGGACGCGTTACCTGTGCATTCACAGAGAACAGCACTGTGAGATTTCATGAGTTGGTACGGAAAACAGGCGCATTACTGTGAGTGATATTGTAGCAACGACGAATGTTAGTGTCGGATCAGCCCACCATACTGTTCGTGACATACTGGTGTGCAAGGACTGTTCCAAAACATTTAAAATAAGAAATGAAAGAAAGGGAAGTGGATTGTTGCAGGGATACGTGAAGTTCGTGTGCTTGACCCATACCCCGCTTTCCGCGTATGTGGATACTTCAGATTATTACGTTCTTGACCTACTGCAACAAACTCTTAGTGGCTCAACGTTGACTGATAATAAGGAAGACCAGGGAGCAGTATATAACTGTTCAGGCATACATCCTCAAAACTTCTTTGCGCACAGAATTGTCCAGCGGTGGCATAGGCGTGGAACTGCAGAGGTATTACACGGAAAAATAGATAAATGTTGTATTCAACCGTTTAAGAAGATTTCGGTTTTTTATGCACCCATAAACATATAATTAAAACGAACATCACAGTAGACTACTTTGGGACCACTCTATCGAATAGGCACTTCAAATTCTGCTTTCAATACATAGGGTGAATGGCGTAAGATATGACTCCGTCCGAACAGGCCTCGGAAGTCTCAACGGCACTGACCGAACACTGTCTCATCCTCAGCCTATTGGCGTAACTATATGTGGATGTAGAGGGGCATGTGGTCAGCACACAGTTCTCCCGGTCCTTTTCAGTTTTCGTGCCAGGAGCCGCTACTTTTCATTCAAGTTGCTCCTCAATTAGTCTCGCGAGGACTGAGTGCATCCCCCTGGCCAACAGCACTCGACAGACCTGACGTTCAGCCATCCGAGTGCTAGCCAAGCCCAACACCACTTCCGTGATCTGACGGGAGCCGGTGTTACCATTGTGGCAATGCCGTTGGCCGTGAGATGTAACACCTCTTTTACACACATCAAAAAAGTTTTCCATCATCTCGGTTCCGAGAGTTCCGAAACCTTTACAGGAAGTTGGAATGGAGACCAACATAAGCATCATTTTCGCGCTTTTTATTACTCATGAAAACCACACATTGCATTTTCTACGACCATTCAGCGAGACCTTCAGAGGTGGTGGTCAAGATTGCTGTACACACCGGTACCTCTAATACCCAGTAGCACGGCCTCTTGCATTGATGCATGCCTGTATTCGTCGTGGCATACTATCCATAAGTTCATCACGGCACTGTTGGTGAGAGTGTCCCACTCCTCAACGGCGATTAGGCGTAGTTTCCTCAGAGTGGTTGATGGGTCACGTCGTCCATAAACAGCCCTTTTCAATCTATCCCAGGCATGTTTGATAGGCTTCATTTCTGGATAACATGCTGACCATTCTAGTCGAGCGGTGTCGTTATCCTGAAGGGAGTCATTCACAAGATGTGCACGAAGGGGGCACAAATTGTCGTCCATCAAGACGAATGCCTCCCTAAAGTGCTGCCAATATGGTTGCACTATCGGTCGTAGGGTGGCATTCACGTATTGTATAGCTGTTACAGTGCCTTCCATAACACCAGCGGCGTACATCGGCTCCATATAGTGCCACCCCAAAACAGCAGGGAATCTCCACCCCGCTCCACTCATTGGAAAGTGTGTCTAAGGCATTCAACCTGAACGGGTTGCCTCCAAACACGTCTCCAACGATTCTCTGGTTGAAGACATATGTGACACTCATCGGTGAAGAGAGCGTGATGCCAAACCTGAGCAGCCCATTCGGCATGTTGTTGGGCCCATCTGTACCGCGCTACATCGTGTCGTGGCTGCAAAGATGGACCTCGCCATGGACGATGGGAGTGCAGCCAACCGCGCGCAGTTTGAGCCGCAACACGACGTCCTGTGGCTGCACGAAAAGCAATATTCAACATGGCTGCGTTGCTGTCAGGGTTCCTTCGAGCCATAACCGGTAAGTAGCGGTCATCCACAGCAGTAGTATCCCTTGGAGGCATGTGATCGACTCTTCGTGTCTCTCTGTATCTCTCCATGTCCGGACAACATCGCTTAGGCTCACTCCGAGACGCATGGACACTTCTCTTGTTGAGAGCCCTTCATGGCAAAAAGTAACAATGCATACCCGGTAGAACCGCGGTAATGACCGTCTAGGCATGTTTGAACTACAGACAACATAAGCCGTGTACCTTCTTCCTGGTGGAATGACTGGAACTGGTGGGCTGTTGGACCCCCTCCGTCTAATAGGCGCTCCTCATGCTTGGTTGTTTACATATTTGGGCGGGTTTAGTGACATCTCTGAACAGTCAGACGGACTGTGTCTGTGATACAATATCTACAGTCAACGTCTATCTTCAGGAGTTCTGGAAACCGGAGTGATGGAAAACTTTTTTTTTTTGCATGTATTTCATGAACGATTCCAGATATCGTTACAAGGTTTTCTGCAATTCATTTTATGCTGAGTGGCATGTAATATTTTGTATAGACAGTGCTCTGATCTCTCGTATCAATCGTGATATTGAAGCAAATATGGCTCTTTTTAGTGGAACCATGTAATTTTAGTAACTGCATTCAGCAGGTCCCTGAAAGGGAATTACAGTTACATAGTGCTTGTTAATATTGACTTTGATTGCCCTCCCAAGAGAATCCGCTAACGGTACGAAAAGAGAAAAGCAGTGCCGCCATAGTTAATTATTGCTGTGTAAAGGTCGCCAAGCAGAGCGCGCATGACAGGATCTGTCAATATATAGGGTGGTAGGGATATAAGTGCATATATTGTGATGTACATTTATATGTATGTATGTATTAAACCGTGACGTAAAAAACGGCGGAGAGGCTTCGTCCCGCCGTAGAACCTCACTGTTTCACAACAGATCCCAGCACTCTACCCACCCCACCGCCGCCCCACACCGTACCCAGGGTTATTATACGGTCCGGCCCCCAGTGGACCCCCCCCCCCCCTCCGGAAACGTCTCATACCAGCCAAGTTTAATCCCAAATAATTGCGTAGTAGAATAATTATGGTGTACACGTATGTGGAAATGGTGTTTGTTCAGCAATCGCCGACACAGCGTATCCAAGGCAGATTAGTGGGAACCAGGCCGCATTCACCGAGGTGGATGGAAAACCGCCTTAAAAACCATCCAAAGGCTGGCCCACATACTGGATATCGACAAATACACCGGGCGGATTCGTACTGGGGACCGGCAAGGCTTCCCGCTCGGGAAGCAGCGCGTTAGACCACGCGGCTAGCCAGGCGGGCTAATATTGTCGTCGTTGGTACCTTACATGTACGAACTTACATGTGTGACTGAAAGGAACCCCAGGCACCTAGCCCACATTTTTATGACTTTTTAATTTTATTTTAAGCTAAGTTTTATGTAAATGGAGACATTATTACTTCTTTTTTGCTTATTTGAGCTCTGAGCCCGTTTTCCAACAGAAGAACACCGATACGCAAGTTATCACACAATACTTAATTAGTTCCTTAACTATAATTAGTTTAATTGAATAGAACATTCTACTGATACGCACTTCACTATACTACCTTTGAACTTGCTACCAGGTTAACTGAACAGTCATCGCATGTTATATACTGTAAGGATAGCAGTGGAAGGGTCATGTTGGTAAAGAGAACGGTGGTATGGCAGTGGAAGCACTCATGTTGTTAGTGTCACAAATTCCATTGTGATAAAGACGATGTCTGTTACAGGCTGTGTTGTAAATTAGGAATTATTCTTTTTCTGTTCTGTAAACGTGATGCTATATCGTTTCCACTGTTTATAGTGGGTGTATATAGATTAACTTTGTAAATTCTACTGTCTACACATTCCGTGGAAATAGCAGAAATGCGCATAACTTTTGAGAAGTATTTAAAATATTTGCCCTTCCAAGTGAGACATCAAAGCTGTTAGTGGAGTAGCGGCAGACATGAGCGGCTCGTATTTGAGCAGGCCTTGCAACTCCTCTCCGTGGCCGCAGCAGCGTGACAGCGGAGCGGTGGCATGCTCCGTTAAAAGCTTTGCGCCGCAGGCTTCCGCCGTTAATATTCAGCGCTGCTGATGGCACGGGTGGCTGTCCATCGGGGTGCGCCCTAACACAATTTGTGCTTAAACGCTTCATATTGGACAGAGACAGGAACTGCATGGTACAACACTTTAATGCTCTCCTGTCGACAGACGAAAGGCTTGAAAGGTACAATTTAGCTCCTAGTCGACCACGAGAGACGAGACTCCAGTGATCTGTTTAACTAAACTATGACTAATTTCTCAGGGATGGAAGACTGGGATCCAATGTTTACGAAGACTAGCTCACTTGAGAAAAAGAACAAGTTGGGGACAGAACTAGGATAGAGAATTTTTGTTGAAATGAATCAGTCCGGTGTCTTGTCATTTCTTGAATTACCGAGCTTGATTAGTACTTGATGATCGGATCCGGACAATATTGTAGGACGTTCCATTCAGCATTCACGGATATGATACTACGTATCACAGACATATGTATTCCATTAACAACGACCATATCTCTACGCAACTGCGGGACACAGCTTATTTTGATTTTCAGTTAATGTACAACTTGATTTCAAACTGCCATCATCGGCTAAAAACCTGCTTGAAACATGAGCGTTCACCCAAAGACTACCGGGAGGGCGTCGCAAGGAAATCAACAAAACTGTGTAATTCAGCGTACCGTCGTGGAATAAATTAAACAGCAGCTGAAACACCTCAGGTGGATATCATACCCACAACAGTCTTCGAGGCACAAAATATAGGGAGAAATGTATAACATTTGATAGTACGACAACTTACTTCCTTTTGTAGGGACCCATTATTCATTGGCACCAGCCCTTCTTTCTTCTCCAGCCCTGCATTGATCCTTACGAACTGATCTCCTTTTGCAGGATCCAATAAGAGTTGAAATCGTTGGACGTTAATTAGTACGTTTGTTCTTATGTAATATTGCCAATGGTAGTTCGTTGTCATGCAGGATGTGTATCAATCCTATTTCTTAAAATCGGCTTTAATTGTACGTGACTGGAGTCGATTGCATATATTCCATATCAGTCTCAGTAATCTTTCCGTAGTGTAGTATTAAGTATAACTAAATAGTTGTTACCAGGTTTGAATAGTTTTTCAGAACCGAAACAGTTATTAAACTATCGCTTCATTCAGACTCTATCTTGAATCTCAGAGACCGAGAATTGCACAAAAATACATTTTAACAGATATCTACTTTAGCAATACTAACCATTAGGCTGGAACTGATGGGATACCAGTTCGATTTTACACAGAGTACGCGAAAGAACTTGCCCCCCTTCTTGCAGCGGTGTACCATAGGTCTCTAGAAGAGCGTAGCGTTCCAAAGGATTGGAAAAGGGCACAGGTCATCCCCGTTTACAAGAAGGGACGTCGAACAGATGTGCAGAACTATATGCCTATATCATTAACATGTATCAGTTGTAGAATTTTGGAACGCGTATTATGTTCGAGTATAATGACTTTCCTGGAGACTAGAAATCTCCTCTGTAGGAATCAGCATGTATTCCGAAAAAGATCGTGTGAAACCCAGCTCGCGCTATTCGTCCACGAGACTCAGAGGGCCATAGACACGCGTCCCCAGGTAGATGCCGTGTTTCTTGACTTCCGCAAGGCGTTCGATACGGTTCCCCTCAGTCGTTTAATGAACAAAGTAGGAGCATAAGGACTATCAGAGCAATTGTGTGATTGGAGTGAAGAGTTCCTAGATAACAGAACGCAGCATGTCATTCTCAATGGAGAGAAATCTTCCGAAGTAAGAGCGATTTCAGGTGTGCCGCACGGGCGTGTCGTAGGACCGTTTCTATTCACAATATACATAAATGACCTTGTGGATGACATCGGAAGTTCACTGAGGCTTTTTGCGGATGATGCTGTGGTATATCGAGAGGTTGAAACAATGGAAAATTGCACTGAAATGCAGGAGGATCTGCAGCGAATTGACGCATGGTGCAGGGAATGGCAATTGAATCTCAATGTAGACAACTGTAATGTGCTGCGAATACGTAGATAGAAAGATCCCTTATCATTTAGCTTCAGTATAGCAGGTCAGCAACTGTCAGCAACAATTTGTTTGTTGTTATAGGTGTTTCTTGTTCATGTGTATTTGTGTGTGTGTGTGTGTTCTGTGCATTTCTGTTCTGTTTGTTTATGTTCTGTGTGTCTGTGTTTGTAGGTTCGTGACAGGTTGTCTTTGTATACTGAGTGTCGCCTTTAATTTTGTTTTAATTTTATGATTCAGTTTCTGTATAATGTTTTCTATCATAGCCATACTGTACGGCTATTTGTTTGATTGCTGTAATTCATTTTTGTAGTTAATTTCACTGAGTGGAAATTTGTTCAGTCTGTACACCATATACCCAAGACCAGGTAGTTTGCGCGCAGTTGGATGTTAGTAGTATATGCGTATGGCTGTGCTACCGGTGGTGACCTTCCTGAATATAGAGAAGTGGTTGTTGTCTGTGTGTATTGTGAGGTCAAGCAAATTTAACATTTTGTTCATCTCTGTTTCCTTGATGAATTTAAATTGGAGGGAACTGTGTTTATATCATTGTGGAGTAGTTGGATGTGAGTGGTTGTTTCATCTAAAAGATAAATGATGTGATCTACATAGCGAAGCTTGTACAGTATCCTGTATTGTTTTGGGCTTATATTGCTTGAGATATTTTGTTTTCAATGTGATTGAGAAAGATGTTGTGTAGGAGTCCACTGACTGGTGACCCAGTGGTAAGTTCATCCATTCGTGTGTGAACTAATTGTCAAATGAGAAATAACATTGCTCTGTGATTAGATTTAGAATGTTAGATATTTCTCGTATGTGGAATTTTGGAGTGACAGTCTCTTGTTCTAATTGTTGTCTGATGATGTTCATGGTTTCAGTGGTGGGGTTATTCATGTACGTTGATGTGATGTCGAACGATGTGAGTATGGCTGTTATGCGTATGTGATGTCTAATTTTTTGTATCAGCTTTTCGGTGTTGTGTATGCTTCTGTTCCTTGTGTATACATAAGTAAGTATGTGTGTACTGAATTCGGTATTTAAAAGTAGTTTGATGCAGTTTTGCTGTGGTGTTCCAGAACTTGTTATAGAGCTTGCAAGGAAATGTCTGGCAGGGCTCTGATATAATCACTTGAGGTTGAAGCTCTTTTGTCCGTCTTTGCTAACAAATAGATTAGTTGTTGGAGAAGGTAGGTATGACCCACAGACTGAACAGGATTACACTCAGTCAAGACAACTACAAAAATGAATTACAAACAATCAAACAAATGCCATAGAGAATGTATATGATACAAATGTATAGAGCAACGGAACCATAAAATTGAAACAAAAATAAAGGGGACACTGAGCACACAAAACAAACTATCACCAAATAACAAACACAGACACACAGAACATAAAGACAGATATCACGTACACACACAAGCACACATGAACAACAAACACCTACAACAACAATGAAATGGTGCATTCTCACTTACAACAACAAAGTAGGCCATAGGATAGCAAATATATTCAGAAACCAAGGACTAAAAATAGCCTACATGACAGACATCTCAATACAGAGAAAATTGAGAGCAACCAACACAAGTATGAACACAGCATATGCCAAGACTGCCAATCATTTCATATAAGGCAGACAAGCAGAAGCGTTAATACCAATTACACAGATCACAGAAGAGCACACACACACACACACACACACACACACACACACACACACACACACACACACACACACACACACCAGCGCAAGAACACAAACAATAAATAAATAAATAAAACCATAAATTATTAATTAAGTAAAGCAATAAAGAAATAAGTAAAATTAAAATAACAAAGTTATAATTAAATAAATAAAACACACACACACACACACACACACACACACACACACTTACCAAAATAACAGATAGATTCCCCAAAGATTCAAAACTCCCGCCCAGAAAGCACTCAAACGTTCAGCTGTCAACCAACTGGTCTCTCTTTTTTGTAAACAGTGACACGAAAAGTTACTTAGTGCAGTCCTTCACAAGGAAAATAATGGGAAACCAGCAAAAGTAAGTGAACCATACTGCAAACACACACACACACATTATTAGGTAACTCTTAGCATATACATGACATGCCCAGTCGCAATATTTCGAACTAAATATTGTTCTACATGGCTGCAGATGATAAACTGTGAAACAAAGTAACTGCACTAAATTACATAACATCCAGGGATTCGACAACATGTGGTAACAAGGCATATATACAAATTTGGTCCGTTTTTTCAAATATGTAAATACCGTCTTTTAATACTGAGATTTCTATGTGTACCATTAGTAAAAATCATTTTTACTGTAGTAGGTATGATAACATAAAACCCATTGATGATACTGAGCCGGCCGATTTGGCCGAGCGGTTATAGGTGCTTCAGTCGGGAATCGCCCGACCGCTATGGTAGCAGGTTCGAATCCTGCCTCGGGCATGGATGTGTGTGATGTCCTTAGGTTAGTTATCTTTAAGTAGTTCTAAGTTCTAGGGGACTGAAGACCTCAGGTATTAAATCCCATAGTGCTCAGGCCCATTTGAACCATTTTGATGATACTGAAACGTCAACAAAACGTGTCTGGAAAACTGGAAGAATAATTAAAAATTGTGTTTTGTTCAAGGCGGACTCCCCCCAAAAACAAATCTGTTAGAATATTGTTTGTAAAAAATGAATTAAGAATAAACTCTTAAACTCTACTGCATCTTTATTGTGGTATAATCTGCATAAAGGAGTGGATAATTATCTCTAAAACAGTATGTAAGAAATATTCCGACTGCCGTCCAATCGCAGGCACGCAGTTCCTCTAAGGCCGGTAGGCATCGCTGCCGATTAGTATAACGTAGTCGTGACTGTGAAACCATAACCCAGAAGAAAATAGCAGTCACACTGAAGTTACAGAAAATTTTCTACCAGTACCAGCCGAAGATTGAAATGTCTCGACCGCAACCATATTACTACAGCAGGGTTTCCTCTCCTGTGACGTTTAGAGTGCAGTTCTTAAACATGCGTCAAGCAATTTTACAGCTGTACGTTGAACGACAATTTCATCGCAAGCCACAACCCAAACGCTGTTACAGTTATGTATTTCGTTTAATCCGTTATGAAGACGTCATGAAGGTTTACAGTTACATTTAGGTAGACACTATGTCTTGTCTCTAATGAATCAAGATAAACCACTCTTTAGTGCAGTTAGACACACATTTATTTTCAGTCTGTACCGTAAAAATAATTTTAGGTCCTTTTCAGATTCAACCAAGTTCTCAAGACCTATACACGAGCAGGTCATTAGTGAATACCAAACAACCATCTTCAGATCAATTTGTACATTAGTAACTCCAGTAAAGCGCATCTGCTAACTGTCGTCTTTACCTTCTGATACATACCTTCAATGAAATGGGTCTAAAGATCGCTGCTTTTCAGTTTTGCTTAAAGGCAGGTTTATGATAAAATTGTCCGCTACGGCACAACAGGTAGACGGTTCATTCCTTATCGAAACGATATTACAGTGCCTGTGTTTGCAAGAGGCATGATACAATGTTCCTTCTGACATGGATGCGTGTATGAGTAAATGTACGCGTGCAGGTTAATGACACATGGATGGCAACAGACTGAAGTTTGGGCCTGACAGTGAAACGTGCACTGACAGCCGAATTAACTAGTCTGACAGTTCGCGACAAGCGTGAAATCCGTGTTCGAAAGGCCCAAGTTTTGAATAACGTCATTTGATTCTTCAGCTGGAGGTTGTCCGTATTCGCAGCTGCGAATACATTTGCTGTACCTGATTTCTTCTGTTCATGAATATATGTTGTCATCAACAAGAGGTCAGACTAGAGGTTACATATTTTACAACTGCAGCAATCCAAAGGAACAACAATAAATGTAAAAGTAGCATGCCTAAAAGCTATTTGATAAGCATTGTATACAAATCTTTTGTCGTTTTGCTGAGGTTCAACACAAAAAGTATCGTTTTACGAACAAAGGTTAGCAATTATTGCGTCCAGTTTTAAAGTCGTCTCATACCAGTGACCCAGCCACCTGGAGTATCACTTAATTTAGTCTTTATTAACGCGTGACCTTCTTATTAAATTCTTGTTTAAATGGAATTGTCAGCATGAAATGAGAGAATACGCAGCACGTCAAGTGTCTGTGCAAAAATTCAGATTTTCCATTGATTTCTGGACTGAGTCTTCTAAAGCTGATATCCTTTAATTGGACACCGTGAGATAATTATCCGGTATAATAGGAACGCGGATATGAAGTGAGTATTCCTTGTTTAAGCTCCAGGATGAATTTAATATTCTCTTTTCCCCTACTACTACAAGACGCTGTCTGAACTTTGATACGGAGTTAGATTAAAATGTCTACCACTCCTGGACTCTCGTGAAACTGACTGCTCCCATCAACTCAGACAAAAGCGTCGCACTCCAGAATCGTTAGCAAGTACTCTAGCATGCTAAGAAATTAATGTAATGAAAATCTAGGTGCTAGTGACACAGTTATAGCGACGGAGTTCCCATGTAAAATAAAAGGAAGGAGCGTAATCTAACAACGAAATTAAATTTCATGTCCAGGATATTACAGTTGTAATGTTTCAAAAGGCTCTCCTCAACGAAAATTTAAGCAGATGCAAGCCGTAAAGAAACATAGTGCGTAGCCAGGAAGATACAATAAACATCAAAACTTATGATAACAACATTCCTTTGAAATAATGGACGCTAAGGTCAAACTGGCATATCGCACACAAAAAAGAGTTACAAATTCCCCTTCGATTGATTACCGGCACGACGGATTACTCGATCCAAAGGCAGGTAAGAAACAAAGCCCAGAGCTCAAAACTGTACGATAGTAAGTTCTGGTGACTCTCGCAAGCACATTAATCCACCATTTAAGAATCCGGCGTCAACTAAACTGTAAATCTGCCGCTCATAAACTTCATTACCGACTTGGCGCATAGTGCCACATATTGATCTTACCGTTGCTGAACTGACGACTACGGCAGCAAAGGAATCATCGCCGTGACTGAATAGGCGCGAGACGGCCAGATGTATATCGTCTGCTGCTTCTCTCGGCGTCCACGAGTCATCAGCGCGAAAAGTACCAAGTTAGCTCCAATGTTCCAACGTGTGTGAAATCTTATGGGACTTAACTGCTAAGGTCATCAGTCCCTAAGCTCACACACTACTTAACCTAAATTATCCGAAGGACAAACGCACACACACACACACACACACACACACACACACACACACACACACACACACGCCCATGCCCGAGGGAGGACTCGAACCTCCGCCAGGATCAGCCGCATAGTCCATGACTGCAGCGCCCTAGACTGCTCGGCTAATCCCACCAAGTTTGCTACGCTAGTCAATTGGAGGACTGTTGGCTGCCAAACAGACCAACCTCTCTTCATCTCCATCGGTGACGGAATACCCCTCCAGACTTGTTCGCGTCTCTCCTCATGAGTTCTGTGCTGTATTTCCTAACCATCACCAGAGTGAATCAGATCAACGGTTCAAAGGTTACTAGCAATCGAAAAATTTTACAATATCATTACAGCTTCTACCTACTGAATATACAGAAAACAACCAATTCCAAGTTTACTCGAGAATAGCGAAAGCGCACCTGACTCTGTTATCAAGCTCTGCGCCCAGGTGATTCTTTATGCCCCCACAAGCAGAGAAAGAAACATGTCGTAATGAGTGCTCTTAGCTTTCATGAAACATAGGAAAGCTGTTATCTGTTCAAAGTAGTCCCTGAAGCACATTTCAGAGAGTCGCCTTTTTCAGCAACAGATGTTCGTTTTCCCTCTCGCTGTAGGCCGTCCTCTGAAATTATTTTGACCAGCTGAATTCCTCATATTATATGCATTTGTATTTCCGAAAATAGTAATAGTAGAGCATTGATTGACTTATGCAAATACTTATATTTATATGTGTGGAGTCTGTTCTTGCAGACATGTCAGGAAAAAGAAATACCATTTGTTTTTGATCCCACAACCATATATACAGGGTGGTCAGAAAAAGTCTGAAAAGATTGTATGGTTGTACCGGTGTAGATAGTACTGTAAAATAACTGTTAGGAAAAAAATTCGATACATTGCACCGTTCTCAAATTAATTAGCACTGAAGTTAGTTAGTCAATGAGGCCGATGCGCGAGCAAATTCAAGCGGCCCGACAGATAAAATTAGTACCAGGCCTTCTCATAGTGAAGATAACAGCTTTCGAGAAAACTCAGCCTTTGGCTCCAGTCAATTCCATACTACCATCCCCTGCCCAATTTTTGTATTGGTCTTTTGTTCGGTTTTGGGAAACCAAACGGAGAATACATTTGGTGATACCGTCTGGTGGGCCGCTAGAATTTGCGAGCGCACCTGATTCGCTAGTTTCATTGTTAATTAACTCGGAATCGGAGTATCTATTTTTTCTTAACAATTATTCCTCAGCGCAATGTACCCTCCAACACCCTTAGATGCTTTTCAGACTGTTTCTGACCACCCTGTACACTATCTTATGAATTCTTCCCTCACTTTTTGGTATATCAATTATATATTTAACGTTGAATAACGGGTATAATGTTTTCATTTTACTGGTTGTTGTTTATTTCGTCTAATTTTAGGCTATCTTCAGGAAATAGTGAAGTTGCGTCTGAAAGGGACCCTGGTTCTTAGGTAAACAAACGTTACAGACAAAGATACAATCACTAGCTTAGACTGTTGTTGAATTTACAACGCAATGGACAGTGTTAATCACAATAAATAACTAAACTGTATAATATTATATAGTAAACGTTTGTAATACTCTTCTTTTGTTGTCTTCACGTTAGCTGAGAAACTGTTAAACTGAGTACTCTTCATTTATGACTTCCTACAAACATATTTATTTAACACTGTAAACTAAACTTTAGGCAATGGACGGTATTAGGCACAACAATTACGACAAATTATCTTACAGTATTACAGGTTATATGGTCTTGATGCCATATTTTGTGAGGTCGTAAAATTGGTTGTGAACTAACAGAGCACTAGTAACTTATGCTGAGCAACAAACATGTTTTACATTGTAAATAACCGTTTATAAAATGGGCAACATAGTCAATGGTTAAAATATACAATACTAATGTATTACAAGTTTATTGTGGAAGTTTGTGAGGTAAGCACTAGGAAATTGTGTTATCCTTCCCTGTTCCTTACCCCACAAACTTCAGCAATAAAAGTGTAATAGATTAATATTTTACATTTTAACCGTGGACTTCGTTTAATGTTGCTCATTGAATAATATTTTATCAACGTACGTTACTAGTGCTCAGTTAGATAGTGCTCAACCAATTTTACGACCTCACAAAATATGGCTTCCACACCGTATAACTTGCAGTGATGTAAGGTTATGCACTCTAATTATTGTATATAACACTATTCATTTAGTTTAGAATGTTAAAAAACATGTTGGTTGCACGACAGAAATGAAGAGTCCTCAGGTTAACAGTTTCTGAGTCAATGTAAATACCACAAAAGAAAAACATTATAACCGTTTAACCTGTAATATTGTGCACTTTAATTATTTGTTGTACTTAATATTGTGCAATGTGTAAAATGTGATATCAATAACACTCAATACAAGTTATTGTAATCGTTTAACCTATAATATAGTGTAGTTTAGTTATTAAAAATGCTTAACATTGTTCATTGCGTTATGTGGAATTTCTGTAATGTTTGGTTATTTAAGAAACAGTACCCCTTCCAGACGCTAATCAATGTTTCCCTTTGGTTGGCCTAATAAGCCGTAAACTAGTCCGAAAGAAACAAAAATCAGTAATACAAAAATAGTGTACCTGCTATTGAACCTGGAACATGACGAAATAGAAATACCGACATTGGCCACAATCTGGCATTGAAATAAATTCAATGACAATAAGTGAAAATTTTTGCGGGGCCAGGATTCGGACCCGGATTTCCCGCTTTACGCGAGCGGTTGCCTAAACTGCTTCAACTATCCGAGCGCATTTCACCTCCAACCCAAATAATTAACTTCTCGCGCATTGCATAAGTAGCGTCCACTGTTCATTACCATCATTGCTAGCAGCCCCACCCTCAGTCACCCAAGTGGCCAGACGAAGAGTGCATCTGCACTGGATGATGACAAATTGTCGTTAAGCCGCATATACTTATACAATGACGAGCCAAAGAAACTGCTACACATCCCTAATACCGTGTAAGGCCCCTCGAGTACGCAGTAGTGCCGCAACACGAAATGACGTGGACGCGACTAATCTCTGAAATAATGCTGGAGGGAACTGACACCAAGCCGGCAGCGCTGTCCATAAATCCGTAAGAATAAGAGGGAGTGGTGATCTCTTCTGAATAGCACTTTGCAGGGCATCCCACATATGCTCAATAATGTTCATCAAATGTTTTTTATTCCAGTCTTTGATCACAATATGAATTATTTAGACGATGACCGGTTTCAGTCCGTAATGACCATCCTCAAATCTATAATATACATGCCATTATGGGCTTATCACTTTAGGACATGGTGAAAAAAAGGTAAATTTTACCGTATTTTCTCTACATCTCCCTCGTTGTGTGACAGTATATTGTGATACGTATTGCTGTAGTACGTTGAAAGACACACTGCTCACAAGGTATATATATTTCTATATTATAGATCTGAGGATGTTCATTACGGACTGAAACCGTTCATCGTCTAAAGAATTCATATTGTGATTAAAGGCTGGAATAAAAAACATTTGACAGTAATGGATCACTGTTTGTATACGCGACCATGTCGCAGTTGGTGAAAATAATGGTCATGTCTGACGAGTCTGGTGACCAATGGAAGTCTTTAAAGTAAGTAAGGTGTTCCTGTAGTCACTCTATAGCAATTCTGAACATTTGGGATGTCGCATTGTCCTACTGAAATTGCCCAAGTCTTTCGGAACGCAAAATGGATATTAATGGATGCAGACGATCAGACAGGATGCATACTTACGTGTCCCGTGTCAGAGTCGTATCTAGACGTATCAGGGGTCTCATACCACTCCAACTGCACACGCCCCACACCATTACAAAGCCTCTACTAGCTTCAACAGTCCCCTGCTGACATGCAGGGCGCCGGCCTCTGTGGACGAGAGGTTCTAGGCGCTTCAGTCCGGAACCGCGCCGTTGCTACGGTCGCAGGTTGGAATCCTGCCTCGGGCATGGAAGTGTGTGATGTCCTCAGGATAGTTAGGTTTAAGTAGTTCTAAGTCTAGGGGACTGACTGCCTCAGAAGTGAAGTCCCATAATGCTAGGAGCCATATGAACCATTTGAACTTGCAGGGCCCATGTATTCGCGACGTTGTCTCCATATCCGAACACGACCATCCGCTCGATGCAATTTTAAATGAGGCCCGTCTGACTGAGCAACATGCCTTCCAATCATCAATAGTCCAATGTCGGTGTTGACCGGCCCAGTTGACACGAAGAGCCTTGTGTCGTGCAGTCATCAAGGGTACCCGAGAGGGCCTTCGGCTCCAAAAGCCCATATCGATGAAGTTTCGTTGAATGATTCCCACGCTGACACTTGTTGATAGACCAGCACTGAAAGCTGCAGCAATTTGTGAAAGGGTGGCACTTCTGTCGCGTTGAACGATTCTCTTGAGCCGTCGTTTGTCCCGTTCTTGCACGATACTTTTCCGGCCGCATGCTCGTGCGTCGTCTATAACACCCAGTTCAAACTCACTTAAATCTTAATAACCTGCCATTGTAGCAGCAGCAGCTGATCTAACAACTGCGAAAGACACTTGTTGTCTTACGTAGGTGTTGCTGATCGCAGTGCCGTATTGTGCCTATTTACATATCTCTGTATTTGAATACTCATGCCTATACCAGTTTATTTGGTGCTTCAATGTATGTGTGGTGCCTGTTCTTTGTGTCATGTCCGAAAGAACACACATCATCTGTTTCAGATCCCAAGGCCGTATGTATACATGACGAAACTGAAATTCCGACGTTAGCCGCACTCGGAAACTGAAACAAATTTATTGGCGACAAGCGAAAATTTGTGCCGAACGGGGACTCCAACCAAATTTCCCGCTTTACACAGCTATCTCCTTAATCGCTTCGCCTATCCCATGACGCTTCACGTCCAACACTATATACGAAGCGTCAGCTGTCCGTTACAGTAACTGATTACGCCAATTCCCGCAAGAGGTCGGACGAAGAGTGCTTGTGCACATGTGCGAAAGAACAGAGACCACATATACATGGACTGGATAAAACGTAGTGGCAATACTGTCGTAACATGAAGGATGTGCGTCACATGGAATGCCTGCTGTCTGCAGCTGACAGCAGAAGGTCATAGTGCAGCGATCGGTGGCGGCTGTGTTTCGGTCAGTTGTTGTATGTAGTACCTGAAACAACGTAACAACGTGTGTCGATCAAGACTGAAATGACACGTAGATGCAGCCCACAAAACTGTTTCTTTCTGCCACTACATCACATGATCCTTCATGACAATCCGTGATGTCACACTATCGATACTATTACTAGCTTTTCGCCAAAATGAAGTAGCCTCTTTGTGGAATGCGATACAACACATGAGAAGACATTATTTGAGCGCGGCGGGGGAAGGTGACCGAGATGCTGGGCGATTATATTAAGAGCATATAATACGGTGAACTTCCGTCAATAAAGTCTGGTATGAATTAAAACTGTTTTTCCACTACTTTTTACCCAACCCATGTAATAGTACAGCAGTGAATAAGCAAAGCTCATCGCACTGTGAATCATTTCGAGACAGTTGTGCATATATTATCAAGGGGTTCAGCGTGTCCTCGTGAAACGTCACGATAAAATCTCGCGATACGCTGACCAAAGTGACCTCAGTACCAGGCGCAATAGTAATGTGGTCGATTAGTAAGTCCTAAATGTTTATATGCTGGCGAGTGCGTAGCACTGAACTACAATCAGGGTACACAAGAGATACTTGAAACACTGATCATTAGCAAAATAACAGGTAACACAGAAAAGAAATACGGTAGCAAAATTAAAAGCAGTGACCTATAAGTATACACCAAAATGTACATAAAATACCGTATGTAACGCCAAAACGAAGTTTACTCTTTCTGAAAATGTCTACTGAATGGAAGACGACAGACACACTAAACAATAACGCCGCCGATTTATATGGATAAAAAAGTCGACGAATAAATGGAACACAAAAACAAGACAAAAATTGGAAACAAACATCGCCAAAATATCAGAAAAACCTATACACACTGTAATGAAACTAATATTCTTCATTTAAAATGATAACAATGCAGAAAAGAACACCAACAGTACGGACAGAAGAGACGGAGAGACCATGAGGAGGAAATGAAAAAGTACTCGCAAAAAAGTAACCAACATTTAAGGTAGTCACTCCGGAACCACGCTGCTGCTACGGTCACAGGTTTGAATCCTGCCTTGAGCATGGATTTGTGTGATGTCCTTAGGTTAGTTAGGTTTTATTTCTAGGTCTAGGGGACTGATGACCTCAGATATTAAGTCGCATGGTGCTTAAAGCCATTTGAACCAATTAAGGTACAGGACCTTGAATCAGATTTCTCTGGTCGTAATCCACTTGTGTATTTATTTTATGACAACAGCATAAACCTTCCTTATAAAAGAAACAAAATCTATCACACTGCCTGACTAAAAAAATGAAGCATACAGAACACATGGTGGCACACCATTGTAACTTCGTACAGGTACACACAATCATAGATTGTGTAAACGATTGATGTTGCAACTTTCCGTGACAGATACACCGCCCAGAGTGAATTAGCATTTTATTTTTTGTTTACTGTTGTTACCATCTCTGGTAATGGATTTAAACGGCGTGCAAAGCATGAGGTGTTGAGTGGTCACTGTGAGAGCCACGAAGATGTCTCGTACTCGAATGAGACAGTGTTATCAGTATCTGATTGTTTTTGAAAAGGGCCTTATTGTAGGTCTTCATTTGCCCAACTTCCCGAATCCTGAAATACCCACATTTGTTTGGCGTTCGTGTGTGATAGTGGTTCGGTGTTGGACTATGTGGGGAAGGAATTACAGGTATAGTCGTCATCAAGTATCCAGGCCACCACACCTGAACACAACAAGGAAAGTGTTGTGTCACCTCCAGACATCACACTTGCTAGGTGGTAGCCTTTAAATCGGCCGCGGTCCGTTAGTATAAGTCAGACCCGCGTGTCGCCACTATCAGTGATTGCAGATCGAGCGCCGCCACACGGCAGGTCTAGTCTAGAGAGACTCACTAGCACTCGCCCCAGTTGGACAGCCGACATTGCTAGCGATGGTTCACTGTCTACATACGCTGTCATTTGCAGAGACGACAGTTTAGCATAGCCTTCAGCTACGTCATTTGCTACAGCCTAGCAAGGCGCCATATTCAGTTACTATTCTGAACAGATAATATTGTGAATCATTTACCGTCATGAGCGACGTTCATCATTAATGGATTAAAAGTAAGTATCAAACTAATTACGTCCGCTTTCTGAATTCTAATTCCTTCTCATTTTCCAGACCTCATGTCTGTATAGTTCTTCCCTCCTCACGCCAGCCAGCGTGAGCTAAAACGCGTGCATTTCGGTCTGCACTAGTAACACGGTGTTGGCTCTTCTGCCAACAAAACAGAAAGATTGTGCAGAGAGCACATATTAACTCTTTTACATCTGCGCCTACCCTTCAAAAGGAGTAATACTCGCTACAACATTCTGTGTCATCGAGCATCAGCGGCCTGAGAGTAGCAGCAGCCAGACTAGGAATTACCCCCCCTTTAGTAGGCTGGCGTTAACACCACAACACAGACGAGTGTCTCAGCGAGGTGCCGCGAAATGAATCATGCAGAACGGTACGTCGTGGAATCCTACGTCATTAAATGTTACTTCTCATGAGACAGTGCCATGGTGCCATTTTTCATCAGGACAATACTCGTACAAACAGGGCACTTACCTGTATGAACTATCTGTGGGATACTGAGGTATTCCTGTGGCCACCAAGATTACCAGATCTGTCCCTGATAGAACTGGTGCCGGACCTGCTCGGACGTCGACTCTGTCACAATTCCGGTATTCAGGATACCTAGAACCATTTATAACAGTTATGGACGAGCTGGCTTCAGGAGACGATGTAATGACTTTGACACTTTTCCTAACCGAAGCATTTCACGCACCTAGGTCAGAGGGGGACACACTGTCGTCTACAGATAAATCCTCAAGACTAATCCGCAATTCACCCTTAAGTGTTTACCAGACGGTTCATCAAACCACCTTAAGACTATTTCTGTACTGTTCCAATCTCGAACAGTGACCGGGTAAATCGAATACTTAAATCCTCGTGTGTTGCGAGTCCACATTGCGCTTATTTTGTTACGATGATCATTTATCCCCATATAGGTGGACGTCAGCAGAATGTTTGCACATTCGGAAGAGTAAGTAGGTGCTTGAAATTTTGTGAAGACACCTCGTCGCTATGAGAAACGCCTTTGTTTTAATGACTGCCTCCCCATCTCGCTTATCGTATCCGTGGCTCTCTCTTCTGTATTTCGCAATAGTACAAAACGAGCTGCCCTTCTTTGAACTTTTTCGATACCCTCGTCAGTCCTATCTGATAAGGACCCCATACCGCACAGCAGTAATCTACCAGAGGAGGGATTAGAATAGTGTAAGCAGTTACTTTCGTAGACCTGTTTCATCTTCTAAAACATAATCCTTGGTTTGCCTCCCTCACAACATTTCTATGTGATCGTTCAACTTTAAGTTGTTCGTAGTAGTAAGCCATAGGAATTTAGTTAAATTTAGAGCAAATTTGTATTAGCGTGATTTATAGTGTAACCGAAATTTAATGGATTTCTGTTAATGATCATATGGATCTGCTCACACTGTTTATTGTTCAGAGTCAAGTCACACTTTTCACATGATACAGATATCTTGCGAAAAACATTCTGAAATTATTTTTGATTTTCTAATGACTTCACCAAACGGTACATGACAGCATTATCTGTGAAAAGTCTGAATCGTTTTCTTCGAAGTAACTTATGATATTCGAACACCGTATATTTTCCAAAATCCTACTGTACTTCTTCGTCTGCGATATGGCTTTGTAATTCAGCGGATTACTCCTTTTTTCGTTCTCACATACTGGTGGGACTTGTGTCGAGCGAGCGATTGTACATAAATGCTAAATATGGAGCTCTTACATCATCATAATCCGATTGCAATCTAGTTGATGTATAATCTTGACCGGTAGTCCTGCCTTTATTATGTGATTAAGTCGCTTCGCTACACCGAGGGCATCTACTTCTAAGTTACACAAGTTGGAGGGTGTTCTTGATTCGAATTTTGCAATATGTAGTTCAATATATTTGGTGAAAGAATTTTGGAAAATCGTGTATATTAACCCCACTTTAGTGTCACTGTCACGGTAACATATAATCCTGGTTATTGCGTGGTGAAAGTTCTGATTGTATCTTGCCGCTGGTGTGCTTTACGTACAAGAGTTATAGTTCGAGACAGAGTTTCATTGTGGAAACTATGAAAAGCATCTAGCACTGAAGTTCACGATAAATTTCGTGCTTCTGTAAAACATCACCAATCTTGGAGATTTTTCGTTCATTCAAATCTGACAAGCTCATCTCATTGCTTCTGCAACAGTGTTGCGACCTGGAGGGTGTCTTCCGTCTTGTATTAATTTATTTGGTATAAATCTTTCAATTGCCAGTATATGCTTAAGTAGTTACACTGGAAAAAGTGGAGGCTGTCTCCTAGTAAGGTGACAAGCAAAGATGAACCTTCTTCTTTAAAAAAGATTTATTTTTAACTATTTAGAGTGGATTTGGATGTTACTGTGTTCAGTTCTGTATCTGTCAAGCTGCGCCCTGTTTTCTCAGGATAATTTTTTGTTAAGAGGTCAAGTATGCTATCGCAATCATTTACACTTCGAGCTGGCTAATGAACTACTTCCTGAAAATAATTTTCGAAGGAAGCATTGAAAAAAATTTCGAATGATGTTTCATGCCTTGTTGTAGCCTTCCAGCAACTGTGTGATACGAATCGGGGGCGGGGCTTGGGGGGAAGGGAGGGGAGAGGAGGAGGAGTGTTGTAAAACTACCCATTCGAACTCACAGAAACTACGTATCTACTACTATTTCACTACGAGATACATTCTTTATAACAGCAACAAGCACGCCACTATGAACTGTATTTAACCAATCCTTTCTGAACACCGTTAGGTCCGAGATAAAAATTTCGGCTGAACTTATCTCTGGCTGAAGCCAGCTTTCAGTACCTTCAACGATTTCAGCTTCAGGAGCTCCAGTATTTTCTAATAGCGCTTGGAGCTCTGGTTCTTTCCCAACGCAGCTACAATAATTTACAATAGCAGTAGTGATGGTTTCTACGTCTCCCTCGTTCTGTGTCTTGCATACATGTACACCTAAACCATTTGCGACTGGAGCCTTTTTAGCAGTTTCTCGAGACCCTCTGAATTAAAAAGTTGGCTCTTACTCCCAAGTTCTTTGTCAGTTTGACTCAATTTGGTAATCATTACAACAACATCACATACCCTCTCAACCTGTGAAGTTTCTTTTTGTTTCCTCCTCTACTTCTGGCATTTGTTTTTGTCAGCCAGTGTATTTATTGATAGAAAATTCATCTGAATGGTTTTTTGAATGGATTTTCAGGGATTTGCGGTGTCAGTTACAAACTACGTGATCTAAATTCAACAGACGAAACATCAGTCGTTACCTTAAAACAACAGACTGGTCGCTTTGAAGCGCTGTAGATAGTGTTGAAATGGTTAACAGGATGCGGGTGTGTGATGTTGCCCGTGCGTCTGGGTAGGATTATCCACTGACGCGGACCCATACATCTGATACAAAGCGTACAAAAACTGATGGAAGAGTAGCGGGTTTTCAGGGTAAAAGGAAAAAAAAAGAGCCAAAGCTAGTGGCAAGGGGGAAAACCTCTAAGGCTGTCTGGATGGGTACAAAGATCAACAGCGGTTTCCTTTTTTACTGCGACATGTCATGTAAGGACGAGGTTTTGGTCAGTTACTGGGTGACATGCAATCCTCGGTGACAGTGTCATAGCTTACGTTCATCATAAAGACATCAGTCCGTATCGTCGTGAGGTACTGCTGAGGCTGGGCTCCGATGATGTTTCCAGGGCCAGCTGCAGCGTCTGCTTACCTGTAGCACGTCAGATTCGTTAGATGAATAGTCGACTGGCCATAAAATCGATAGCACTGTGTGTAACGTTAGGTGGGTTTTGTTTGTGTTTAGTGAGCCAATTGGCTTCCCTGCTGTTGTTGATCGGGCGGCTGTTTACGTTCAGCTGACAGTTCCAGTCAGCTTTGCTTAGATGCGGGGGTACGGCGATATTTGCGTTGTTTGTGTATTTCAGCTTGCCATAGGTGGTTAAAAGCCCCTAGTAAAGAGTGTCCGTGTGTAATTATCGTTTCACATCAACATCCCCGAAATTTTTCAGCTTCACCATTGAAAGGCTCCAGTTTTATATGGCGTACCTGAAGAAACATGTGACCTCTCTTCCTCGCGAAACTCAGGCAGTTAGCAACGTTAGTGCCGGTGCTATACTTTAATGTTTTCCTCCGGTGTTCTTTCGTATGTTTTTCCTTTTAATTCTACGTCTGTATTAACTATTAACAAAACTTTATTATTAGTGTGTGATGTAGAGTCAGTTAATTGTTATTACTGATAAAGGTTTATAGAACAAATATCTGAGCTGATAACATGTTCGTGAGTAATGTAAATGATTTCGGAGAGGAAACGAAGCACCTAATGTTGCGTCGTGCTCACGTCACCGACAGCAAGCATAATCTCAGGCGCCGTCAAGTGAGTGCAGCAGACGATGGCACAGACTGGACTGACATTAGGGAGGACGACGGTTCAATCCTGCTGCCGGCCATCCAGATTTCGATTTTCCGTGATTTCCCTAAATCGCTTCAGGCAAATGCCGGGATCGTTCCTCTGAAAGGTCACGGCCGACTTACTTCCCTATCCTTCCCTAATCCGATGACATCGATGACTTCGCTGTTTGGTCTCCCCCCTCCAAATCAACCATCAGACCAACAAAATCGTCCGCTGTCTGAGACTATTACGGAGGAACTGGAGAGCGCGGAGCGAACGTTAACGCTGTAATTCACAACCATTTGCCTAAGTGTAAGATCTTTTCCAGATTTTTGCCACGCAGATTTATTGACAAACAGCGTGAATCACTGTGAGAAACAGCTAGCGCTTGTATCCATTGGCGTGAACGAGATGCATCATTTCTCCAAACCGTCATCACAGCACACGAAACATCAAACCATCGCCTAGATTCGGAGTGGGGAAGGAAACAATCACGATCGCAGTGCGTAGCTGTGTTAACAAATTTCAGTGGAAATCGAAGATTGTGGGATGTTAATGTTTTGATCGATTCAAAAGCAATCCGCTGAACGTCCCCTCAAGTTATCTAACATTGTTAAAAATGCGTTCTTACTATAGTGTTTAGTGTCATTTCCTACAGAGCACATGCTTGACATAGTGAAGGATGCAGAAGGAAATAGGCCGCGCCATTTCAAAGAAACCAATCCAGCATTTGGCCTAAGCAATGTAAGGGAATCACGGAATACCTGAATCTGGATGACCGGACGTGGGTTTGAACCGTCTCCTCCAGAATGCGAGTCGAGTGTGATAACCACCTACCTTGCTCGGTTACAAATCGGTTTTTAAATAACACTGGAGGATAATTCCATTGATTTATTCATAAATGGATCTCTGAAGGAACGTTTTTTGCGTGATGATAGTATCGTTAATCGTTTACCCTGTTCTAAAGCAGAGGTCGGAACTTTGGACAGTAGGGTACACATGAGGCTCGAGACATGCAGGATGAGAGGACCTCGGTGGGCTGCCAGTGCAGTGCGGTTAGCAGCCGTCCCTGCAAATGAAGTCGACGCCAGCCAAGCGAGCGCAATGCGGTATGGCGAGCCAGGCATGCACGTCTGCCTGCGATAGCGCAGACAAAGCACGGCGGCACCCAGCGAACGCTGTGCACCGACTGCCGAAAGCCAACGCCGACACCGACGTCTGCCGTTAATTCTCGTATAGCATTAGCGTAATGCCGCCTGTAATCAGCAGACAAACGGCGCGTAACTGAACGCTCGGATCGTTTGCGGCCCTCGCAACAGTCTGTTTCTCCTCGCCTCGGCGCTCGTACGGGTAATTAAGGATTACCGTCGTAACTGAAAGGAACAATAAACCGCCAACCAGGGGGGCTCACGAGCATGCAGCTCGCTCCTGGACATTGCAAACCGTGCGTATTCAGACCTACCTATGGGAATAATGCCTGCCACACAGATTTCGATGTCAACCTATTTTCCTTGTTTTGGTACGCTTTACCAGCTAAGTTGACCTAAATTTTCGAGCGATGTTACCAAATCAGCAATAAGCGAGCAGTATTGGTCGGGTTTCGATAGCTACGACCTGTACCTTTTAGGCGGAATCCCAAACACATAAACGAAATAATTCTGCTGGACTAATTTTCTCATTGTTCAGCACGTATAGCGCAATTGTAACCAACAAACGTTACTTATTTTACTTACTTTATCTGCATACATCGTGATCAGCAGAAGGGTATTTCAAAAACGGTATTATTTCCGCAGAGACAGTGTATTTGTACAGATTAGGGTTTATTTAAACCACTGTTGGTTAGATTCAGCTATATAGAGATTTTGAAATTGGCAATCCCTTGCCCATATATATTGGCTTATGACATCCGAACAGCTCTGAGATTATTTCATCTTTTCATGAATCATACATATTTACTGACAGTTTCACTCATTGTTAACATAAGCGCTCTTGTTGTGGACAAATTTTTATCTGTAGTTGTTAAAGATTCTCACTACTCACATTCGATTCTTAGTTCAAACATGTTTTCCTGTTGGGTACTTTTTGATTTTTCCGAGTAAGGAGGAACAGTGGTTGCCACACTGGACTCGTATTCAAGAGAACACAGGAGAACAACGTTTCAGACCCCACCTGATCATTGAATTTCCGGCGTTTTATAGTTTTTCTAAGCACTTACGATAAATGTCAAAGTGATTAGTTGGAGAAGGCACATAGATTTTCTTCGCCATTTTTTTTCCAAATCCCAGCTGGTACTCCGTCTTTAAGGACTTCGTGTTCGATCGGACATTAAACCCTAATCTTCCTCACTTGCTTCTGGCTAGATAAATGACAATAATTTAAATAAAAAACTCCTTAATATATCGCGTTTTTAAAGTGAACTAAATTTATTTAAGTAGCTGTAGCCTCAAACAGTGTCTTAACTCCTAAGAGATGCGCTGGAAAATTTTTCCTTGTCACTATTTAACATCTGTGAAAATACTTGTAAAACGTAAACCCAAAGAACGTGGAGCGTGTCGTAATTGATGCATTAATAGTTCACTTAAGTCACTAACAAATTTCTGGCATTGCAAATGCAATGAATAGTTGTGTGATTTTCCTCAAGAACAACTAGACTCTACACTCCTTGCTATTATCTATTTCATGTGGTCCACGTTCTTCATTTACAATTTTACAGGTATTGTCACAGCTGTTAGAAACTAACAAGCACAAGTTTCCTGGACTACCTGAATGGGCTTAGGAATCTGCATGAGGTTAGAATTATTTAGTACTTTTTAGTCCATCTTTAAATTGTATTATGTTAATGGTTTTCATTTCAATTATTATTTTTTGCTTTTTAGTCTTGTGTGCGTGAAATTTTTCAGTCGCTTCTAAACATTTTGATGAGATTAAAACAGATATATGAGGTGAGTTACACATTTATTTCAGTTTGATTTCACATGGTTTAACCAATCGTTCTCACTGTGAATTATTTGCGGCTGGAATAGGAAAATTTGAAAATAGCATTGGTGTATAAAGTACTATTTACCATACAAGAAAGCGAGTTCATATGGCATTATAACCCAATTCTGTGCTATGCAGCAAGTTTCATGTCTCTAGACAGTTGGAAGTTAGTTTAAAATCAATTGCAAAATTTGTGCAGAACACACAAACACCCAAGAAACATAATAATAAAAGGTTTAAACCCAAATAAAAATAATTCTCCATACTATTAAGTAATTATACTCCTAAGATAACTGACTTAGCTACTCTCGAGCCCACTTTACCATAGGATTTCAAGCACTTTCAGTTTATTTTAGTTTTTTCCTTGTACGTAGCTCATATTCCTGGCAGCTCGCCATGATGTGAAACGTGTCAGGAGCTACTCAAATAAGATTCACACTCTCTGTGAAAACATGACTACATGGTAGCCATTTAGATAATAGATTTTTTTTTTAAATCTTTACCTACGGCAAAATTTGATAAATGTGAACCAGACATACACATAATATACATTTATAAATTCACATGTTGAGTAAAAAAACCTGTCAAGTACAGAGTTTAGGATTGAAACAGATCTTCAGTTTGAGAATGAAAATAAACAACGTAGTGTTGGTTAAAAATTTTAGTCATCTCCAAAAATTTTATTTCCACCCAGTTTGATCTCCGTCAGTCTGAAATAAAGGTTATCTTTATTCCTTCAAAGTGCTCGACGACTAAGAAATAAAATCAGTCAATTATTTATCTGCATTGATGAATTAGTCATCAAACCCAGTACACATTCTGCCTCTCTGAACAACATTTGACTTCTTGTGTAGATGTGTTACGTGTTACATGATTTAGGTTAGCATCTCAGTACTGTAGAACACAAATAACGGCGAAAGGAGATTTGGTCACATTCATAAGGAATTGTCAAAATTACAGAACATAGATATTCGAAAATTTTGCGGACAGCAGCACATGGTTGTAAGTGCAACAGAAGCAGATTTTCATAACAAATTCTTGATAATAATAAATGTATGCTGAGCGACTCTTGGGAATTTGAAACTGTTCATAAATCACCTTCGATCATTACGGACCTGTTCAACTACAAAAAAAGTTCAGTCAGTAACATTATCATTCAACTTAATTTCTACTATAAACTTTCCATCCAAGGTCTTCTGAAGAAAATTATATCACAACTCCAACAGCCAATGGTGTTTCGGACCACGATATGCAGTTCCTTTTGCTAAATGTTAATACTGAACACAGTATGGGGTCTACTAAATCTGAGTTCAAGAGAGTAGTCACTATGCCAAAAACTGCTTATTGTAGTACATTTCTCAAAGCCATCAACTAGAGAGATGGATACAGTGCTCATGGCTTGAATGAAAAGTATAACACTTATTCATAAAGTCTCTACCTTATTTGATCACTATTTTACCCCAAAACTAATCCGTATTAGACAAAAATCTTCAAAGAAGCCTTTGATTACTCAAAGATTACATGTTCTGTAATGAGGTCTGAAATAAAAAAATTATCTATCTTTGAAAGTGACAGCTCGTTTCATGGACTCGGTTTACATAAGAATCATCTTCAAAAAGTTTTAAATTGTTACACTTTAGCCAAGAAAGGAGCATATTATTCACGAACATACTTTTTCAATAATTTGGAAGCAGTTATAAAAAGTTTAACTAGTAATAACGATCAGTTTAAAGAAGACTTAAAGTATTTATTTTGTCAACAACTACTCCTCCACTAACGAATCTCATAGTAGAACTGATGTGTATACACTGAGGTGACAAAAGGCAAGGGATACCTCCTAATGTAGAATCGGACCTCTTTTGCCCGGCGAAGGACACCAATTCGACGTCGCATGAACGCAACAAGTTGATGGACGTCCCTTGCAAAAATATTGAGCCATGCTGCCTCTGTAGCTGTTCATAACGGCGAAAGGACTTCCGCTGCAGGATTTTGTTCGCGAACGGACCACTTCGTTACATCCCATAAATGTCGGACGGTATTCATACAACCGAATTGCCCAGAATGTTCTTCAAAAATGATTCAAATTGCTCCGAGCACTATGGGACTTAACATCTGAGGTCATCAGTCCCCTAGAACGTAGAACTCTTAAACCTAACTAAGCTAAGGACATCACGTACATCCATGCCCGAGGCAGGATTCTAACCTGCGACGGTAGCGGTCGCACGGTTCCAGATTGAAACACCTAGAACCATTCGGCCAGAACGGCAGGCCAGAATGTTCTTCAAACCAATCGGGAACAACAGCAGGCTGCTGACATGACATCGTTGTTTGGGATCATGAAGTCCATGAATGGCTGCTAATGGTTTCTAAATAGCCCTAACAGATATGTTCGTCCTGCGTCCAACATAGATTTTTGAGGTTATTTCCTGCAGTGTTGCTTGTGTGTTACCACTGACAGGTCTATGCAAACGTCGCTGCTCTCGGTCGTTAAGTGAAGGCCGCGGGCCAATGCGTTGTCCACTGGTGAGAGGTAATGTCTCGGATCTAATATTCTCGACACACTTTTGACATTGTGATCTCAGAATACTGCATTCCGTAACGATTTCCGAAACGGATGACCTATATATACAGTTCCAACCACCATTACGCGTTAGAATTTTGTTGATACCCGGCATGCGGCCGTAATCACGTCGAACGCCTTTCCACATGAATCACCTGAGCACAAATGCCAGCTCTGACAATGCACTACTCTTTCAAATCCTGTGCACTCGATACTCCGCCATCTGTATAAGTGCATACCGCTGTCCCATGACTTCAGTTACCTGTTGCTAAAGACACCAAAAATGAGATTTTTATGTACAATATGAGTTCTGTAAAAATTCAGTAGAGCAGTGCGATCATTAAAAATAAAAATTGTAATGTATCTGTTCGATGTTGCATGGCTACAGTAGCCTCAGAACTATCATACGCACCTTAATGTGTTGAACATTTACATGTATTCTGTTTATAAACATGACAATAATACTTGCATGTTGATCGAGCCTACCGGTAAGAAATCTAGCAGCATTCCCGTGAATTGCTTAGATGCCTTCTTCAGTCATGCCTAGTGTTCTATACGCGTTGCCCTAGTCTTCTATACGCGGTCTTCTTTATAGATGCGTTAAGTTCCCCTGGAATTTTGGCAGTAAACCGAAGTCGACCATTAGCCTTCCCTACTACCAACCTCAGATGCTCGTTGCATATCATATCACTTTGCAACGGTACGCCTAGATATTTAATCGACCTGACTTTGTTAAGCGGTGAAACGCTAAAACTGTTTTCGAAAACTACGGGTTGTTTTTCCTGTTCATCTGCACTAAGTGACATTCCTCTACGTTTGTAGTAATCTGCCATTTATCTCTCCAAACAAAAATTCTATGCAACTCATCCTATATCCTTTTAAAATCTATCTTTGGAAGTCGCAGGTGCTTCCTTCTAAAATTCCAATTTTAATTTTCACGTGTGTTGAAAGTCCAGAGCGTGCAGGCCATTTTATATTTCCCCAGCTATCCGTCCAATGAATGCATAATTTTCCGTTAATATGGTCCGTAATTATCAGTGTGGCATGGACGGGACATGGGACATGTTGGTTCCGCGTATATCTACCTGAATGTCTTCCATTAATTGCGAAGACATATCTTTTAGAAATTGAGATACTTGTGACTATTTACAGTGTCATCATTAAAACGGAGACGAATTCTTGGTAGGTCCGCACCAGATGTCAACAGACAAACGTCTTTGCTTATCCAATTTTCTCAGAGAATGTAGATTTTCAGCTGATCAAGTGAAGATATTGCGAAGATTGATTCGAGCGTAGTTTGTAAATGATGCTGCATCCTCACACAAAATGTTGCGTAAAAACTTCGATCAGTTTGTACATCTGGCCAACACCACTCAGAGAACAGTAACTGATTTTGAGTATCATAGCCTTGAAGTTCTAGGCAGAGAAATATGTGGAATGAAAAGTTCTTTGTAATGTAGAATTACGTGAATACTTCTTTGACTCATCCAATTCGCTTGTTCAAAGTACTCCGTAGCGACACGTGATTTCTGTATTACCACTGATAAAATGTTTAATACATTTCTCTTATCCACTGGTTTCCTGTTTCGATGGCGTATTTTAATCTACGCGATTCCAGTTCCTTGAATTTTGTTAATAATGTTTGCAGAGATAGATTGCAATGGCTTGGCGCGATCAGGATACCTTTTAACATACAACCGCACTACTGTTGTGTTTGGCGACATTCCCTCTAAACGAATATCATATCCAACTTTTTTACTGCAGTATTTACTGTGAAAACCCCAATGGCTCCACGAGTGAATAGCCTGCATACAGACTACAGGGTTTCAAGTGTACAGGCAAACATATTAACCGTGCCACAGATACGCGTTTGCTTACAGTTGGCACAGTGGGGCATGAATGGATGGGGCCTCTTCTCCCGATAATAGTTTGCGGTGCTGTTATCCTGTCGCTATTGATCAAATTCCACACGTCTAATGTCGTTGACGTTCACTTCCAAATCTCTTTCGAATGACACAGGACAGTTTATATACGTCCATTAAATAAAGTATGTATCGTAATTCAGAAACTATTAACGTTAAACATTACTTACGTAGGTCAGAGCTTTTGCTAGAATTTAGTGAAAACAGCACGTCAGTATATTTTCTTGTCCTGGGCATATTATGTACGGCAGTGTCGGCATCGCCTTTCATGCACCGCTTTGGTACCCCCAAAAATTCCTCTGACTTTGTGAAGAATTTCTCGTCGTAATCCAATTTATGTTATGTAACAATATGTTGCTTCAAATTACAGACAATAATAACAAGAAAAACTACTCTTTGATTGCCGGCAATTGTGACCCAGCGGTTCCAGGCGCTTCAGTCCGGAACCGCGCGACCGCTACGGTCGCAGGTTCGAATCCTGCCTCGAGCATGGATGTGTGTGATGTCCTTAGGTTAGTTAGATTTAAATAATTCTAGGTTCTAGGGGACTGATGACCTCAGATGTTAAGTCCTATAGTGCTCAGAGCCATTTGAACCATTTTTTACTCGCTGATTACACTTACCCGAGTTCCACATTACTATGCAGAATCATCTAATATAGACAAAACTGCGACAAACTTCCGATCTCAAACTAACCCAGAAAACTATGGTTGCTAACTGTTCGACAGAAAGGCTACAAGGCACTGAAATGAAATTAGTGTTGCACAGTTCCATCGTCAGGTGCATCTACAATTTCACACCTGAACCATCTTTATCTCACCTAACGGTGTTCCAGATTTTAAGAGCACTTATGACAGGTCTTTCAACGTCATGCTCTATTATCGTGCTCTGATACAAAAATACGGAAGTCAGTGAAAGTGATCGATGCAGCCCAACTGTTGCAGCACATAAAATTTGGTTAATGAGTGAAGTGAACTCCGTGAGAGACGAACAACGTTAGAATAGCGAGAGTCGTCGAGAAACGGAAATAGGGATGGGGAAAACCCACCGGTTAATAATATTACCTGTATTTTAGTTCTGAATGAACGGTGTTTTTAAGTATTGGTTTATCCTCGGTTATAACCAGTTTTTCTTTTCATTCCTTGTTAGAAACGAGTAGAAACTGGCATTCTAATTTTCCATAATTGCAGTGCTAATATTTTTATTTTGTGAATGAAACTGTTTTAAAAAACGAAATATGTTTATTTCAGCAATTGTCATCGCTTTGAAATATTGGGTTGTTATAGAAACTGGGAAATACGATCAATACTATTTTTAATAATAACGCCTACAAGTAGAGTCTAGCAGCAGGCACATGGTATGAGAATCGGCACTGCATTGCCGAGACCATAATGTACCTGTTACCGTGTGGCGTGATCTGTAAGCACGTACTTGCAATGTACAAGACTTTCCCGCACCTGGTCTATACCGTAGTTTCTCGCTGTCGTCCTCGAATATAGAGTGTACTGTATAATCGTACAGTCCCTAGTTTAGAAGTATTTTGTGAAGTGCGGTAACAATGAAGTAAAATGCTCTATTGTCTTTAAAAGATTAAAAACGAAATGAAGCACAACAAACTTGGCACATCATATAAGAAGAAAAAATCCACATTGTTCCTTGGAAGAAAAGATAAATTTGATAGATGCATTTTTACTGACGTACTATAAACTTGGGATAATAATTGAACTCTTAACTTAAGGGTTGCTTCAGGGCCTAAATTTGTACCACCCTAAAATGAGAATGCAAGGAAGACATTTGCCGGCCGCGGTGGTCTCGCGGTTCTAGGGGCGCAGTCCGGAACCGTGCGACTGCTACGGTCGCAGGTTCGAATCTTGCCTCGGGCATGGATGTGTGTGATGTCCTCAGGTTAGTTAGGTTTAAGTAGTTCTAAGTTCTAGGGGGCTGATGACCACAGCAGTTGAGTCCCATAGTGCTCAGAGCCATTTGAGCCAAGGAAGTCATTCTTGTGCCCTCTCGCTCTCGCTGTCGCCATGCCGTCTCCTTCAATTGCGCAGTCTTTGCTGGAGAGAATGAGACAGATTTCTGCCACTACCTCAACTCCATATTGACAGTGATCTCTTACTCCCTCATCTTTATTTGAATTTTTCAATCTTTGTCGAAGTCTGTTATTATAAGCAATAAAAAAACATTAAATCTGTTATTTCTGAAACCATTTGTGTGGGTGGTTTAACAATCAAGTTAAACTGGAGACGAAAGAAACCAGTGTACCCGAGAACCGAGTGTTTAGGCGATAACCGCCATCCCTAATTGGAAATAGAAAAATCGAAGACCCTTTGACAGATTGATCTATGGCCAAGCGGGGTTTTTACAATAATCGTAAATACCGTACGACAACAGCAACTGGCCTGTCTCCCCGCGTGAGTTATAGCGAGGTATTGAATATCTACAGCAGCCACGTCACGTACTTGACGTCTTGTTTTCACACTGACGGATTATTGCATCTCTTCGACAGCAGGTTGGTCTCTGACCCGTTGTCAGGATCGATTTTCTATTACTCTACGTACCTCATCTCACATTTCTAATCTATCTATACATATCCTGCTCCAAGTAATTAAATTCCCAGCCCTCCTCAAATTTCTTCTACAACTCTGGGAAACTACACCCCACCCTCTCTTTACTGTCACACACTCGGCGTCCAGTATCAATACGGCATTCACCAACTCCTCAGATATCGGTACAAAACTTCACGTTCATATTCCCCTTTTCCTCACTTCTCCAAAACTCAAAGCTGCCGACCACATATTGTTCTCATTAAAACCAAAAATTGCCCCGTAAGTTCAACAAATTCCTTTACCCTGGTGAACACCATAGTGACTGCTGACAGCCATCCCCAGGACGGAGAAATCATATAATCAAGAAAAGAACAAGAAAGCCGTTCTAAATCACTTATTTAGTAAAGCCATAGTCAATGTAAATGTAGTACATGGACGAACTTGATTTTGAATGCTGCTGTCTCTGAACGCGTGTTCAATGCTTTAGAAATTGTGACATATAGCCCTGAACCTTGGAGACATTACGATACAGTGCCCCAAGGAAAGAATTCAGCAGCACGTTCTCCACAATTCTACATGAAGCAAAGCCAGGCCGGCCTCTGTGGCCGAGCGGTTCTAGGCGCTACAGTCCGGAGCTGGGCTGCTGCTACGGTCGCAAGTTCATATCCTGCCGCGGGCATAAATATGTGTGATGTCCTTAGGTTAGTTGGGTTTAAGCAGTTCTAAGTCTAGGGGACTGACCCCAGATGTTAAGTCCCATTGTGCTTAGAGCCATTTGAAGCAAACCCAGTGGTAGGTGAATCAATGATAACTAGGGAAAAGAACTAGATATCAGTTTTCACATTTTCTTGTGAAATCGACTGCGGGTAGAATTAATGTTACTAGCTGCTAACAAGATACGAATTATTATTGTATCCTTTATTATGAGGAATGAAGTGCACGTTATTCACATGAAGCTGATGGGCGCATTATTTTTCCTTTCACACCATAAAGCTCAAGATAAATACCAAGAGTACAAATTTTGTAGGCTTTCGTGTGTATATGTTGACGTATTTCCTGCTGGCTTCTGTATTGGGAACTTCGGACGACGATTGATTAATGATTTTACTGACGCTATGCCAGTAAGAGTAACTGGCATTCCTAAAGGTTCGCCGTGGTTGCTGGTTGCCACCTTTGACAATGCCAGCCACTCGTGTTGGCGAAATGTCAGTAAAGCCGTTAAACAAACGTCGGCAGCAGCTCCCCTGACAGAAGCCAACAGATAGTACGTCAAAAAAATATATAAATTTACCTGTCTTAACAACATGCCGGTCCTTACAATATTTCCTGGTACGGGGATTGTAAGAAAGTAACGCATAAGGCGTAATTACGTATATAGCAACTCATACGACGGTTCAGATTATATGTGTAGTTCAGGTGTTTCTCTTTTGCATAATTATTTGCGATGTGTGTGCGATATGGATACCTCTGTACTTGACACCCGACGTGTATGCCTGCTCCAACCTTGTTTGTACACTTGGAGTCAAAAGCCATTATTATTTAGACCTGGTGACAGAAGATATGATATGGCCTATCTTCGTTACACGTCCTTAGAATGGCTTCACGTCTTGTTTCCTAAGTCTAAGATGTTTAATGGCATAATAATGGCTTTATTTGCCTTTATTTTCTGGTGTGCAGACGTACCACGAACAGCGAGCGGTAGTTTCAGATCTCGAGCAGCTTCACTAATCCATTAGCAACCACTGATCACATAAGTGCCTGATAGCGACTTTTCCAGAAGAACGAGCTATCAAACATTCCTCACGTAAAAAATTAGGTACCCGGCAAACTGCGAAGGTTCGTGGTCCCAGTTCACCGAAAAGCTCCTGTATGGCAAAGTCCGACTTCTGACTGTTTCATTTACTGATGTACACACTTCTATGACGATTTGATCACAGAGATGAGTTGAAAAAAATCGAATGACGTGCTGTGACAACGCATACCCTTCCATTTTCAAAGAGGATACGAGAGCTGCTTTCAGTGGTGACACGGATACATCGTTTATAGTTGAAACTATATTGGGTATCGCATGCAAAAATTCCAAGTGATCTTTAAATGTTTATTTATTTCAGGAAATGAATCAGTATGAGAGATAGTTGCTAATGGAAACAATGATATATCGGAAGAAATGTCAGATGAGTGCATAAATCTTGTCAAGGTGTGAAGAAAGGAAGGCAACGTGGAGAAGATTGTGATCCAATAGAAATCGTTTAAGCTTGAGTAACAGTAATACAAACGGAAAATGCTAAATTGTTTATAGAATGTCTGAAGAAGAACATAATTCCCTGGAAAGGTTCTGCGATTATTCTTCTTCGCAATGTAGTAAACACATAAGATGTAGAAAACTGTAAACATCTGAGATTCCATTCGTAATGTGTAACGTGCAAGAAATTCACTAAAACTACTACCAAACATATGCAAAAGCACTGAATTTTAATCAGGAAAAGAAGCCAGGTGGCATTAGAAGTGTGTACAGCATAATAGATCATTAGCAAACCGCTAATATATTTATACTGTAGAATGTAGGAATGGGTATAAATTGACATTCTGTATGGAATTCTGAGAGTTTTAGAAAGCTTTTCTTACTCGTAATAAAATCTTAATAATCTAGGTTTAGCCTGTATTAATTTACTGAAGAACGTTTACGTCACTGGTATACCTTTCATAAGACCCCGTCATGATAGTGATAAACTGACATCTAAAGCTACATATCACGATAATTCGTCTCAGAATTACACTTTGGTGAAAGAGCACAAAAGCAATAAACACACAAATACTCTCTTATGGATAATCTAAGGCGAAAAATATGCGATACCATTTATACTAACAAAGACGCTAGCAAAGTGCGACGCAATCATCCTCACAGAAACCACTTTAACAGATGAGTATACTATAATAGGATACTAAGCCTTTCACTCTTTCATGTGCCAGACCAGCGGGAGGAGTTTCCATCTTCCTCAAACCATGCATAGGATTAATAAAGGAAACAATAAGAGATGAAAACAGTTAGTGTTAAAACAAATCACCTCGCCATAACACGCATATATGCTCAGCCGTAGATGACAGTAGCAGATGAAACTGAAAGAACAACAGAAGTATTAACACAAACAAAGGTCGACAAAAGAGTAATTACTGCAGGCGATCTCAGCAAAAGGATAGACGAATCGAACACTAGAACAGATGAGATCCTGGAAATGCTAAAGGATAAAGGATATTGACTCATCAACAAATCCGACCCGAAAACCAAGATAACGCCCAATGGAAGCAGCACAATAGACCTCACATTGTTCGGAGGCGAAGAGATAAATGCCATCAACTAGAACGCACTCTGGACATCAGCGATGGTATTAATAAGGAAAGATTTACCAGTCACAACAACTTTGAATTTCATCAGCCATAACCAACAGTCAAGCCCAAGTCAAACAAGATCTCGAGAAAATCAGACAAAGAGAAATTAAAAGAAAGACAAGGAAAAACAGAGAAACCAAGATGTCTGATACAGCTATGCGAGGCAACGGATGCAGTGGAGCTATGAACCACGACTCCGCATTCGTGTCACATAGAAATGAAAGATAGGAATTCGCAACGATGGCTCGTCAAGGTGTGTTGTGATGAACGGCGGAAGGCGCTGTGGGCACTACACCCAGCCAAAACTACAACGCAACAATATGACGTGTCATTATATGTCAGGCAGAGCAGTTCATACAAAGCACTAATGCAGAAGAAAAAGAAGAAGAAGAAGAAGAAGAAGAAGAAGGCGGATCACATAGAAGAGGCAAGAAGACAAACACAACGTACTCAAGGAGACCCATTCACAGCGCTCAAAAGAAGCTAGGCCACCAGCAATAAAAGGAATTTCACTGAACAGTTGGGAAAGCTATTTTTAGTCATTCTGAATCTCCAACACAAGGAAACAGCCTATGAATACAGTACAAGGGAAAGAATAGGAAGTCACACCCTTATAACAAGATAAGAAATACACCGAGTGATAACAAAGGCAAAAAACAAAATGGCTTGAGGGCCAGACGGCACATATATAAAACACTTCAAGGGGTCCTATCACATTATGAAAGATAACTGTTCCATAGCTGCATGTCCACAGGAAAAATACCAGAACAGTGGAGATCATCAACGATCGAAGTCCTTTTCAGGGTAAAGGGAGGAACCCATACAGATATGTAACCAAGAATCATACAGAGACATAGCCCTCGAAAACAGGCCTTTTAAAATTTTCGTGGAAATATTGAACGGCAGACTTACAGCTGAAGCAGATGCGAAAATATCAGAGAACCAGTCTGGTTTCAGAAAGGGAAGAAGCGCCCTACATGCAGTGACCTGTTTGATAGAGAAAGTGCAAGGCACACTACGACATCCATAGAAAAAATATTTTTTTGTCTCTATAGACTACAGCAAAACATTCGACGCTGTCAACGGAAAAACACTTATCTGAAAACTCTGCCTTATAATTGGCGATGCACACAAAATAACGAAAGTACTTTCAGGCATCCTGAGACACAACCACAACCATCTATCTGATGATATCACCGTATCTAAACAAATGGAGATATGTCGAAGATGATCATGGACAGCACAGCAACATTCATACTTTATGTGACTGACACGGTAATATGTTTAGAAGACAAAGAAAAGCTAGAAATGGTGCTAATGAGGCTCACGTCATGGCTGTGGAAAATGATCTACAAATAAACCACAAAAAATCCGTACATAATATTTGGAAGACGTGGTCAGCTGTCACCAAAAGACGCGATGTCCTTTCAAGACAAACCACTAAAAGTAGTACCAAAGTACTAACGTCTCGTAGACCACCCTGTTGGCCATGCGGTCTAACGCACCTGATCCCCGACACGAATCCGCCCGACAGATTTGTGTCGAGGTCCAGTGAACCGGCCAGTCTGTGTATAGATTTTAGGCGGTTTTCCATCTGCGTCGGCGAACGCGGGCTGGTTACCCTTATTCCGCCTCAGTTACACTATGTTGGCGATTGCTGCTCACACATGTTCTCCATGTACGCGTACACCACCATTACTCTACCACGCAAATATAGGGGTTACACTCGTCTGGTCTGAGACGTTCCATGGGGGGTCCACCGGAGGCCGAACCGCACAGTAACCCTGGGTTCGGTGTGGGGCGGCGGAGGAGTGAAGTGGACTGCGGTAGTCGTCGTATGGCTGTGGACCATTGTGGCTGCGGCGGGGACGGAGCCTCTCCGTCGTTTCTATGGCCCCGTTTAACATAGCATAACATAACAAATGTCTCGTAGTCACCCTGCAAACCACAGTGACGTTTTTCTACATTTCTATGATAGAAAGAGCAACAGCAGCAATAAAATCTATTTACAACGTCCAACAACCTAAACAACTCTCAATAAAAATAGAGATGAAACTATTTAAAATAGGCATAGCACCAATAAAAACTTACGGATTCCACATAACCTGGGGGCCGGCCGCTGTGGCCGTGCGGTTCTAGGCGCTTCAGTCCCGAACCGCGCGATTGCTACGGTCGCAGGTTCGAATCCTGCCTCGGGCATACATGTGTGTGATGTCCTTATGTTAGTTAGGTTTAAGCAGTTCTACGTTCTAGGGGATTGATGACCTCAGATGTTAAGTTCCATAGTGCTCAGAGAAATTTGAACCATAATCTGGGACAAACTAAAAGTCAGTGACTTAGTAACAGTAGAGAAAGTCAAATCCCGTTATACGGAAGGAATTCTGGACATTGGGAAGCCAGCACCCTCAAAAATAAAGGAAGAAAGGAACTTAGGGTTTAATGTCCCGTCGACATCGAGAGTATTATGTACAGAGCGCCATGAAGACTTGCTTACATCTTAATGAAAGAATCCTTCTTCATACTGACATCAAAATGCGTATACTTCTGCACAACAACAAGGCTTACGGAAGCACACGGCAAATACTCATAGAAAAACATAACTCCGTCTAGAACGACTTCTACTCTAACGATGCCATAGTGACAGCAAAGTGGAAAAAGGCAAACTATGAACTACGACACGTGGTAAGGTGATATGCAACACATAGATTCCACCACAAGTTCTGCCGAAACAATAGATTCCACCAGCCGAATGAAGACTCCATGTGTGAACTGTCTAATTAACACTGCGCAAGATGTCATGCAAGCTGCTGCAGAAAAAGAACAGTGCCAATAATAAAACTAAGTCTACAGTAATGTAACTCAGAATTGTATTTTTGTTGGTATTTGCTTTTGAATTTGTATATATTTGCAAACTGTACACGTTTTCATTACTAGTAACAAGTAGGAACACCACATGAAAAACGTGTCAGTGGAATACAACTGAGCCGTTGTCATTTATTGACGACATTTAAACGATTTTCGTGTAGCACACAGGGAATGTGGGAGCTGAACGTAACTAGTTGGAAAGCGGGCCGAAAACAAATATTAAGTGTGCAAAAATTATACATAGCCTACAAACCGCAAAGCAAATTCTTCGAATTAGTAAAAAACCACGGTTGACTTCTTTTTCTTTGTGACCAGTTGAGTTGAATATAAAGACTGGAGGGATAAAGAAAGAGAAATAAACGGTAACAAAGCAAGAAGAAAAAATAGTAAGTAGTCCATTTCATCCACTAAACACAGTACTCAAGCTTAAGCTTCCCGAGTGGAAGACGTAAATGTGTCTGCACGAAAAATGAAATAAGTGCACGCGAAATATATAGCCAGTAGAATAAAAAACAGATGGATATTGAAAGGTCTTTTATGATTTCCGTAATATAAGAAAATAATAAGTCGGCAACCTAACGGGAGTTAGGTGTATTGTTTCAGATGGCAGACAGGAGCAACATGGATGCACTGGCTGCTTTCAGCTGAAGACCGTATTGCACGGAAAAGTCGGGGGAAGGAGTTATTCAGCGCTCCATGAAAATTGGCTGAGCACGTCAATGATGATGTATAATTACGAATGATGATCACAATGATGATGATAAGAAATCAGCTCTTAATAGAGCAAGAATCACTGCCACCTACATGTACTGTTGATAACTAAGGTATGAGCACTTCTGCAATACTTTTGGAATATAGAGAATGGCAAAGTATAACAGTCAACGTGTGACTGGAATGCATTACTTTTACATACAAAAGAGACTGCTTAAACGCTTGTTGGTGGTCTGTGGAAATATTTGTTCAAAACGCGAGGCACGGACAAAGTCGATGTATGGAGGAGGGCAAGGTTTCCCATCGGAGAAATCTTATTGTACAAATCTTATGGCTAATAGAAAGGTCTCATCGCCAGCCGACTTTCTGCACTGAGAAAACACATTCTTTCACTAAACCTCCGCCTGCGTTAGAAACATAACGGGAGAGCTAAACATCCTGTAGTCGAGCGATTATTCTTAAGATACCCGAAGACACATCGAAAGGGTAAGCTAATTTGCAACAGGTCGCAAGCCGTCATCGTGCTCGACAAGACATTCAGAACGGTTGCTGGACGCTTACACGTTGAAATCTGTCCACAGAGACAGAAACTTCGCACCCTGTGTGTGTGTGAATTTCTAAGTGTCCAAACCACTCAGGTCATCGGTCCCTAGACTTACACGCTATTTAAACTATCTTAAACTAACTTATGCTAAGAACAACACATACACCTATGCCTGAGGGAGGACTCGAACCTCCGGCAGGTGGGGCCGCGCAATCCGTGACACGGTGCCTATAATCGTGCAGCCACTCCACGCGACTTCACACACTGGATCGAGGGATGGAAAGGAGAACCGTCCAGGAAGAATCGTTTATTTCCTGGCACTAATATATTGTCAGCCAATGGTAAGATGTGATAGCAAAATTTTAGCGCTCTGGATGTTCAAGGGGATATCTGTCTCAAAAAGCGGCGAGTAAGTGAGAGAGGAGGGAGACACTACATTTGGTAGAGTTTTAACTTTCAGAGGCCTCTTTTCTGGACAGTGAAAAGTGAAACTTCCTTCAAAAGAGTTTGTGTTGTGACTTCTTCTCAACACTTGGAAATCTGGAAATTTCTGGTAAGTGCCTATGGGACCAAACTGCAGAGGTCACTGGTCCCTGGGCTTACACTGTACTCAATCTAACTTAAACTAACTTACGCTAAGGACAACACACATGCAGACGCGCGCGCGCGTAGGAGGTAGGACTCGAATCTCCGACAATGCGAACCGCTCGAACCGTGGCAGGGCACATAGGGTCGCGCAGGTACCCCGCGCGCTTTCAAGAGTTGGTAGCAGGGTTTGATTTGCAGTTGCTCTCGGAGGAGATACCATCCAGCACTCCACTTCGTTCTGACTCTCATTACAATCTTTGTTGCATTTTATTCGAGCCTGATGTTTATTATCGGGAGCAATGAACTTAATGCCTTATGTGAAGCCAGTATCCCGTCTCTCACCTGATCTGTTGTTGCGGACGAATGCTAATACAGACCCGAGTTTTCACTGTGCTGCCGGTAAGTCATTACCACGACCATCGTCATCCGATTAAAATCACATTCCTTGGGTGCCGACACTGTAATGCTGCCGCTTACACACATTCGATTCGGAGAGCTGGCCCCACCTGGTCACGCTATTACGTGAAGTGTAAACGAGTCGGCCGTGTAGTACACGCCATTGGCGTGCAGTGAACTAATCCTCTCTATCCTGCGCAAAGCGAACACACAATTCAACCACCGACAGCAGTCAATCATCCTCTAGGCACTGCCCGCTCGCTGAGATGTAGGACAAGGATACAACCCAAGACACATGTTGTCCGCCTATAGTCAACGGTGCAAAAAGAAAAATGGTTCAGATGGTTCTGAGCACTATGGGATTTAACATCTGAGGTCATCAGTCCCCTAGAACATAGAACTATTTATACCTAACTAACTTAAGGACAACACACACATCAATGCCCGAGGTAGGAGTCGAACCTGCGACCGTAGCAGTCGCGTGGTTCCTGACTGAAGCGCCTAGAACCGCTCCGTCACAGAGACCGGCGACTGCTTCAAGACTTTGGTGAGATCTGATGGACAAGGCAGCGCCCACTTCCACGACAGGAGGTACGTTAGTCGCCGTTCGAATCCGCGCGGCGGATTAACGACGAAGACCGGTATGCCGGCATGGTTGGATGTGCGTTTTTAGCGGTTTCTCACATCCCACTAGTGAATATCAGGCTGGTATCCCCATCACGCATCAGATACGCGCTATGCAAACACTTAGAAAACTGATTCCTTCGCGGCGGTTGAACAGAAGACTGGTGAAGTTAGATGTTTTGTCTCCTAAAACGCATAATCAGCAGCTACCAAAGAATAAAGTTTTTCCGTGCCTGCTCAGTGCAAGCGTCCTGTGACCCTACATTTAATAACGTTTCTCGTTTTCTTTTTGTGCTCTTAATACATTGGTTTGGTATTATTGTCTGTGTACACCTGTCACTCATTCTACTGTTTTGCACAAATCATAATTATGATCAAGCTTGGATCCCAGCAGACGAGATATTAATCAGTATTTCTCTATACACCTGCTTAAATTTCGCATTTTCGACGCCCAGCGTAAAGCACGATATTGAGAAAGTTAACAAATTTTTGGAGCCCAACATAGAGCTCGACATTATGCAAGTTCCCATAGTACAGCTTTCGTATTCTCAGTCATTGTTCCCACGAAGTGCACCATAACTTCCCTCGTAGTGTGGTGTTGAGGATCTATAAAAAGGATCGTCAGAAATAATTACCCATTTTTTGTCTCCCACGTTCTTTTTTTCTTTTTCTTAATCACGAAGTGCAAAAGCTGGTAGCACTCGAAGAACTTCCACATACGCTGAGACAGAGGCGGCCCCCTTCGCAGGCTGATAAAAGCAAGGAACCTCTTTGCCGTCACATGACACGTTTTGTCAGCGACGCCTTTACAGAGCTCGTTTCGCACGTGACGGCACAATAGCGCCGCCAGTGATCAAAGATGCGTCCAATTAAGCTCCCTCGAGACGTCTCCCGTTTCTGGCGCCATTAACGCCTCCGCGGCGCGCTTGTTAAGTCGGCCGCAGGGACGCCAACAACAAAGCCGCCAAGCCGACACTTTGTGGAGAACTTGCAGTGCCTGTGGCTGGAATGGAACACACGTAGCCCCGTAACGACACCTATTCTGCGACACCGAGGTGGATTTCCTTTGACACCTCTCAGGTATATTGGATTCTACTGAAGCTGGGCAATTCTGGGGCAGTAGGACGTAAGATAAATTTCCGTCATTCAAGGAGTGAAATTAATACCGTTACTTAAGGAGAGATGTTATTAATGGGGTAATTCCCCCGAAATGTTTGTAACATGAACTGGAGCAAGAGGTAGAATTACATCGTACAGGTTTCCGGTGTAATGGCCAAGTTCGAGCCCAGTGTTACAAAAGCATTTAACACCTCCACTTTGTGGAATTCAAGAAATGAGTACCCTGAAGCAAGAGAGATTTCATCTGCAATCTTACTGGTTGGATACTATACGACGGCAATTATGGGATCTTAAACCTATGGAATGCCTGTCTTTAAGTTTACTTTCAGTATTTTGGAAACAGAATGGGCGTACCGGGCGAAGTGTAATGTGTGCAATTTCCTGTAACGAGTAATGTTCAGTCTTTGAACATGCGTCACTAATAGCTACTTCACTATAGAACAGTGGTTCTCAAACTTTTTGAGCTTCGGGTGCATTTAAAAGGTCGCAAATAATTTTGGGAGCAATATATACACATTTCTGAGGAATATTTTACAAAAGTCAATACAGGAAACAAATACTGTGATAGATCAACAGTTAAGTCATTTTATTTTGAATTTCGCGTCCAGACTACAGAAAATACAACTTACATTAATAAAAAATACATTATCGCAATATGAACAAATAATTTTTCTATAAAATATGTGAGATATTGATGAAGCACGATTGTCATCCAAATGCGACGGCCGAGCGCCGTGTCGCTTTCCACCCTGCCTAGACGAAAGGCAACAGAAGCTGTCAATTAAGTGAAACGTATTGAAATGAAATAATGCAACGAAACTAACGATTAATTCAAATTATAGAGAAAAGTAACAATGCAATGCAAATGAAACGTACCTTACGTCTACCCTTTCTGGTTTATGAGAAACATGAGCTTGATCTTTCTTCGCCCTTTCTTCAATGTTTGGAGGTATATCTGAAAGACAAACTCTCATTTTCTCGTCAATACATTGAATGGTTCCTCTGTTTTTACACTTAATTGTGGTGAGGGCGTAAAATCCTAATTCAACTAAATATGACGTCGAAAATTGAAGTAAAATGTTCAAAGCCTTTTGAAATATCGACACATATTCTTCTTTTATAGAAATCCAAAAGGCTTCAAGAGACAATTCCTTATGCTTGATCATCAGTCCATGATCAGTAGATATAGCTGCCATTTCTTCTTCTTCTGTTAATGTTAAGCCGAAATCACCTGATGTTTCCATGAATGAGTTTCGAATCCAGTCGTACTGTTCAGTGTTGAGGGATGGATAATATGAACTCAGTTTCTCTTCTGAACTTATTAAATGGTCTACTACTGTTGGAAGTATTTTATCTATGCACGTACTTTTTACCAACGGAACGTTTCCAGGTTTCCTTGAGCAGCTTTTCTTTTCCACGTTCATAGTTTTCTGTGAAAAGCTTTAATTTTGTCAGTGTGTGTGAAGATATTTTCTTCTTTCCCTTGCATGCTAGTGTTCAACATACTGAACTACTGTAACATATCGCCCAAAGTCTGCAATCTAGCATTCCAAAATTCACTTCGAAAGAGGTTGCAAAAGTGTAAATGTCTCATTTCTTCGAAAAACACGAGAATTTCTTGACATAGCTCATGCACACGTGTAAGTACTTTCTTCGTCGACAACCACCTGACTTCTGTGTGTAAAAGCAACCACCTGTTCTGACTCCATCTCGATACAAAACTTTTCGAATAAACGGGTTTTGACAGGTCTCGTTTTAATAAAATTTGCCACCTGACAACTTGCTCTAAGACCTCTCTCAATTTTTATCCGAATGTTTTTGCTATTAAGGTCCCCCTATGAAGAAAGCAGTGAGTTACGATAACATCTTCATTTTGTTTTTTTACAAAAGAAATAAGGCCCTTACCGCCACCTACCATTCAAGGGGCGCCAACAGTACAAATGCCTACAGACGACTTCCATGTTAAATGCCACTTATTAAGATAATCATTTGAAATTTTAGAAACGTCCTCACCTTTAGTAGACACATTTAATTCTTTGCAAAAAAGAAACTGATTTATTATTTGATCTTGATTAATGAAACGGAGGACAAATGCTAACAGTTGCGATTGGTTGGTAATGTCTGTTGATTCATCAACTTGCAATGCAAAGTTTTAGTGCTTGAGTTTATTAGTGCGTGCATTTTTCTCAATATCAGAAGACATTTCTATGATACGCCTGTTAACTGTATCATTCAACAAAGGAGTCTTGCTTATTTTCACATCTGCTCCATTCCCTAGCATCGTCATGACTATTTTTTTGCAAGCAGGCAAAATAAGTGATTCACCTATACTATGAGCTTTCATACTCTTTGCTAGTAGCTCAGAGACTTGGAAGGAAGCGATCAGAGCTTTATCAGAAATAGACATTACACTTTTAGAAGAATTTTCTGCCCTTGTTTGCTGCTCAGACATCTCTTGAAATAGCTTACAGGTTTATCTTGCAAATATGAATGCATTGTTTTAAGAAGTTTGCTCGGTTTACTAGGAAGCAGAGATTGATTTGCCATTTATACTCACATACTAAGCATAGTGGGAAAGGATAATCTTCACTCCCAGTCCACTTGAAACCATAGCTTTAATTGTACTTACGAGTAGGCTACTGTTTTGCTTTTTCACTTGCACTTAGCGTTTTTTCACTTCAAGAATCGGATACTTCGACGGCGTGCTTGTTTTTAAAAAATCTGTCCATTTTTCATACACAAAACACGAGCCCCATGTACGCTAACAACACCTCAATGACATATCATCTGAAAGCTGTGCGATAACGTCAGGCACACAACCACGGAAACGCGTTTTCCTTCAGGGCCTGGATTCTTGTGCCTCCATGGGTTAACAGTGTTGCCAACGATAATTTTCAAGTTCCGTTAACCTTGCTGGAAGCTACTGTCATGAATCCGCTGGAGCACTGCAGTGGAAATGACGCTCAGAAGTAGCAAGGCTTCATGAACAGTGACGATCATGTTCACATGTGCTGCTCGTCTGTAGTAATGAAGATGAAATGAAATTCTTTAAGTCACGGGCAGCTCGAGATCAAGAAATAAGCAGCTCTCATTGATAATTTCCTCTTCCATTTTCTCTTTTCGATAATATTTTATTGACAACAGAAAGGTATGCATTTTCAATACAATATTATTAAAAAGTGACTGGTTGCGGATGTTATTTATAATTTTTTGATACACTGTCGCGGTACCAAAATAGGTCACCATGGCCAATAATAATATGCAATACACTTTTTTACGTGCTGTTGCAGCGTCACTCGAAGTTAGGTGGAATAGGTTCGCAACCATTGGGAGCGACACGAAACGTTCCGAATTCTATGGACAAGCTGTCATCATATGCATAGCGCACAAGGCTCATTTTTAACATGGCTACCATCATAAAAGAAAAACGTCCGTAGGCAAATCAACTGCTAAACAAAAGCATGACACGATTACATAATATCCGTAAGAGTTCCCGTCAGAAAAATCCCCCCAGTTGTCAAACATATTTTTCACCGTTTTCTCCTGATTCTGAACGTTTGGATCTGACCAGAAATTCATTGACGCTCGACAGTACTGTGGATAACTCAATGTTTATTTACAAACTTTAAGAGCTACACAAGTGTCGTAGCATTTGGTTACGGTAAAAAGGCACGGAACGAGGTGTGCGAAAATAATTTGCACGGCGCCTACATGGCGAAGGTTGGTGATAACTTTCACGGCCAGTGCTAGTCATCCACGGACGTCTGTGCCTTGTACCGACTAGCGAATAAGACAATTTTATTTTACACACAAAAGTAAAAAGGGTTCGCTAAAAGCGCATTATTTCTATAAAAAACTGTGAAATTACGGTAAGGCTGTTGTAATGCAGTTCTATGGCAAGGAGTTGAAGAAAATGGCATTTGAGGCATTTTTATTAACTATGAATGACCATGAAGCATTCTGTTGTTAGAAACTTGCATTCCATGGTTGCCGTTTTCGACTGCAAGGTTTTTACAACATATCAAATAAGTTACTTTGTTGGACACACCAGACTTCATCATGGATAAAGTGTTATATTTATAAATACAGTTACATTCGGTAATAAATGAATTAATCACTCCCACCACGGCGTATTGTTATGATTGTACCAACGTGAGAATTATCTGACCATTCTGTTTCTCCAGACAGCAGAATTCTGCCATCAGAATAATTGTTTTTCTCGCCCAACTTTGAAAATTACACTTTCCCTAGAATTCCTTACACTTCTCGGTGGTGTGAGGGATGACCTCGATGGGCCAGCATTGGGCTTTATCGTCTCGCATTATTTTTAAATACCTTTGCCCAGATGTTTCTAATGCGCGGTAGTTATGAAGCATAAGCAGGTAACAAAGGTGTGCCACACACATACTTATCATTCGAGGTCTAATATCACTTGAACTGCTAGTTACTGATCGTTGTTTCTTTACCTCAGAATATTCAGTTTAGTGTCCTATACCGTCTAGATAGTTCTGTGTTAAGTTTTTTATTATTCCCATATTTAGAGGTGTTGGATTTCCATTTTGCACAATTGTATCTATAGCATGGGCAAACCAGCGTAATTGCTTTTCGTGAAATATTCTGTTGCAGACTGAGCTATCCAGTCGGGACTCAAATTGCGCCGCCACAGCTTTAGTCCCGCCAGGACCTCTCTCCTACCTTCCGAACTTCAAAGAAAGCCTCCACAACAACACAGCGTGACACAGGCTAATATCTGATGTAGTGCTGGAAGGAATTGACACAATGAATCCTGCAGGTCTGTCCATAAATCCGTAAGAACACGAGAGAGTGGAGATCTCTTCTGATTAGCACGTTGCAAGATATGCTCATTAATGTTCATATTTGGGGAATTTGGTGACCAGAGGAAGTGTTTAAACTTAGAAGACTGTTCCTGGAGCCACTCTGTTGCGATTCTGGACGTGTGGGGTGTCGCAAGGTCCAGCTGGAATTCTCCTAGTCGGTCGGAATGCACAATGGATATGAATGGATGCAAGTGGTCAGACAGGATGCTTACGTACTTCTCACCTGTCATAGCAGTATCTAGACGCATCAGGGGTCTCCTATCACTCCAACTGCAAACGCCCCAAACCATTACAGTGCCTCCACCACTTTGAACAATCCCCTGCTGACATGCAGGATCTATGGATTCATGAGGTGGCCTCCATACCCGTACACGTCCATCCGCTCCTTACAATTTAAAACGAGACTCGTGCAACCAGGCAAGATATTTACACTCATCAACAGTCCAATGTCGGTGCTGACGTGCCTAGGCGAGGCGTAAAGCTTTGTGACGTGCAGTCATCAAGGGTACTCGGGTACCCGAGTGGGTCTTTGGTTCCGAAAGCCTATATCGATGATGTTTCGTTGGATGGTTCGCACACTGACACTTGTTGATGACCCAGCATTGAAATCTACAGCAATTTGCGGTAGGGTTGCACTTCTGTCACGCTGAACGATTCTTTTCAGTCATCTTTGGTCCCGTTCTAGCAGTATCTTTTTCCGACCGCTTTTATGTCGGAGATCTGATGTTTTATCAGATTCCTGATATTCACGGTACACTAGTGAAATCGTCGTACGGGAAAATCTCCAGTTCATCGCTATCTCGGAGATGCTGTCTCCCATCGCTCGTGCGCAGACTATAACACCACGTTCAAACTCACTTAAATCTTGATAATCTGTGATTGTAACAGCAGACACCTGTCTCATATAGGCGTTGCCGACGGCACCGCCGTATTCTGCCTCTTTACATGTCTCTGCATTTGAATACGCATGCCTGTACCAGTTTTTTTGGCATTTCAGTGTATATACGTATTAAATTCGTCTTTTCACCTGATAATTTTTGGTTTCAAAATACACTCCGGGAAATGGAAAAAAGAACACATTGACACCGGTGTGTCAGACCCACCATACTTGCTCCGGACACTGCGAGAGGGCTGTACAAGCAATGATCACACGCACGGCACAGCGGACACACCAGGAACCGCGATGTTGGCCGTCGAATGGCGCTAGCTGCGCAGCATTTGTGCACCGCCGCCGTCAGTGTCAGCCAGTTTGCCGTGGCATACGGACCTCCATCGCAGTCTTTAACACTGGTAGCATGCCGCGACAGCGTGGACGTGAACCGTATGTGCAGTTGACGCACTTTGAGCGAGGGCATAAAGTGGGCATTCGGGAGACCGGGTGGACGTACCGCCGAATTGCTCAACACGTGGGGCCTGAGGTCTCCACAGTACATCGAAGTTGTCGTCAGTGGTCGGCGGAAGGTGCACGTGCCCGTCGACCTGGGACCGGACCGCAGCGACGCACGGATGCACGCCAAGACCGTAGGATCCTACGCAGTGCCGTAGGGGACCGCACCGCCACTTCCCAGCAAATTAGGGACACTGTTGCCCCTTGGGTATCGGCGAGGACCATTCGCAATCGTCTCCATGAAGCTGGGCTACGGTCCCGCACACCGTTAGGCCGTCTTCCGCTCACGCCCCAACATCGTGCAGCCCGCCTCCAGTGGTGTCGCGACAGGCGTGAATGAAGGGACGAATGGAGACGTGTCGTCTTCAGCGATGAGAGTCGCTTCTGCCTTGGTGCCAATGATGGTCGTATACGTGTTTGGCGCCGTGCAGGTGAGCGCCACAATCAGGACTGCATACGACCGAGGCACACAGGGCCAACACCCGGCATCATGGTGGAGGGAGCGATCTCCTACACTGGCCGTACACCTCTTAGTGATCGTCGAGGGGACACTGAATAGTGCACGGTACATCCAAACCTTCATCGAACCCATCGTTCTACCATTCCTAGACCGGCAAGGGAACTTGCTGTTCCAACAGGACAATGCACGTCCGCATGTATCCCGTGCCACCCACGTGCTCTAGAAGGTGTAAGTCAACTACCCTGGCCAGCAAGATCTCCGGATCTGTCCCCCATTGAGCATGTTTTGGACTGGATTAAGCGTCGTCTCACGCGGTCTGCACGTCCAGCACGAACGCTGGTCCAACTGAGGCGCTAGGTGGAAATGGCATGGCAAGCCGTTCCACAGGACTACATCCAGCATCTGTACGATCGTCTCCATGGGAGAATAGCACCCTGCATTGCTGCGAAAGGTGGATATACACTGTACTAGTGCCGACATTGTGCATGCTCTGTTGCCTGTGTCTATGTGCCTGTGGTTCTGTCAGTGTGATCATGTGATGTATCTGACCCCAGGAATGTGTCAATGAAGTTTCCCCTTCCTGGGACAATGAATTCACGGTGTTCTTATTTCAATTTCCAGGAGTGTAGTATTTCTACATACGATTTGCTGCTCTTAATACATTCTTCACAAGTTAGTATATTGCCAGCTGATTGTTCATTACTAAGTAATACTGAAAACTTACAAAGTTGTAAATTCATAACTTTCCGACTCTGATGTTCTTAATATCGGAATAGGTTAAATGAATTCCGGTGTGTGTCCCAATAATTCTGATCTAGATGGATTTAGTTCTACTGTACTTCATTTAGATCTTCAGACAAATAATACATATTTAATGGAGTATTTACTATTTCGGTGAAGCATTTTACTGTAGAGAGAACAAAAATTCCGGGTGGTGTGTATTCAACCCACCACGAGAACATTGGGAGAAACTAATAATAAATAAAAGAGAAAAGGAAGAGTACGGTATAACGTCATGTCAGTAATAGGTACATCCTCCTCCATAGCCAAGTGGTCTGCTTGTTCGACTGAAATGTGGAGAACGCATGTTCAATTTCTGGGAATGCTATGAATTTTGCTCTGTTGGAAAGACTGGGATGGTCTATACTCATCATTGTGGTGCCATCGCACACTGAGCGATAAGTAGCGGCTCCAAGGCCCGAGAAGCTGACTACGTCCGGCAGAGCCGTGTGCTGACCCGATGCTATTTTACACTGCATTCGAATGGCACAATTGGCAGAGGACGACACGATGAGTTTATTTTATTTTAAATACATGTTTAACAATCTAATTAGTTCCCAGAAACATAAACACGTTCTACAACTAGAGTACACACATACAGCCCTCCCCTCCCCCTCCCACACACACACACACACAGACACACAGAAAAAACATTCGCACACTCGGACGACACAGCGCGGCCTCTTGCATACCAACACTGTAGAAAAGTGTATAGCAGGATTTTTGACAACACTAATCAGGTTTACGAGTTTTTTCTTTCGTGACTATGTACCTGTGACGCCCTGTTTAGTGTAATGGATAACGTTTTTGGTTAGAATACTCAAGTTCGAGAGCTTGATTAACTTATCTAGGAGATATAGTTTTTTAATGGTATAATTTTAGACTACGTGATATGGTGCCTGGCTTTTTCATCGACATGCAGCAATTACAGCAGATCTAATACATGGGTTAGGTAAATATAAGGAAACACCGTTAGACCACCCAAGCGTGGACGTAGCGCTGTTGCATTTGACTACGAATGGCACCTGCGCCATGTCCTCAATCCGTTGCAAGGGTAAATCGTGGTCAGAACAATGTTCTGTGTAGTTGTGAGTTAATTACATCAGAGCTAAGTGCATTCGATAGTGGGCAAATTGTTGGCGCTCGTATGGAGGGTGCTTACGAAACCAGCGTAGCCGACGTGTTTGACGTTTCAAGAGAGTCATATCAAAAATTTAAACCTCATACAAGGAATGTGGAGAAGCATCATGCGTAAGTCACAAGGAGGACCAAAAAGTGTGTTGGGTGTTCTTGACGGAGTCTCATTGAGTAGGAATTTGACGAAAAATAAGAGGGAGAGTGTTGCAAAAGTCGCTGCAGAACTGAAAGTCAGACTAGTGCACCCTGTCAGCATAGAAACAACATGAAGGGATCTCCACAAGCACGGAATTGAAGGGCGAGCTGGAATTGCAAAACCAGTCATCAAAGATGCGAATGCTTCCAGTACGAAAACTTGGTGCCGAAGCCATAAAACATGGACTGTGAAGCAATGGAAAAAAGTCATTTGGTCGATTGAGTCTTGTTGCACACTGTTTCCAACATCCGGCCGGGTTTAAGGCCCAAGAGGGAAAGATTCGGTGTTGATATGGATAGCAATATCTTGATCCCATGGCACCGCGTTTCTTCCTTAATGTCCATGCCGTGTTCCTTGATGACAGGGTCTCTGTTCACACAGCTTGCGTCATCCAGGACTGGTTTTGTAAGCACGAGGATAAACTGTCGCATCTGTTCGGGCCCCATAATCACCAGACCTCAATATTATTGAATCTTAGAGGCATATTTCGAAAGAATGGTGCTGTGATCGCTATCCATTTGCATCATTGTTGCCTGAACGTGTCACGGTATAAGATTTCCTTGAAAAACTCGAGGGATCTGTATTTATCCACTCTGAGACGTTTGAAAGCTGTTTCTATAGCTGACGGTTTTCCTACTTCGAATTAGGAATGGTTATGTGTTGTGGTTTTGGTGTTACCCTTTTCTTGTCCATCCCATGAATAAAACGACCGACGCGAGTGCGTTTGCTAACAACACGACGTCGCCTGCAGCGCCTCTCCTAGGATCGTGAGCATATCGGTTGGACCCTAGAACTGTGGCCTTGTCAGATGAATCCCGATTTCAGTTGGTAATAGCTGATGGAAGGGTTCAGGTGTGGTGCAGACCCTCTGAGGCGAAGGACCAAAGTTGTCAACAAGGCGCTGTACAAGCTGGTGGTGGTAATGGTAAGGTACTATGGGACCAAACTGTTGAGGTCATCGTTCTCTAGACTTACACACTACTAAATCTGACTTAAACTAACTTACGCTAAGGAAAACACACATACACACACACACACACACACACACACACACACACACACACACACACACGCCCGAGGGAGGACTCGAACCTCTGACGGGGGGAGCCGAGAGAACCTTGACAAGGCGCAATGGACCTCGCGGATACCCCCCGAGGCACCAGCTGCTGGTGGCTCCATAATGCAGTGGGTTTTGTTTTCATGGAATACACTTGATTCTATGGCCCTGCTGAACCGACAATTGACTGGAAATGGCTTTATTCTTCTAATTGGAGACTATTTGCAGCCATTCAACAAAGGAATTTTTATGGATGATAGTGCGCCATGGCACTAGGCCACAGCTGTTCGCGGTTGGTTTGAAGAACATTCTGGAGAATTCAAGCGAATGGTAGGGCACATCGAGATCACCCAACATGAATCCCATTGAACACTTATGAGACATAATCGAGATTTCAGTTCGTTCCGCAAAATCCTGCACCGGCAACAATTTCATAATTACGGACGGTTATAGAGGCATCATGGTTCAACATCTCAGTAGGGGACTTTCAACGACTTGTTAAGCCCATGCTGCGTCGAGGTATTGCACTACGCGGTGCAAAAGGATTTCTGACACATTAATAGGAAGTGTCGTATGACTTTCGTCACCTCAGGGCAATAGTGCACTCACATTGAATTCAGCTCACACAAAAGTATGGTCTTTATAAATGCCTGAAAACACGTACTGTCAGTCATTGTGAAATGCGGTGATGCGACTACACACGGCATGCGTACGGGTTCAAATGGCACTGTGCACTACGGGACTTAACTTCTGATGTCATCAGTCCCCTAGACGTAGAACTACTTAAACCTAACTAACCTAAGGACATCACACACAACCATGCCCGAGGTAGGATTCGAACCTGCGACCGTAGCAGCAGCGTGGTTCAAGACTGAAGCGCCTAGATCAGCTCGGCCACAGCAGCTGGCCCTAGTTTAACAATTCGATTGTCATTAAGCTGGACATGCCAAAAGTTTTCTGACATCATTTCTTTTCTGAGACCTTAAAAAGGCTTGTAGTAGCTATGCAGTCTTTTCGAGCGGCAACTTGAATGGTGAGTTGCAGACTCGCACAGATCGCAAGCCAAGCCCTGTGGATGTTACTGATATTGTGCTCACTGGCCCATCGCTATCTTTCAGTTTCACCATCATTGGTGGTCCTGACTATTCTTTCAGAAACGTCATCAGTCCCCTAGAAACTAGAACTACTTAACCCTAACGAACCTAAGGACATCACACACGTCCATGCCGTAGGCAGGATTCGAACCTGCGACCGTAGTGGTCGCGCGGTTCCAGACTGTAGCGTCTAGAACCGCTCGGCCACCCCGGCCGGCATGCGTACGGGGATTGGACAAAAATGTGGGAACACGGCGAGAAGTGCATGTCTGAGCATAAATCCAAATGGTATCCTAGACAACAGGCTGCAGTGTTGTACTTCACCAACAACGACAACTGTGTAATATTCTCAATTCCGATGTAGAACAGTATTCTGTGTAGTTGTGTGTACATTATGTCGGAGCTCAGTGCATTCGAACGTGGGCAATTTTTTGGCTGTCGTGTTGTGAATGATATCATAACCAATGTGCCCGCATCTCGTGGTCGTGCGGTAGCGTTCTCGCTTCCCACGCCCGGGTTCGATTCCCGGCGGGGTCAGGGATTTTCTCTGCCTCGTGAAGGCTGGGTGTTGTGTGATGTCCTTAGGTTAGTTAGGTTTAAGTAGTTCTAAGTTCTAGGGGACTGATGACCATAGATGTTAAGTCCCATAGTGCTCAGAGCCATAACCAATGTAGCCGAAGTGTTTAGCGTTCCACGTTGCCCCATATTGAAGATTTATACCACATACAACGAAGGCGAAGAAACATCATCCGCTGAGGCAGAACGCGGAGGATAGTGTGTGTCATTTGATCGTGATTGACGGTCATTTATATGATTTTGATGAAAAATAAGACGACGAAAGCTGAAAAATTCACTGTAGAACTGAATGCAGTACTCGGTAACCCTGTCATCAGGAAAACAACAACAAGGGTGCTCCATGATCAGGGAATTCCAGGGCGTGCTGGAATTCCAAAAACACCAATTAGTGATGCAAATGCCCACAGCAGGAAAACATAGTGCCAAAGCGATAAAATCTGGGCTGTGTAGCAATGTAAGAATGTCACTTGGTAGGATGAGTCTTTTTCCACACCGTATACAGCTTCTGACAAAGTCCCTAGAGTGAAACGGGGCGGCGGATCGGTGATGATTTGGACAGCCATATCGTGGTATACCATGGGCTTCTAGGTACTCTGAAACATCACATCACTAAAAAGGAACTTGTGAACATTTTGATTGACAAGATCCATTCCATGGTACAGTGTTCTTTCCCGAATGGTGATTCTGTGTTCTAAGACGACAGGGCCCATGTTCGCACAACTCTCATCGTGCAGGGCTGATTTTGAGAGACTGAGAATGAGTTGTCGTATCCTCCCCGGCCACCCCAGACACCAGATCTCAGTATTATTAAACCTTAGTGGTCTGCTTTGCAGTGAAGGATGCGTGATTGCTATTCACATTCATCATTGTTACCTGAACTTGCCACTGTTCTGCAAAGAGGATGGTATCACATTCCCTTAAAACCATACAGGACCTCTATTTATCCAATATGAGACGAATGGAAGGTGTTATGAATGCCAACGGTTTTCCTACACCGTTGTAAGTATGGTAATGTGTTGTGTTTTTGTTTCTTACGTTTTTGTCCCGCTATTCATATATTTGTAAGCTATTACCGAAATTGATGTAATTTTTGCACACTTCGTCTTTTCTTTTTGTCTTGATTTTACTCCTGAAATTTTTCGGTAAGTTTTTAGATACATGCCATAATGGCGAATTGGTTGAAATTATGCAATAGTGAAACTTACAGGAAATAAAGTATTTTATTTGGAACAGCATATAGCCATGCGGGGATCACTAATATGATACTAAATACCTCTTAGGGTAATGCAAATCAGAGACAAAGATCTCTCTCGGGAACATCACCAACCTGACCCTTGTATTAAGGAGAAACAAGAACATGTGCGAGATATCGGACCCTGCAGTCGATACCGCGGGGAAGTATTGGTCATAATTCTGACAGGATGCAGTTATGACCATCTGAAAGTATACTTCCACTCGCGGCAGTTGTTTGTCCTTCGCTCCTCTCCTCCACAGCCGCCCAATGCCCGAGCGCAATGAACTGTTACAGTGGCGAGAATGAGAGGTTTACAATTTAAAATATTGACACCGGTAATATGCTTTGTTCACTGTGTCAAAATCTTCGTTTTCTGACCTGTAGTTGGTACCAGATATTTCTCCACTTTGCACATTTTTATATTGCGACACACAAATACAATCTCAATGAATGAAAAGAAATAGTGTGTTATTTTTAATGTATTAACATTAAAGATGGAGCAGATAAAGTGAAGTAAGTTCGTTCAGGTTAATTCATTTTTACTTTGAGTCGTACATATAGCTGCATTACATCAGTACACGAATATTGAGTGTACATGTGCATATGATTGACATATTGCGTAGTCATATTACTTACTATTTTTCGCTTAGAAAAATCTGTTCTCAATCAAGATTTAAAATCACACCAGGGAATTGTATCTACCACCCTTCTTCTCTTCCCCTGCCTTCAACATGTCGAGGATAGGAGGGCTCTGGTTGCCACTGCGCTGTGGAGTTCTCCGCCCTCAGGTAGTAGCCGGCTGCAGCGGGGCGGACCGAGAGACGAACAACAAGCTCTACTACCAGAATTATGACCCATATAATAGAATAGGACCGATTGCTGTGACTGACGTCTTGCAAGTGCTTCTGAAAATATGAGATCCAGTTGTTGATGTTTCCCTGCAAGTGCGGCAAAGCCTCCAATTTCTTGAAGAGAATTTTTGAGTCAAAGTGGTAAACAATAACTACCTAACGTTAAATACGTTCTTGTATGAACTGTCCAAAATATGACAAAAATAATTCCACTAGTAAGTATAAAAAGATATATTTCACGACTTGTGGTGAAGCAAGTGAGAATGTCTCCCAGCCGCCACGATATTTTTCAACACACAGCCGACTGCTCTGTCCGTCGTCCGCGCCGAGAGCGTAGCGGTGACGTCACAGCAAAATGTGCACTCGTGTCATATACACTAAAGAAAGTCTCTGAAATAAATGCAATGATGTTAATACACAGACGGTACCAATTTTTCAAAATGGTAATGCTAAGTAACTGTTTCATGCGGCCAGACAGCTGAGGTCATTACTTTCCTATTCACACCGAAAGACAGAAACAGTGTACCCAATCTCTCTGCGTATGCATTAAATTATGGGTGGACGTGTGAGAAAGTATAGCCTACTACTGTTTGCGTAGCGTTTATCTGAGACGGAACATGGGAAACAGCCTCATATCACCTACTGGGATGTAGGAAATTGCTTAAAAACCACTTTCAGGTTGGCAGGTACATCGACCCCTCGTCGTTAATCCTCAGGGCGGATCTGATTCGGAACACGGCACACATCCTCGCCCGGGAAGCGGTCACGTTAACACACGCAACTTCCCGGGCAGACTTTTTCACAATTGAACATATACTACGTCTACTCAATAAATAAGCGAAAAAGTTGTATCAGATATACAAAATGTCGATAAAGTTTATGCCTCTTTGTTATTTTTTGGTGGTGCCCTAGAAATAATATCAGGTGAGAATGGCACGCCTACGTCGAGAATGGTGTGCTGGGATTCCGTGAAAAAACATAATGGCGCTCTTGAAGGATAGCACAACGTGAAGTAGCGGAGTTTCATCAGATGTCTATCAGCTGAAAAGTTGAACCCCATTGAAATTCACTTTCGGATGACAATGCAAAATGGTGAAAGTTGCCTGAGTTCAATACAAGTGTAGAGATAGGTAGATATGTTCAGACGGAGTGTAACAATGTTTGAACGTTCGCCACTCCCATGACGCTCTGTCTGTGCAGTCAACATTGCGAGAGTTGATAAGCAGATACGGAAAAACAGATATATTGCTGTGGTTGATATTGCAGCTAGAATGAACATTGTTGTTCATGATGTATTGATGTTTGAGAAAGTGTGTGCAATATGAGTTCCAAAAAAGTTGATATTAGAAATGAAAGAAAAGTACGTGGATATGTGCAGGGCGACCTGAAGTTTATCTGCTTGTCCCCTATCCCATAATGCCCCCCCCCCCCCTCCCCACACACACCCGATTGGAATTCACACTCGTTCGACCTATACTTGAGTATTGCGCATCAGTGTGGGACCCATACCAGGTCGGGTTGACCGAGGAATTAGGGAAGATCCAAAGAAGAGCGGTGCGTTTCGTCACAGAGTTATTTGGTAAGCGTGTTAGCGTTAGGGAGATATTTAGCAAACTCAAGTGGCAAACTCTGCGAGAGAGGCGCTTTGCATCGCGGTGTAGCTAGGTATCCAGGTTTCGAGAGGGTGCGTTTCTGGATGAGGTATCGAATATATTGCTTCCCCCTACTTATACCTCCCGAGATCACGAATGTTGAATTAGAGATATTTGAGCGCGCATTGAGGCTTTCCGGCAGTCGTTCTTACTGCGAAACATACGCGACTGGAACAGGAAAGGGAGGTAATGACAGTGGCACGTAAAGTGTCCTCCACCACAAACAGTTGGATTGCTTGCGTAGTATAAATGTAGATGTAGATGAAGATCTGGCACCTTCAGTTTATCACATTATCACATTTTTAACCAACTTCAGAAAGCTCTTAGTGGCCCAAGCTTCACTGATGATGAGGAAGGCGAGACAGCAGTGCACAACCGGTTACACACACGACCCCAAGATTTATAAGCACGTGTAACTGACAAGCTTGTCCAGCAGTAGCATAGGTGTATAGAACTTGAGGAGGATTACGATCAAAATAAGTAAGTATTCTACAATGAGGTGTCAAGTCATGACATACCACCAGATTCGTGTGACTCCTCCTTTTGCCAGGCGTACTACAGCAGCTCGACGTGGCATGGCCTCAACCTGTCGTAAGAAGCCCCTGCAAAAATATCGAGTCAGGTTGCCTCTAAGGCCGTCCATAAGTGCGAAAGCGTTGCGAGTGCAGGGTGTTGTGCACCAACTGGTCCTACTGAACCTGTCATTGACGGGAAATGGTTACTGGTTATGTTCGGCTACTTGGTAACCACTTGCAGGCATTAAGGGACGGAGACCATTACACGTAAGAAAAAGCCCACATCATTATGGAGCCATCACCAACTTTCACATTGGCTCGTAGACAACTTGCATCAATGGCTTCGTGGGGTCAACGTCACACTCACACTCTCAGCAACTCTTACGAAATGAAATCTGAACTCACAGTTCTGCAGTCGTCTAGGGCTCAACTGGTATGGTCACGAGCACAGGAAACGCACTGCAGGCGATGTCGTGCTGTTAGCAAGGGCACTCGCGTCAGTCGTCTGCAGCTATAGCCCATTAATGCAACATTTTACTGCACTGTTCTAGAGGCTACGTTCTTCCTACTTCCCACATGGATTTCTGAGGTTATTTTACGCAATGTTGCTTCTCTCTTAGCACTGACAACTCTACGCAAACGGCTCTGCATTCGGCCGTTAAATGAAAGCCGTCGGTCACTACATTGCCCGTGATGAGAGGTAGTGCCTGAAATTTGAGATTCTTGGGACAGTCTTGTCACTGTGGATCTCAGAATATTGAATTCCCTAATTATTTACGAAACTGAATGTCCCATGCGTCCAGCTCAAACTACCATTCCCAGTTCAATGTCTGTTAAATCCAGTAATGCGGCCATAATCACTTCTGAAACCTCTTCACATAACTCACCTGAGTACAAGTGAAAGCTCCGCCAATGCAATACCCTTTTATATCTTGTGTGCGTGATTCTAATGTCAGTTGTAGATGTGTGTATGCCTATCCCATGCCCTTTTTCCTCCTCAATGTGTTCCATTCTCGTAGTAGATTCTTTAAAAAATTTTGTTTCTTTAGTTAATAACTCTTGTACTTTGGGAATTATTGGTGTTTTCCACATGTGTTTATAGCCCGTGTGGATTGGCGTTAGAGAGCTGTGATGCTAAAGCTATGTATGTTTCATATACTGCAAGCATTCACCTTGTCAATGTGGAATATCCAGTCAATTTGATCAAGTTGTTCTGAAATTAAAGATTTCACTAAATATTGAAAAGACTGTTCAGATTAACTAACCATCGTTTTATGTCCTTCGTATGGATATTATTTGTTGCACGTTATAGAAATTCACAGAGGGGTATATTTTTCCAATAGTTAAAAGTTATTACTCCAGCCGAAATGAAGCCTTGCTGAATTCTTTCAGAGCCCACCACCAACCATGGCCCCTCTTTAATAAATTCCTGTCCCACGTTTTGCGGACTACGATGATACTATACGCTAAACTTCACTTATCAGAAGATCGCTGAACGCTGAAAATTTATAAAGCCTTAGCAGAGACCCAAAGTTGATTCCTAGTTGGTCGGATGGCCCATATTTTACCTGGGGTGAGAACAGCAACTGAGAGTAGATGTTGTGCCCATCGTCCACACCGCCAGATAAAAACTGCGGTCCTCGATCGCCAGAAGCGAGCTGCAGTGGTACAAGAATGCGGTAGTCTACACTCTTTCGCAGAAACCGTATTGTGTGTGAGCTTAGAACAATATTCGTCACACGAAAAATTTGTTTACTCGATTTCGGAGTCTAAATTTTGCCGAGTAGCTGAAGGACTGTAAGCATAAACCTGTTTCTCGTGTAACTTGGACATTTACTACCACGCGACAAGTGGATTCTTGACATATATAGAAGCCTTACTTAAAGTTTATGTTTCCGAGAACCAATTTAGAAGAGGCTATTAAATTAATTTTGTCAACATTGAATATATGGTCAAACGAATCCGGATGTCGCAATGTAATGCGGAATTGATTACTAGATATCACGAGAGGCAGACCCGCCAGTATAAAAAGAAGCGGGGGGTGGGAGGGGGTAATGCGTTGTGAATACAGTGTTGTATCTTTCTTTGCATATTTCGTGGTTTCTTAGTAGATACAGAAGCGAGGAACAGATACGGTTCCTGGTCAGAGATAACAGATATTAAGTTATTCTACACCAAATATCAAGTAGTAAAAGTAATACATAACATTGTTTCCTGTAGTTCCAGCGTCAGTTGCTAACAGTAGATTTGAATGTTGGAATATATGCAGTTTACAAACGTTTACAATTCAGTTTCAATACTATGATTGTTCCGTAGATTACGAACCCTGAGAACTATCAAAGTGTGTAAATTTTATGAAATCTCAAGCACACAAAATGGGCTCTGTGCATCAATGTTTGAACTTAAGTAGACCCGCCACTGGTGGTCCAGGGAGGGCGCAGTTGCATATCATTGGCAGTGGCGTAAACGTTGGTGACAGCGCCCTTATGCCGCGCTGGCGGATATAGGAAAGGCTGCGGCATGACTGGCGACGCTCGTATTGTAATGTGCAGCTGAGGGGAATGGAATGGGTCGATCAGGAAAGCTCAATGGTTTTGAACGTAGACTAGTCATTGGATGTCAGTGGAGTAACAAATCTGTCAGCAACATGTCAAACCGTCTAAAGCTGCCAAAGTAGACTGTAGGTGATGTGACAATGAAGTGGGAAAGTGCAGGATTAACCACGGACCATGTACTGAGGGAAAGACCAGGTACACATAAGTTACTGACGGGCAGGGACCATGGACCAGTGCGGAGTGTGGTTGCAGAAAATCGCACGAAATCTGCGGAAGCAATCAGTTCCAGTGCTCTACCAACAGTCCAGCGAGCATAATGATTTTTTGTAGGGAGTCAAAAAGAATGAGGTACAATGGTCGGAAGCCTCTCATTGGCCATACATTTCCGTAATCAGTGCTAAGCGACGTTTAAATTGACGAAAAGAGCAATGCCACTGGTCAGTGGATAATGGAAAAGAGTGATCTGGAGTGACAAATAACGCTATACGCTGTGGCAAACCGATGTAAGGGAGAAATTTACCAGCCAACACATGTAGTACCAACAGTGAAGTAAAGAGAAGTGATGTTACAATAGGGGGATGTTTTTCGTTGCTATAGCATGGTCTCCTTGTTTAACTTTACAAAACGATAAATATGGCAGGATATAAGTACATTTTACAGCATTGCGTACTGCGTACATTATTAGGAACTGCCCAGAGACGATGACTGTATCAGCATGAGAGAGCACCCGGGAACAAACGAGCATCTGTAGGACCTCTGGTTCCATGTCTTGAGGAAAAATAGGCTGACGTTTCTCCACAGACATGCAGGAACCTCATTGAAAGTGACGCATGCGGAGTTCCAGCCGTCATAATAGCGAACGGTGGAAACATACCATACTAATGTCCACAAGTAGGTGTGCGGGTACGTGAGACCAAACATTACAACAAATTGTGGCTTTATAAAGCTACAGCGAGATTTTAAAAATGAGTGAGAATTCTGTTGTACTATTGCATAAACAATTGCTTTAAGAAACTTTATCCCGTTATATGTTTTTGAATAGTATGTTATAGCATGCGTCTAGTTGTCTACAAAGTGTTTCTCTTTTTAAGCCACTGTAACTATCTCATAACTACAGCGGTGGTGTTGTTTTGCAGGGAAAACTATTAAAGGAGCCAGCAGGCAGGCAGACAGTCTGAGGTCCTGTTTTTATCAGTAATGGTTCTAATGGCTCTGAGCACTATGGGGCTTAACTTCTGAGGTCATCAGTCCCGTAGAACTTAGAACTGCTTAAACCTAACTAACCTAAGGACATTACACACATCCATGCCCGAGGCACGATTCGAACCTGCGACCGCAGCGGTCGAGCGGTTCCTGACTGTAGCGCCTAGAACTGCTCGGCCACTCCGGCAGGCTATCAGTAATGTTTAGGTGAGAACACCAACCTTCTATGATGTGCCTGTACTGATTGTATGATTGTGAGTTCATATTGTCTAAGCTAACGAACAACAACGAAAGAACCTTGCATACTTCCTCAGAGTTTCAGAATGGGTTTTCACTCTGCAGAGGAGTGTGTGCTGAAGTTTGACAAGTATGAGGAAGGTACTGGAGGAAGTAAAGATAGGACAGCCGGTCGTTAGTTGTACCTGGGTAGCATACTCCGTAAAAGCATTGGCCTCTAAACGTAAGGTCCCTGTAGACACATTGTTTAAAACAGCCAGGACGTTTCAAAATAGCACACACTGCGCTACAGAGTGACAGATTCATTCTGGATTCCTATTGCTGATCGCTGCAATCCGTGGGAAAGTCTAGAGGAGGCCTTCATCCAGCAGTGGGTGTCGACTGTCTGATGACGCTGATAATGAAACTGATGACAATGAAATAGATGAAAGATTTTGTACAAATGCAATATACCAAACTATTACACCCCTCTTTAATTTAGACACTGTCCCAAATCATTGATGATTTTACGTCAGTTAGCAGTGAAATCGGAAGTTAACTACGGTCTCCAATAATTTACTTTTGCGCAGAACGTGTTTTACTCGTCAGAGCGTAACTTAGACACACTCTATCTCGTACAATAAAGAATACATCTCATTATTTTACTTCCAAAATCAAACAGCGAAACGGTCCATAAGCTAGAGACTAGAGAGGCAGTTGTAACTGTTATGATTTGGATTGTCTTTTAGAAAATTGTAAGATAATAAGTAACAGAGATTTTTGTATGGGCTGTTCAACTTTATCTTTCATGAGAGCTCCGAACTACACTCCTGGAAATTGAAATAATAACACCATGAATTCATTGACCCAGAAAGGGGAAACTTTATTGACACATTCCTGGGGTCAGATACATCACATGATCACACTGACAGAACCACAGGCACATAGACACAGGCAACAGAGCATGCACAATGTCGGCACTAGTACAGTGTATATCCATCTTTCGCAGCAATGCAGGCTGCTATTCTCCCATGGAGACGATCGTAGAGATGCTGGATGTAGTCCTGTGAAACGGCTTGCCATGCCATTTCCACCTGGCGCCACAGTTGGACCAGCGTTCGTGCTGGACGTGCAGACCGCGTGAGACGACGCTTCATCCAGTCCCAAACATGCTCAATGTGGGACAGATCCGGAGATCTTGCTGGCCAGGGTAGTTGACTTACACCTTCTAGAGCATGTTGGGTGGCACGGGATATATGCGGACGTGCATTGTCCTGTTGGAACAGCAAGTTCCCTTGCCGGTCTAGGAATGGTAGAACGATGGGTTCGATGACGGTTTGGAAGTACCGTGCACTATTCAGTGTCCCCTCGACGATCACCAGAAGTGTACGGCCAGTGTAGGAGATCGCTCCCCACACCATGATGCCGGGTGTTGGCCCTATGTGCCTCGGTCGTATGCAGTCCTGATTGTGGAGCTCACCTGCACGGCGCCAAACACGCATACGAACATTATTGGCACCAAGGCAGAAGCGACTCTCATCGCTGAAGACGACACGTCACCATTCGTCCCTCCATTCACGCCTGTCGCGACACCACTGGAGGCGGGCTGCACGATGTTGGGGCGTGAGCGGAAGACGGCCTAACGGTGTGCGGGACCGTAGCCCAGCTTCATGGAGACGGTTGCGAATGGTCCTCGCCGATACCCCAGGAGCCACAGTGTCCCTAATTTGCTGGGAAGTGGCGGAGCGGTCCCCTACGGCACTGCGTAGGATCCTACGGTCTTGGCGTGCATCCGTGCGTCGCTGCGGTCCGGTCCCAGGTCGACGGACACGTGCACCTTCCGCCGACCACTGGCGACAACATCGATGTACTGTGGAGACCTCACGCCCCACGTGTTGAGCAATTCGGCGGTACGTCCACCCGGCCTCCCGCATGCCCACTATACGCCCTCGCTCAAAGTCCGTCAACTGCACATACGGTTCACGTCCACGCTTTCGCGGCATGCTACCAGTGTTAAAGATTGCGATGTAGCTCCGTATGCCACGGCAAACTGGCTGACACTGACGGCGGCGGTGCACAAATGCTGCGCAGCTGGCGCCATTCGGCGGCAACACCGCGGTTCCTGGTGTGTCCGCTGTGCCGTGCATGTGATCATTGCTTTACAGCCCTCTCGCAGTGTCCGGAGCAATTATGGTGGGTCTGACACACCGGTGTCAATGTGTTCTTTTTTCCATTTCCAGGAGTGTATGTGTGCCAGTGGGGTTAAGAATCGCAAAAGAAACATGTGTGGATTGATAAATATGTAACAGTGTGTACATAATGTGAATAGCATGATTAGGTAATAATTATATTAATACGTTTACTTACATTTCTGTTTGAGACTTCATTTTCTGACACACAGAACACAGTAACAGGTTAATCACAACATTGCATTTTCACAAACATCTGTTTTCTTCTTTCCAAAGAGTTTTTATATCTAAGACAGATGCCTGATTGTGAGTGTATATCCCACCGATTCCAAATTCTGCTAACAGTCATTGGATCTCGACCAACGCGAGCAGCAATGCCGCGTTACGATAAACCGCTATCGCGATAGGCTACAATCCGACCTTTATCAAAGTCGGAAACGTGATAGTACGCGTTTCTTCTCCTTACATGAGGCATCACAACAACGTTTCACCAGGCAACGCCGGTCAACTGCTGTTTGTGTATGAGAAATTGGTTGGAAACTTTCCTCATGTCATCACGTTGTAGGTGTCGCCACCGGCGTCAGCCTTGTGTGAATTCTCTGAAAATCTAATCATTTGCATATCAAAGCATCTTCTTCCTGTCGGTGAAATTTCGCGTCTGTAGCACGTCATCTTCGTTGTGCACCAATTTTAATGGCCAGTAGTGTATTTATAATGAAGATGAAGACTTTTATCTAGGTGTATTGGCAACATGGAGAATATTACATGCATACTTCATGAAAACTACTCTGTCAATGAAATGAACATTTAATGTTGGCGAAGGTTTGAAGAAGTTAACATTATTACTTTCAAGCTTATCATTTAATAATACATTTCCATGTGCTGAGCCATAAATGAAGATTTCCAGTTCTTCACATAAGTCCATTTGGTGTCTTTTATTCTTTTTATGTAATATATGAAGATCACTCGTATTATAATGGAATGGGTGGCCTGTGGCTTTTATGTGGGTGGCTGTTGCTGATCTATTGTAATTGTTAGTGTGGTAATCATTTATGCGTTCGTCATATCTTGTTTGGAAGTTTCTCCCAATGTGGCCTGTATAGAGGGATCTGCAGGTACTACATACAATTTTGTAGATGCCTGATTGTGAGTGTATATCCTCCTGTGTGTGTATATTGTGTCTCAGTGTGTGTTGCAGTTTGTTGTGTGTTGTAAAGGTAATGTTAATGTCGTGTGGTTTGAGAATGTTTGCTATTTTGTAAGAGAGTTTGCATCTGAAAAATATACAAACAGTGTGTTTCATTTTCATTTCATATTTAGGAAGTGGTTTATTATTTTTTTTCCTTTTTTGCGTAAGGTTACAATTAATACTTTATCGTAGCCATTTTCTGAAGCTATTTGTTTTACTATGCTGAGCTAATCAAGATGTGCATATTTTTTCCATTTTTATGTTGTTTGCTCTGTTAACTACTGCTCTGTATGCAGCAAGGTTGTGTGTTGTGGGGTGACAGGATGAGCTGTGTATAGTGGTATTTGTTGCTGTTGCCTTTCTGTAAACTTTGAAGGAGTTTGGGTTTTTGTATTTACTGATTTTTAGATCAAGATAATTGATGCTATCATTGCTTTCATATTCCACTGTGCACCTTATGATTCTATCTTGTATGCTGAGTGTGTCGAGTATGTTGTTAATATCATTTGAGTCATCATCTACCATAAGTAATGTATCATAACGTTTATAGCAAATGATTTTATTCATAGAGCTTGATTTTTAGCAAGAGTTTTTTCCTCAAGGTGGTTAATATATATGTTGGCAATTGTACCAGCTAAGCTTCAGCCCATTGCAAAACCTCTATGTTTTATGTAGATTTTTATTTAATATTAAACAGTTGTAGTTTAGTACTATTTCAACGAGGTCCATGAATTCAGAAATATTGGACAATGATAGTTTTTGATGTCTTATGAGATTTGACCTGATCATATTGAGAGTTTTGGGTGTGGGAATGTTTGTAATGTAAAAGATATAATTTGGTCTGAAGGGGGAATGATGATGTTTTTAACTTCATCTATTAGCTGCTGAAGTTCCTTTTTTTTATGATGAGTACTTTCTAGAGTATGTGTATGTCTTAGTTAGAATCTGGTTAAGTTTGTTTGTAATTTTGCAACGTGGGCTGTTTCTTGAGTTCACAATTGGGCGAACTGGACACCCTTCTTTATGTGCCTTTGGTTGTGATGTTAGCTTTGGTGCCCAAGGATTCATGATAGTGCTACATTTCTTTTCACTGTCACTTAGTAGGAAGTTTATGTTTTTAGATGTGATTTGAGTCTTGTCTGGAATGCTTTTGTTGAGTCTTTTAGTATTAAAAAAAAAAAGGTTCAAATGGCTCTGAGCACAATGGGACTTAACATCTATGGTCATCAGTCACCTAGAACTTAGAACTACTTAAACCTAACTAACCTAAGGACATCACACAACACCCAGCCATCACGAGGCAGAGAAAATCCCTGAACCCGCCGGGAATCGAACCCGGGAACCCAGGCGTGGGAAGCGAGAACGCTACCGCACGACCACGAGATGCGGGCTTTTAGTATTTCAGTGATGCCATTTTCATTAAGAAAATCTCATGTTTTACTAATGCATTGTCCTTCTTTCAATATACATAATGCATTGCCTTTGTCTGCTTTAGTTATTATAGCATTATGGATACTTATATTTCTGTTTATATCTCTTAATGTTTTTCTGTCCATTTGGTGAGCTTTATAACTTGATTCTTGTTTCTTTACTTCACTGTTTACGGCTTTTATAGCCTTTTGAGGTATAACTGTCATTTCGTTATTGCTATATCAGTGGCATTTTTTCTTACAAGAATAATATCATCTATGATTTTGGGGTTTAGTTCAAATTTGCACATTATATGAGTCCTTTGTTTAGTTGTTTTCTTTATCTGTGAATATTATCTCTGTCTGACTGATAGCTCTATCATAAAAATTATGTGTGTGCAATGCATTATTCTTATCCCTGTGTGACTGCTCATCATTTAATTTTTCGATTACAAAATTACAAACAAACTTAACTAGATTCTAATCAAGTCATATTCATACACTAAAAAGTATTCAGTAAAAACAATAAGTAGCTCGTAGACGAAATTAAAGACATCAACATTCCCCATTCAGCCTGACTTGTATCTTTTGACATTACAAACTTATACACTAAAATTCCCATCACTGAAACACTCAATTCATCAGGTCAAACCTCATAACTAATCTAAAAATATCATTCCATGAAATTATTGAAATCATGAACCTCACTGAACTAGTACTAAACTATAACTATTTTACATTATATAACCAACACTACATACAACATAGAGGTCTTGCAATGGGCTCAAGCATAGATGATACAATTGCCAATATATATATTAACCACCTTGAGCAAAAATCTCCTGCTGTAGCGTTCTCGCTTCCCGCGCCCGGATTCCCGGGTTCGATTCCCGGCGGGGTCAGGGATTTTTTCTGCCTCGTGATGACGGGGTGTTGGGTGTTGTGTGCTGTCCTTGGGTTAGTTCGCTTTAAGTAGTTCTAAGTTCTAGGGGACTGATGGCCATATATGTTGAGTCCCATTGTGCTCAGAGCCAAAAATCTCTTGCTAAAAGTCAAGCTCTATCGATAGAATCATCACTATAAACGTTATGTTGATGATACAGTATTCCAGGTTGATGATGACACTAATGATATGAACAAAATATTCGACACACTCAGTTAAGAAGATGATGATTATGATGATGATGATGATGAAGTCCCATACTCTGTAACAGAGCGACGGGGACGAAGAAACGAGATGGAAATACAAAATTCACCGTGGAATATGAGAGCAATGGCAGCTTCGATTTCCTTGATCTAAACATCAGTAAATAAAAAAACTCACACGCCTTCAAAGTTTACAGCAAGTCAACTGCAACAGATACTACCATACACAGCTCATACTGTCACCCCACAACACGGAAACTCCCTTCATACAGTTCACTATTTAACAGAGCCAAAAATATACCAATGAATAAATATGCCAATCTTGATCAGCTCAGTATAGCAAAACAAATAGCTTCAGCAAACGGCTATGATGAAGTATTAATTGATAATCATATGCCAAAAAGGAAGAATAAATAATAAACCACCTCCTATATATGAAATGAAAATGAAACTCACGGCTTGCATAACTTTCACATGCAAACTCTCCTACAAAATAGCAAACATTCTCAGACAACACGACATTAACATAGCCTTTACAACACACAACAAACTGCGATACATACTAAGACACAATATACACACACAGACGGATATTCACTCACAATCAGGCATCTACAAAATGGTATGTAGTACCTGCAGACCCCTCTATATAGGCCGTATTTGGAGAAACTTCCAAACAAGATATAATGAACATACAATTGCTTATCACACTAACAATTACAATAGATCAGCAACAGCCACCCACATAAAAGCCACAGGCCACCCATTCCATTATAATACGAATGATCTTCATATATTACATAAAAATAATAAAGGACACCAAGTGGACTTACGTGAATAACTAGAAATCTTCATTCATGGCTCGCCGGCCGCGATGGTCTCGCGGTTCTAGGCGCTCAGTCCGGAACCGCGCGACTCCTACGGTCGCAGGTTCGAATCCTGCCTCGGGCATGGATGTGTGTGGTGTCCTTAGGTTAGTTAGGTTTAATTAGTTCTAAGTTCTAGGCGACTGATGACCACAGATGTTAAGTCGCATAGTGCTCAGAGCCATTGGAACCATTTTTTCATTCATGGCTCAGCACATGGAGATGCATTATTAAATGACAAACTTGAAAGTAATAATGTTAACTTCTTCAAAACCTTCTCCAACATTAAATGTTCATTTCATTGACAGATTAGTTTTCATTAAGTATCCATATAATTTTCTCCATGTTGCCAATAGATGTAGATAAAAGTCTTCATCTTCATTATAAGTACACTAGTGGCCATTAAAATTGGTGCACCACGAAGATGACATGCTACAGACGCGAAATTTCACCGACAGGAAGAAGATGCTTTGATATGCAAATGATTAGCTTTTCAGAGAATTCACACAAGGCTGACGCCGGTGGCGACACTTACAACGTGATGACATGAGGAAAGTTTCCAACCGATTTCTCATACACAAACAGCAGTTGACCGGCGTTGCCTGGTGAAACGTTGTTGTGATGCCTCATGTAAGGAGAAGAAACGCGTACCATCACGTTTCCGACCTTGATAAAGGTCGGGTTGTAGCCTATCGCGATAGCGGTTTATCGTATCGCAACATTGCTGCTCGCGTTGGTCGAGATCCAATGACTGTTTGCAGAATATGGAATCGGTAAGTTCAGGAGGGTAATACGGAACGCCATGCTGGATCCCAACGGCCTCGTATATCTAGCAGTCGAGATGACAGGCATCTTATCCGCAGCCACGTCTCGATCTTTGAGTCAACACATGGGGAGGATTGCAAGGCAACAACAATCTGCACGCATAGTTCGACAACGTTTGCAGCAGCATGGGATATAAGCTCGAATACTTTGCTTGCGGTTACCATTGACGCTGCATCACAGACAGGAGCGCCTGTGATGGTGTACTCAACGACGATCCTGGGTGCAGGAATGGCAAAACGTCATTTTTGTCGGATAACTCCAGGTTCTGTTTACAGCATCATGATGGTCGCATCAATGTTTGACGACATCGCGGTGAACGCATATTGGAAGCATGTATTCGTCATCTCCATAGTGGCGTATCACCCGGGGTCATGGTCTGGGGTGCCATTGGTTACACGTCTCGGTCACCTCTTGGATGCATTGACGGCACTTCGAACAGTGGACATTACATTTCAGATGTGTTACGACCCGTGGCTCTACCCTTCATTCGATCCCTGCGAAACCGTACATTTTAGCAGGATAATGCACGACCGCATGTTGCAGGTCCTGTACGGACCTTTCTGGATAGAGATCTCTCATCAATTGAAAACGTCTGGTTAATGTTGGCCGAGCATCTGGTTCGTCACAAAACGCCAGTCAATATTCTTTATGAACTGTGGTATCGTGTTTAAACTGCATGGGCAGCTGTACCTGTACACACCATCCAAGCTCTGTTTGACTCAATGCCCAGGCGTATCAAGGCCTTTATTACGGCCAGAGGTGGTTGTTCTGCGTACTGATTTCTCATGATCTATGCACCCAAATCGCGTGAAAATGTAGTCACATGTCAGTTCTAGTATAATATATTTGTCTAATGAATACCCGTTTATAATCTGCATTTGTCCCTGGTGTAGCAATTTCAAAGGCCAGTAGTGTATATTTTACTGTATTTGAAATTGTAAGTGGTTAAGCTGAGATCTCATAACTTTCTGGAAAGATGTTAACAGTCTTTGAAATTGGAAGTAGTTTAACTTAGATTTTAAAACTCTTTGGAAATATGTAAACAGATGTTTATGAAAATGCTAAGTTGTGATTTACCTGTTACTGTGCTGTGTGTGCCAGAAAATAAAATCGCCAACAGAAATGTAAGTAAACTGATTAATATATTACCTAATCATGCTATTCACATAATGTACACATTGTGACAGATTTATCCTTCCACACAGGTTTCTTTTTTGATTCTTCACTCCACTGGCACTCACAACTAATGTACATAATTTATCAGCTAATGTTTAAGTAACTGTGTAATGCACCTGATGAAGCAAAAATGCATCGTAATAATAAAATATTAGTAAAAAGTGACTGCAGAAGTATAAATTACTCCACATAATCTTATAATACAGTCGGAGACCTCAAACAACATCCATATAACATGGAAAATTTAAATTTGAAACTTCTGAGCTATTCATTGTCACAGAAAAATGATGTCCAATTTCACTCCTCATGTAACCACTACAATGGTGCAGAAAATTGTGTCATCGTGCCTCAAAATCCTTATAGAGTGCCAGTTAGGATAACTTCATTAGGAAAACACGGCAAGTGCCATCAGAAACTGCGCTCTGTGTAAGAGGGCTCGAAGTAAAGGAACACGTGTCTCTGCTTATCGGCTTTTCGGCTGGTACTTGATCGTTTCTGACATAACGACGGTCAACGTTTAAGAGGTTCTTTGTATGTCTGTTAGCGGGTAAATAGCTCAGCGGAAGCAATGCCACAGTAACTATCACCCCGTGTTGGTAATGCGATTTTTATTTTTGTTTTTGATTTATCTGACTGGATTTCAAGCGCCAGTTCTCAGGAAAGTGATCTGTTATGCGTGGTTCGCTTCGAATTAATTTCCAATACGAGTAAATGTCACTGCCACAACCCTGCCTTCGTGCGTAGCTCGTAGTGTTGGGAATATCTATGTGTCGAATATTTTGCGACCGGTACCATCCAAGAGAATACATCAAATTTTCTTGAAGAATAAATCTAAGAATGAAGTATAAGAATATCTATGAGAATTTATATAAGAACGATATATAAGAATATGAAAAATATTGTAACCCATTAAAATACCATACACACATACAATATATACCATATGTATGACACATATTTTGAAACAAAGTTGCAATTTTAGAATGAATATAACGCCCTTGTTCCGTTAGCTTGATGAGAAACTTTTTGTAGTAACCGTCTATGGACATGGTGGTTAAGTGAAGAAATAAAATGAAATAAGGTAAATAAAAATAGGAATCGAGTTTCGAACACGAGACACAAAACTGAGAGACCGCGTCACTGGGCAGTGTCACCGTTTCATCTGAGCTTACCATACGCTAAAATGCATATAAAGTACCTCGAAAAGTTCGATTGTCGTATTCTCAGAAACGGTCGAGTATCTACAGATAAGCAGATACGTGTGTTCGGTTTTTCTCACACCTTTCCCACTGAGCGGAGCTTCTGGAAAATCCGTTTATGACGCTTGCCGTGCTCTCCTAGTCAGCTTCACATTACATGTCCACAGTTCTGTGAGCAGGTTGCTTTGGGGGCAACATTTTATATCTGCCACTGGGGATATGCGAGGCCAATTTTGAACGCGGCGGCAGACAGAGAATGGTAGAGAGGGATGGTGTGGGGGAGGGGAGAAGGGCGTTAAGCTCCGCAATAGAAGCCGTGAGTTGGCCCGTGAGCGCTAAATGAAGGCATTTGCATGTCTGCGCTCGGGGCACCGCCTGTTTTACGATTGGACGGGCGTGCAAAGGGTGTTTGCTACCTGCCCGCTAAGTTGAGTCGCCCTCTTTGAAGGAACGGCGCTCTCCAGGAAGGAAGCCGCAAAGTGGAAAACAGCACGCTGGCGTGCGATACGCCAGCCCCGCGAGAACTGTGCTTGAAAAAATGCTCCTTCCGGCTATCTACATCTCTTTGTGTACTCGCTTTAACATGGCCTGCCCGGAACGTTCTCTCTGGGAAAGTATGCTATCTAGCTTTCCCATATGCGTATGCTGCCATTCGTCTTTACTGCACGGCACTGAAATGCGGAAGCTCATCTGAGGATGGCTCCACATATGCGGAATTTTCAGAAAGCCGAGGCTGTAGATTTGCCATCCGACAAAGACCACGTACTACATTGGTACATTTAGATGTACAATAGAGATTACGGAGGCAACCAAAGTGCGCTCGAAGAGTAGCGTGGGAAATTCTTTGCATTCTGAAGAATGTTCCTTATTCAGTAGGTTATTTGTTCTTCGTCTAATGTTCCAAGCGTACAGTCAATTTTTATTGGCGAAAACAATTGAGCTACTCATAAAGATATGCTCATTCAGAATGAAAAACCGAAACATTAAATTATTGTTTCATAAATTAAGATATTTAAGGGCAAGTGCATAAAATTAAAGGGATGAGCTGGCGAATCATTAAAATATGTGCCTGATATACACTTGCATGCTTGTAAAATTACGGTAGTGTCATCCATTACCATCGTGGAAAAATTTCGGTCAAAGAAGTGATATTTAGGTTATCAGACATATTTTACTGCCCTTTACGGGTTTCGAGTGTTTACATTTCACTCCCTCTACGAAGGGCGCACATTAGGTTTGTTCCATAAAACAAATAACAGGTCTAATATTTGCTCATAACGCACGGATAATGCCGGCCGCGGTGGTCTCGCGGGTCTAGGCGCGCAGTCCGGAATCGTGCGACTGCTACGGTCGCAGGTTCGAAACCTGCCTCGGGTATGGATGTGTGTGATGTCCTTAGGTTAGTTAGGTTTAAGTAGTTCTAAGTTCTAGGGGACTGATGACCACAGCAGTTGAGTCCCATAGTGCTCAGAGCCATTTGAACCATTTTTTTTCGCACGGATAATTTTCGCCCTTTTTAAAAGCGTGACTAGCGAAATATTAACTCAATGTGTAGTAAGCTGCCGGCCGGGGTGGCCGAGTGGTTCTAGGCGCTACAGCCTGGAACGGCGCGACCACTACGGTCGCATGTTCGAATCCTGCCTCGGGCATGGATATGTATGATGACCTTAGGTTAGATAGGTTTAATTAGTTATAAGTTTTAGGGGACTGATAACCTCAGAAGTTAAGAGTCCCATAGTCCTCAGAGCCATTTGAATTTTTTCTTTTTTTTTTAGTCAACCGAACCTCAATTTGTCTTACGCATGAAGCTACAGTGCAATCCATCATGAAAAATAAAATATTGTCCACAACCAATGACAAGGTAAATTACTAGTCAAACAGTAAATCCAAAGTACATGAATAATTCATTCATGTATAAATTAACAAAGAGCAAGATATCATAGTTAAGATCTCCCTTAACTGTAGTAAGTTTGCTTCCCCTGGCAATTTATGTCATATCGACCCAATATAAGCGGGAACCGTAACTCGCGTACCCTAACATTATTTGGTGAACTGGTGTAACATGTGTCCTATGACGACTCTGTCGACAATAAGATTTTTTTAAAATTTGGAATTGTGTACTGAACTGAAACGTATGTCAATCCTTTCTTCTGCTGTGATATTTGTCATTGCTGTTCACATAGCGGACATGCCTGTTTTATTGAAAGTAGAAGAAAGTCGGAATAGAGAAGCTCTATCAGTACCTGTTCACTTCCTTCAGTGCGGTCCTAGCTACGCTATCAACTACGAGTACATCGCCGTGCCGAATACCTGAATGCCTTTGTAACCATATTAAATGGGCAGCTTAATTGCATATCCGGCTTTCATTATAAATTTCGCTACGTCATAAATATAGCAATTATTGTGACATTTTGTCTTTCAATGTCCTAATTTCTCCAGAGTACATTCATTGTTCATCGGTAGTAATGAAAAAATTCCGCTAATTCAGGCGTTGACTGGTCGCTATATTATACAGGGTATTGCACATAAGGTGTACTATTCTGAAACTTACAAAATAATATGTTAAGGGAACATTTATTTACATAAGCAAACGTAAGAAACATTACTCTGTCTGCGGTATTCTGAACATATTTTATTTAGTTATTTTGTAGAGACTACAGCTCAGTTTTGTGACCAGAATATTATTTTTCTGTTATGTAGCTGACTGATTTAAATCACCTGAGAAAAAAATAGTTTACTCCAAATTTCTGTCAGTTGAAGGCAGGGAGTTAGAAACGTTTAAAGATATACGGATGCATGCAACATTTCATAAATGAAGTTGCTGCTTTCTCAAAGCGACAAGTGTCCACAATTCAGTGTTATTGTAGGATTATTCCTACAGTGTCGTATAGAAGGCAGGTCGGAATATACAAACAAACGACGTTCATTCCGCCAAGGGTATTGACGTGGAGTAAACATGGAATAAAAATCGATCCCTTACTTTGACATGTTACTGATTCTCGTTGAATGCCGACACGATACAAAAAAAGCAATCATGGCGTATGCTGTGAGATATTCTGGTAAGAGAAATCCATTACTTTCTTATGTGCTGATCAACGATTTCGTGATCCAACTTCTATAAAAAGGCGCGGCGATAACAGACGAAGGCCAACAAGAAGTGAGGATAAGTAAATGCTTGTTTTAGCTACAATACAACACAACTCTAATACACCTTAAGAGAAGTCGCATCAGTCGCTACTGTCAGCATTACATTTGTGTAATTCATAATTCAGCGTCACATGTTTCATCAAATGGATGGCTCTGAGCACTATGGGACTCAACTGCTGTGGTCATAAGTCCCCTAGAACATAGAACTACTTAAACATAACTAACCTAAGGACATCACACACATCCATGCCCGAGGCAGGATTCGAACCTGCGACCGCAGGGGAAGCAAACTTACTAGATTTAAGGGAAATCTTAGCTATGATATCTTGCTCTTTGTTAATTTATACATGAATGAATTATTCTTGTACTTTGGATTTACTTTTTGACAAGTAATTTACCTTGTCATTGGTTGTGGACAATATTTTATTTTTCATGATGGATTGCGCTGTAGCTTCATGCGTAAGACAAATTCAGGTTCGGTTTACTACAAAAAAAAAGTTCAAATGGTCCTGAGCACTATGGGACTCTTAACTTCTGAGGTTATCAGTCCCCTAAAACTTATAACTACTCAAACCTACCTAACCTAAGGACATCATACACATCCATGCCCGAGGCTGGATTCGAACATGCGACCGTAGCGGTCGCGCGGTTCCAGGCTGCAGCGCCTAGAACCGCTCGGCCACCCCGGCCGGCGGCTTACTACACATTGAGTTAATACTTCGCTAGTCACGCTTTTAAAAAGGACGAAAATTATCCGTGTGAAAAAAATGGTTCAAATGTAAATAGCTACACTGGGTACGTCTTACAGAGAATTGTGTTCTTTAAGGAATTCACGTTCATAAATTATGAAGTAGTGATCCGTCCAGATATGCGTTACTGGGCCACAGAAAATGCCATGTATGTTGTCGAAGTAGGAGGCCAGTTAATGTGTGATGTGTAACCTATGAGGATGAGATCATCAAACTAAACCACTTAACAGGTACTCTGGCAGGTGAGATTCATCTGAGTTTCTATCGTCGACAATTTAGGTTCCTCCTTGAACTTGTCAGTCTAGACGATAGTCGTATTAGAATCCACCACGATTTTCAGCCAGTTCATTTTCCGTATGACGTAGTACGAGTACAAAAAGCTGGTTAACTCGCCGTAGTCCTCATGAATGGCCCGCACCGTCGCTCGATTTAACACTAGTAGATTTCCTTTGTGGAGATACCTTAAAAATCGTACTTATATCATCGAGGCCACGAACTCAGGTAACTTCAAACAGCATGTGGAGAAAGCGTGTCGCTCCGTGACACGAACAACTTTAATTCTCGTCTTCGGGTCGTTTAGAAAAAGCATAGAGTTCTGTGGTCAGGAAAATTAGCATTCATTTGAATAGCTTATTTTAATGAATATTACACCAGCAGACCATTGTGCTATATCTGATTGTGGGAGCTTTATTCCCGAGCTTCACACCACAGTTGAGGGAAAATGAAGTAGCTGGCGCATGGCATCATAAATTGGACTAAGGTATCTACGACGGATGGCACCACAAGTACATCTCTCTTGAGAAATTGCGCCAAATGTATATTCTTGTGACGTGATGAGCTACTCTGACAGAAGATGGACAGATTACTGAAGAGTAATAGAGGAGAACCTCTTACTATCGAGCTATCACCACACAGTCAAATCTTCATTATAGTAACAATTTTTGGAGGCTGTTTCACTAACGTAATGAAGCGGAATAACTCTCTATGTTATCAGCTTCATACCCAGTGATCGACCACCGAAGTAGTTCGCGTTAGACTGCTCAGCTATTTTTGTCTGAAAGAACAGACACTGTTCACGACCCAGAGCTGTGCGAAATACTTCGAAATTTATTCGCTGACGGCAAATTCCTTGACGTCAGCTGTATCACGAGGGTACATATGTACCACCCAATTGTGACATCCGAAAATTTGCGCTGAACCGGGGCTCTGACCCGAATTTTCTGCTTATTATGAGCGGCAATCGCGTAAAACACTCTCTCTCTCTCTCTCTCTCTCTCTCTCTCTCTCTCTCTCTCTCTCTTCTTAAAAAAAATTCCCATCTCCCCCTATAGCCCTTCCTTTCCCTCTCTAATTAGTGCCTTCTTTGGCAAGTTTCACTGTCCCGATATAATATGCTCAGTGCACTCTGCTTTTAACTGTCGGAATGCTGAAAATCTGGAATTAGACATAATATGATAATATTGTGAAATAAAAAGCAGTCCTCTATTGCAGAAAAGAACAGTAGACTGGATTTTTTATTTCCTCTTGGGACATCGTACAAACAAGTATCAGTTTTGGAGATTTGACAAGAAAATAATGGAATGTTTTCTTCTGTAAAAAATGGTTCAAATGGCTCTGAGCACTATGGGACTCAACATCTGAGGTCATCAGTCCACTAGAACTTAGAACTACATAAACCTAACTAACCTTAGGACATCACACACATCCATGCCCGAGGCAGGATTCGAACCTGCGACCGTAGTGGTCAAGCAGTTCGGGACTGAAGTACCTAGAACCGCACGGCCACTGTTCTCCTGTAGCCAAAGAAAGTGAACTACATATTCACTGCAGTTTGGCAGCTTCTCTAGAATGTGAAATAAAATTGCACTCCATCAGAAAATACATTTTTTTATATTTCGTGAGAGCTGTCACTCTCGCTGCCAAATGTAGATGTTGACGTGTAGTGGAGGAATGTTGGACGTGGACGGAAACTGTCAGGATGCGGCTATTAAAACTCAGCCATGATCTTCAAGTGTTTTAACGTTCCCAGCTACAGTGCCATGTTCCTCTATGCCAAGGACGCCACTTTGCTGTCTGCAAAACAGCTTGGCGCAGAAGGGCTACCTCAGTGACCCGTACAACGTACTGCAGTGTGCCAGAGAACTACAGCCGTGGTGTTTTGACGATGTCAGGATGCGCTGGCACCCGACTCAGCAGCCTTCGTCCCCGTTGCCTTAACGCTGCTCGGTGGGAGCCGCAGGGCAGCTAGCTGCGTGCTTATTCACCGTCGTGGTTAAGATCGCGGCGACAACAAGTTCCTGCGATCCGACAGGCAAATTGGCGGCCCTTACCTCAGAATGCCTCCGGCATGTGTTGGGAACCAACAAGACTGTCAGCGGTAGTGATCTGTCAAGTGGTCTGCTGCTAGCTGGCTACGGAAGCCATATAAGCCTCAGAGAGTCGAACCAGCGACCGACCATGGGCTGGAACACTGGAGTCCCATTTGCTGCTGCGTGTAGCCGGTGGTGTGTCACGCCCCGCCGTCCAGGAGAGCTGCCACACTTGAATCCTCCAAGTAAGAAAACCGGCATCTATTTACACGCGGCTGTGCGCCTCTGTTTTGCTAACGTGCCACTCCGAGTCATGTACTCATAACACCTAGGCTGGCCCATTGGGCCCCTTCTGCCTGTAACTTGGGCCATGCAAACCGCTGTGTTTACTGTTTTAAGCGGTTCTACAGCCCTGTGGCCTCCATTCTACTTTGCAACACTGGTAAGCGCAACTTACTGTCAACAGGCCGGTGCCTGACTGTAACTTGTGCGCTCAGAAATATTGCACCGAATCTAACTTTTTCCAATCTTAAACGGAGGTTCCGCTACAGAGTGTAAAAATTAGTAGGCTGGAATGCTTAAAAGGAACTAAAATATCTTCTCAAGAAAGGCAGCGAACACAAAATTCTTGAAATTAAATAATATGTATTTTGCTACTCCACATTGGGATATAGCAGAAAAACTACAGTCAGTCATAATTCATAACATGTGGTCACATGTTTCTACATATTCCTTTTTCCACATTGTTTTGTAATCTTCATATTGAAGATATGCATAATAATCCTCACACATTGCATTGTGGTTCTTTAGTACGCACTTAGGATGTGTCCAATTATTATTCATGCCACTCCATTATTTTACATTAGTGGGTATCACTGACGAAGAGGAAGATCCTTTAAATAGATGTAATTGAGGGCTGAGCAATCTATAATCCCTGTTTTATGGCATACATAATTAATTGTATCGAATCTTTGGTCCCATGTTATTCTATTACTGAGGGTATCCACCTGCCCGCATATCTAGCACATCGTTATGGAGCGATAACGAATAATATTTAATTTATCGTTTGTTACAATTTTTTTATCGTTGGCCTTCACATATCATTGCGATCTAGCTTGGAAAGGTAGGTTTCCATTACTGGCGTTCCTCCAAATTCTGCTCCATTTCATATCCTGCCATTTTCTTCAACATGAGTTCTGCCATCGTTTTCTGTCATGAACTCATATAACTTTGAAGTCAGTGGTGATTGGAAGGAGTTGCTAATCTTGTCTGCACATTTAAACTCTAAGTAATATAGCCTTAGATGACAATAATCAGCAGATATCAGGGCAATACTGACAGGAAGTTCACAATTCGCCGGTTCACACTTTTCCGCTAATGATACAATCAGATGGTTCAAATGGTTCAGAGCACTATGGGATTTAACATGTATGGTCATCAGTCCCCTAGAACTTAGAACTACTTAAACCTAACTAACCTAAGGACATCAAACAACACCCAGCCATCACGAGGCAGAGAAAATCCTTGACCCCGCCGGTAATCGAAACCCGGGAACCCGGACGTGGGAAGCGAGAACGCTACCGCACGACCACGAGATGCGGGCTGACACAATCAGACCCGGATGGTGACTACGCAGTTGATCGGAAAAGCCTCACAACGCTGTCATGAGCTCATGACATTCAATTCGCCTTTCATTACTGACAGGGTTACGGGATCAAACCTTATTTTGAAATTGTGCCCTCTAATCACAAACCAGCACAGTGTTCTTTGTTCACCATCAGCTATGTTGTCAGGGATAGACAGAATCTGTGCTATGTAGTGCCTCTAACTTTCCACTGAAACCTTAAGTGCTGGCCGGGGTGGCCGAGTGGTTCTAGGCGCTACAGTCTGGAACCGCGCGACCGCTACGGTCGCAGGTTCGAATCCTTCCTCGGGCCTGGATGTGTGTGATGCCGTTAGGTTAGTTAGGTTTAAGTAGTTCTAAGTTCTAGGGGACCGATAACCTCAGAAGTTAAGTCCCATAGTGCTCAGAGCCATTTTTGAAACCTTAAGTGTTTGGACCTTTCGTACGAGGAAAAGTTCCCTGTCAGAAGGAATACTTAAAGTGGCTCTCATTCTGGTGAGTTGGTTTGTCCAGTTGACGTTGAACAACCTATCTCTCACAGCCTCAAAATAGAGTCCAACGACCGAGCGAGGTGGCGCCGTGGTTAGCACACTGGACTTGCATTCGGGAGGACGACGGCTTAATCTCGCGTCCGGCAACCCTGATTTAGGTTACCGGTGATTTCCCTAAATCGCTCTAGGCAAATGCTGGGATGGTTCCTTTCAAAGGGCACGGCTGACTTCCTTCCCCGTCCTTCCATAATCCTATGTGACTGATGACCTCTCTGTTTGGTCTCTTCCCCCGAACAGTCCAATCCAATCCAAGGTCCAAGCGTCTTGTGGCAGGTCTTGTTCTCGTTCCAAGCGATATGCCTCGTGTCACCAATGTCATTACCAACCTGAAGTTGAGTTATCTTCGTACTATTGAGCATAGCTCCAATCACAGTTGCAGGACGCTTCTCGTCGTGACGAAGCCTTGTTACAAGAGTTCACTGCGGAGATAATTGTAGTGTCCGTGACTTCGCTCCCTTACCTTCATTAACAATGGCAACACAGCAGTGGAATATCAGTTGTAATTATTTAACTTGTATGTCCGTGTGTCAGTTCTTGTGACGAATCAGTGCTGATCACGTTCTAATTGGAGAAACGAAGAGGTTACTAAATCCCATCTTGACCATTGTCTTGGGTAAACATTCATGGCTTATTCGATCAAATGCCTTCCCAACATCTAAGAAGATGTTGTTTCAGACATTGCAGATATAATATCTCTCAGCTGACAGGCCGCATTTTGATGCTTTGTTCAGGTACAGCACTGAACTGATATGTCCTCAGGCTCACTTTCAAAAGACTTTGTATTCATACCTTCATTGCTTTCGTTATGATCTTAAAATCACTGTTAAACAGTGTGATCTGGTGCATTTTATCAGTTCTGCTGCTGTTGCCGTTCTTAGATATGTACATAATGAAACCATTCTTAAGTCAACACCGGATGTCAGCCTCACTCCACAATTTATTCGATTTCGACAAGGGAAGGTCCAAGGATGATCCAGAAATGCTGGTAAAGCTCAGCGCAAATACCGCCAGGCCCAGGAGACTTCCGTTTAGCAGCACTGTTGAAAGCAGTCTCAATTTCATCACTAATGAACGGCAGGTCAAGGGATTCAGACTCCTGTCAGACGTCCGGAGGCTTACTACCTCGTGAACAGTATCACAAAGGGGTTCATTTATTTCCTTCTCACTGTATGGGTTGCAGTAATATTCCTGGACTTTCGATATTATGCTGCGTTCTGTAGTAGTTGGATCGAGCTCAGAATGTTTTATTCTCTGAAGTGGTCGTTGGTTGCGAGTGGACATATCGTACCCTCCATTTCTTTTTTAAGAATGGTTTGTTTTTTTTTACATTCACCTCTTAATATCGCGGTACGTATCAACAGGCGTCCATTTTACCGCTTTGATGTAGCTCGCGCTGGCACTGAAAGTAAAATTCTGTACTTTTTTGTGATAAAACGTTTACCGCTGCGGATGTCTGATAAGAGTGAATCGTAACTTAGATTTGAGAAGTGCATCAACCATTGGGTGATACTGCACTACCTAACTTCACAACGTACAACATGGCTCACACCTCGTGAATTTCATCGTTAAGGGCAGTGTCTGCTAATAAACTGCTGTTCAATTTCCAAGATCCTCTATTCGGATATACTTCAGCACGTTGGGGCATTACATAATACTGGTACACACAGTGATCAAAGAAAGTAATTGGCGCTATGTCGCAGTTCATTATGCGCGGGCGGAAGGTTGCCGAAACGTAAATTCTATCTTTGCCACTGGAAGAGTGGGTATTTGCATAGCTATAAGCAGTGCGATCACACAACAGCTTTCCGCACGTATCAGTGAGTTCCAAACACTGAACGACGTGTTGTAATCCTGGACATATTTTTAAGTTCGGTGACTCGTCCTCCCCGTTTAGTAAGTACTTCAACGAAGAACTTTCGCTTCTAAAGTTGCTACCAGATACGTACACGTTAACTATTAGTATACTGTTCACTCTGCAAGATACCCCTTTTCCATTAAGGAGACGGTTCACATGCGTGAAATAGATTCCTATACGCAATAAAATAGGAGTGCCTGTTGAAGTCTCTCTGTTCGTGGTGGTAATCGAGAAAAACCCAGATAAATTGATCTCATCTGTCGTCTTCCGCAGCAGCGAAATATCCACACAAATATTATAATGGGATCCTACAAGCGCGCACGTCCTGATGACATTGCACATCCTGTTCACGTTGACAGTAGTAATGTTGTAAGTCAAATTGTCAATCGTTAGCTGTTAGAATCTCCGACCAATTCTGTACCACCGTGATACCACATCGAATTGTTGAACTGCGTGACTGGTGGACGGAAAACCGTTGCCATTCCGTCCTCATTTTAATATTTTGTTAGCAGTTGCAGAACACCTGTCCCCTCATTCAGCATCTTGATTATTAATTGTACACTAAAGAGATGGCGAAAGTGCACTGTGGGGAATTAGCACCTGGTACTCACATTAAACTGTTTTAAGATCCGTACCGTGTATAACACACCTAAATGGCATTAGTTTGTAAAAGAAAAAGCCGTAATTGCATAACAACTTTAAAGATGTCACTGTTTGTATATTGGGAGTGTATTATTAGTTTGTATAGGGACAGACGACGACGGGCAGCTGTTTCTGCTCATACTCTCCCTGCTACCCCCACAGCCCGTGTATGTCCTGCTCTGACTGCCAGCGGCAGTCGTGGCAGCGTCCCCCCGGCCATTGCGCGGGTATGAGGCTGTGCCAAGCGAATGAATGCCAGCGGGAGTACTGCGACAGCTGCTCGCTGCTCTGCTCTTTTATTTGACGCTCTGAAGTCACTGCAGCCTGCTCTCTCTCAGTGTTCAGCAATACCATTAGGTGCTCTATTTGCTCTCGCATCCGATCTTGCAGCGGTAAGTTCCAGCTATGCGTAGGACACTAGGACTTTCAGCCAGTTTTGCCTCCATGGTCTAACATTGGTGGATTCGCCGAAGTATCCAGTTTCTGTTCTTTAACACTTTTACGTACTTTTTTGTTTTTTGACCTGAGCATTTCTGATGTAGATGGTGGAGTTAAAGTTACATGCATCTGTTGCTCCATCTAACTTGTACTATGCTGAGCAGTCACTGATGCACCTTCGCTTTCCGAGGTAAATTGTTCCTTCGGGGAACCGAGGATGGAGTAATCCCTGTCTCTTCATGATCGTCATTTGCACCGATTTGAATCGGAAGTGGTTCTTCCACAACTTGGATTTGAGCCTCCTGTCTGGGTTGTGATGCAGTTCCTGCAACATACCTGACTCAATGAAGTACAACATTGCCACTGCAATTGATAACTCTCTCACGAGGAAGCTGAATGGGGCATAGACGGCAGCAATTCATACTTGAATGTTCAGTGGAGTGAAAAAGTGAGCAGGTTTGTTGTTGCCCAATGTAGGTAACCTGGGCACGACAACTGCCAGTGGCAACATAAGACTGGATGTGCTTACTTAGAGCGACAGAAACACTTCGCAACCCATTGTTGACTGTATATGGACAGACAATCGACCATTTCTCGTTACTGACGAACAAAACCACACGGTAGTGTTAGACGGCACGAGCAGTTGGGAGACTCATATGGTAAAACCCTTACATGTCTGACTCCATAACTTGATGGCACAAATTGAACATTGCTCACACTCCCGTCAATAAGATGAAATTTCTATACGCCACCATAGTCCACCACAAATTTCTTGCAAATTTCAATGGAGAGGAATTTCACAAGTAAACAGCATTGCACGAAAATCTAACTGTAAAGTGTCCACAATTTCTTCAGATATTTTAGTACCTCGAATATCCGTTCATGATTATTAAGGGTATTTTTGTTCTGTCGTTGCAACTACAAAAATGCGTGTTCGTTTTTTTTTTTCACCAGACGCGTTTCGCTGTATTGAGGTAAAGCATCATAAGTGGTCGGTAATTAAGTTATTCACATTTTGATTTGCTTTTAGATCGAAGAACAGTTCCTTATGACTAAGTTCATTTGTACTTACGGTGTTTTTTGGTTGATTTCTCGCGTACATCTGGAAATGCCGTCTACTAGCACATCGTTGTTTTTCTACGTTAGACACTAATAATTTTGGTCTAATTTTTAGTTGTTCTGCAGGACTATGCTTTTCTTCTGTTTTTCACAACACACTTTTGTGCACACCTCTGTATTCTGTTAGTTTTTTGTACTTCTAAGTATGTGTCGTGGTTTGTATTTTGTAGCGTTGCTAACATAAACTCTCCACTACTATGTCCTTGACCTACAGCTTTTTTTTACAAGATTATTGTATGTGTGTGATTATATGTAATTACGTTTCTGTGTACTTATGTGCTGTGTAAGAGTAGGGAAGGAATAGTGATGAAGTGAAGGGAGAAACCATGATGAGTGGACATAAGTATACAGCAGTGTGATGGAGAGAAGGTGAGGAGTGAGAAGTTCAAATGGCTCTGAGCACTATGGGACTTAACATGTAGGGTCATCAGTCCTCTATAACTTAGAACTACTTAAACCTAACTACCCTAAGGACATCACACAACACCCAGCCATCACGAGGCAGAGAAAATCCCTGACACCGCCGGGAATCGAACCCGGGAACCCGGGCGTGGGAAGCGATAACGCTACCGCACGACCACGAGATGCGGGCTGACACAATGAGACCCGGATGGTGACTATGGAAGCTCTTCTTTACGATGACGACGTAAACACTTTCCCGAGCACCCGCTCATCTCCGCAAGATGTGCAGCCACCGGCAAACTCTTTTCGGCTATCAATGCACGCACCTCGGTACAACCCAAACTTTAAAATGTCACTCTTTCCACACCCTTACATAATGGTCCACTAAATTCATCACCTTATTCTCGTAATGTGAGTTGTGTTCCTGCAACAGGGAGAATGAGGCATCGAGGAATCGAGGCTACTGTCGTTCTGGTCGTGTGCCCTCCTAGACTCGTATTACTTACATGCATGTCTGCAAGAACAGATGGTGTTGACGATCCATAGCTGTATGAAATAGTTAATACTTGGAAATTTACTCGCTGACTGCGAATTCCTTGAAGTTAGCTGTATTTATGTGTAGATCTACTACTCAATAGTGATATAAGGAAATCTGTGCCACACTAAGACTCGAGCCCCGATTTCTTACAAGTGGTCTACTTAACCATTTCGGGTATCCGTGTGCGCTCCCTGGACCGACTACACATTCCATATTTCACACTGTCTATATCTTTATATGATAGCCCAGTGTGACATACAGAAGTTTGGGTTGGTATGGGAAGCGTGCACGGATACGTACTGCATGAAAGATCAGTTGAACCGAGAATACCATGCCTTCGTCGAGGAGAGGAAATCTGAAATTTGGTTTTGAACGCAACACCGGAAGGCCTACCCCTCATCCTATTCTGAAATGGATGATAAATTATGTCAATTTGCTTGTTGAGGAACTGTTAGGTGTTCAAATTAACAAACCTGAGGACATAGTGTGTGCAGAATCTATAAATAATGACGTTTCTGAAAGAATAGTCAGGACCACCAATGATGGTGTAAAACTGAAAGATAGCGATGGGCCAGTGAGCACAGTATCAGTAACATCCACAGGGCTTGGCTTGCGATCGGTGCGAGTCTGCAGCTCACCATTCAAGTTGCCGCTCGAAAAGACTGCATAGCTACAACAAGCCTTTTTAAGGTCTCAGAAAAGAAATGAGGTCAGAAAACTTTTGGCACGTCCAGCTTAATGACAATCGAATTGTTAAACTAGAGCCAGCTGCTGTGGCCGAGCTGTTCTAGGCGCTTCAGTCTTGAACCACGCTGCTGCTACGGTCGCAGGTTCGAATCCTACCTCGGGAATGGTTGTGTGTGATGTCCTTAGGTTAGTTAGGTTTAAGTAGTTCTACGTCTAGGGGACTGATGACCCCAGATGATAAGTCCCATAGTGCTTAGAGCCATTGTTTTAAAGTCGATTTACAAAAAGACATACTCTCTTCATTGTATGCAGTCACATGGCGTATGTTGTGTATGAAAACCAGTCCTGCGCATGGTCCATATGGAACACGACTGTACACCTGAGGGGTAATAGTGACCTTAGACACACTGTAAAATTTCTGTCGGGGCCGAATGACCATGCTACGACTACTTCAGGGCCTCTGACAGTAGGAAAATGTTAGTCAGGAAGTTACAGAATCCATGTCAGACCTTCCAGAGAACCGAATGGAGTGAATAAAACTGGTAACACAAGTATCTCAACTGAAAAGGAAGGTATCAGCGTCACTGATGACACACATGATGCGGAACACTAGGATGCGCCTGTGGAAGGGGTAGAGATTGTGGACATAGCAGCAAGCATTAGTAAAAAGTCCGCCTTTATCGAGTGAATGGAATGGAGACAGGCGTAGCAGATAATCAAAATAAATTAATAGAAGAAGCTCATTAAAATTACCGCAAACGCTGGCCAATAGTACATTTTTGTAATATTTTCCATCCTCCCTGTTGGCAGTTTAGTAAAAATATTCTCCCAGCTATTTGTGTTACCTCCTCTTTCAGTTTAAAACGTCAGACTCAGGCCTATGTCACCAGCTGTCTGCCAACGCTGGATCATGTTCTTCCCACCAGCGCATTTTATCCACCTAGGATAAGAAAAAGAAGTCCTATTCTCTTGATTTCGGCTTGGCAGAACACCAGACCACGTGATAACAAGACAAAATTGCTTGTATTTTAAATATTCCTTCTAAACATGTTATCTGCACTCGGATCCTATGCTGTTTCAAACCCAGAGATGTCAACAGCACTGCTCTGAAATTTCTTAAGCCACAGACAGCGTTTTTCCCGTTAACTTGTGAGTGTGTCAACGCCAAGTTAAACTCAAGAAACGGGAGGGGGATGCGTTTTAACATCATGGTGGCTTATGCGGCTTCACAGCCATCAGCGATTCGGGGGCACAAAGCACCGTTCTTCTGCACTCCGTGGCCATGGCTTCACTGTCCGGGCCGCTACGGTCGTAGGTTCGAATCCTTCTGTCGGGCATGGATGTGTGTGATGTCCTTAGATTATTTGGGTTTAATTAGTTCTAAGTTCTAGGCGACTGATGACCTCAGAAGTTAAGTCGCATAGTGCTCAGAGCGATTTGAACCAACTTCATTGTCCGGCTTGAAATGACACTGCCTGTTACGTCCCAAGGGACGACTCACAGAGCCGCCAGCGGTCTACGTCGAGTGCTCGCTCTCCCCTGGCGGCACCTTGCCGCCCTCTACTCATCATTACTGCAGCATTCAGGACATCCAAACAGAATATAAAACCACAGAGACATAGTAATGCTTTTTCAATCGCTGTCATATCCCTTGTTTAAATTCGAACTTTAATTGTTGCGATAATTTTTATGAACATGCTTATTCGTCCTATTAACTCTTACATCGATGAAATGTAGTGAGCCTGAATGGTTAGCCACATCTCATAAGCACAGTAACAGGTAACTCACAACTTAGCATTTTCATAAACATCGCCGGCCGCGGTGGTCTCGCGGTTGTAGGCGCGCAGTCCGGAACCGTGCGACTGCTACGGTCGCAGGTTAGAATCCTGCCTCGGGCATGGATGTGTGTGATGTCCTAAGGTTAGTTACGTTTAGGTAGTTCTAAGTTCTAGGGGACTGATGACCACAGCAGTTGAGTCCCATAGTACTCAGAGCCATTTGACCAATTTGAACCATTTTTTTCATAAACATCTGTTTACATCTTTCCAACGAGTTTCAAAATCTAAGTTAAACTACTTACAATTTCAAAGACTGTTAATATCTTTCCAGAAAGTTATGAGATCTCAGCTTAATCACTTACAGTTTCAAATACAGTAATATATACACTACTGGCCATTAAAATTGCTACACCAAGGAGAAATGCAGATGATAAACGGGTATTCACTGGACAAATATATTATACTAGAACTGACATGTGATTACATTTTCACGCAATTTGGGTGCATAGATCCTGAGAAATCAGTACCCAGAACAACCACCTCTGGCCGTAATAACGGTCTTGATACGCCTGGGCATTGAGTCAAACAGAGCTTGGATGGCGACTACAGGTACAGCTGCTCATGAAGCTTCAGCACGATACCAGAGTTCATCAAGAGTAGTGACTGGCGTATTGTGACGAGCCAGTCGCTCGGCCACCACTGACCAGACGTTTTCAGTTGGTGAGAGATCTGGAGAATGTGCTGGCCAGGGCAGCAATCGAACATTTTCTGTGTCCTGAATGGCCCGTACAGGACCTGCAACATGCGGTCGTGCATTATCCTGCTAAAATGTACGGTTTCGCACGGATCGAATGAAGGGTAGATCTACGGGTCGTAGCACATCTGAAATGTAATGTCCACTGTTCAAAAAGTGCCGCCAATGCGAAAGAGGTGTGACGGAGACATGTAACCAATGGCACCCCATACCATTACGCCGGGTGATACGCCAGTATGGCGATGACGAATACATGCTTCCAATGTGCGTTCACCGCAATGTCGCCAAACATGAATGCGATCATCATGATGCTGTAAACAGAACCTGGATTCATCCCAGAAAATGACGTTTTCCTATACGTGCACCCAGGTTCGTCGTTGAGTACACCATCGCAGGATCTCCTGCCTGTGATGCAGCGTCAAGGGTACTCGCAGCCATGGTCTCCGAGCTGATTGACCCTGATGCTGCAAACGTCGTCGAACTGTTTGTGCAGATGGTTGTTGTCTTGCAAACGTTCCCATCTGCTAACTCAGGGATCGAGACGTGGCTGCACGATCTGTTACAACCATGCGGATAAGATGACTTTCATATCGACTGCTAGTAATACGAGGCCGTTGGGTTCCAGCACGGCGTTCCGTATTACCCTCCTGAACCCACCGATTCCATATTCTGCTTACAGTCATTGGATCTCGACCAACACGAGCAGAAATGTCGTGATATGATAAGCAGCCTTCGCGATAGGCTACAATCCTACCTTTATCAAAGTCGGAAACGTGATGGTTCGCACTTCTCCTCCTTACACGAGGCATCACAACAAAGTTTTACCAGGCAACGTCGGTCAACTGCTGTTGGTGTATGAGAAATTGGTTGTAAACTTTCCTCATGTCAGCAAGTTGTAGGTGTCGCCACCGGCGCCAACCTTGTGTGAATGCTCTGAAAAGCTAATCATTTGCATATCACAGCCTCTTCTTCCTGTAGGTTAAATTTCGCGTCTGTAGCACGTCATCTTCGTTGTGTAGCAATTTTAATGGTCAGTAGTGTATATTACTCATTTACACTTGTTGGAATCACTCTTTTCATTCATATTCATTACTAGGCACAATGCAATAGGCAAATTACTCGATGTTGCGGAAGGAATTTCACTCTGGCAAACATGGATCACAAAGCATTTAAGTAGCAAATCATAGTGAAATAAAAACTGTCCAGTTCTTTGATAAACACATTGACACCTTAATGGAAGGAAACACTGATTACTACAAAATGTCTCAGTACACTGATCAGACGGACCATCATGACCAGTGACCTACTATCGACAGAAACCAGTCGAGGCTATAGCAGCTTCACCCTGCGTGAAATAACGGCTAGTTAGACACACGCAAGTCGCATGTTGTTTCAGTGAGCGTGCTGTCTGTGTGTAGAATGGAGAGGGCACGTGATCTATCTGAGTTTGACTGAAGACAGATTGTCATGATCCAGAGGATCGGCATGTACATTTCGGAAACTGCACGAGTTGTCGGTTGTTCGAGGAGTGCTGTGGTGGCGAAACCAAGGAGAAACCACATGCATGTGTCGTGCATTGGGCGGCTGCCCCTCATTACAGATCTCGGACTTCGTAGGCTGGGCAGGCTGGTAAAACGGGACAGGCAGCGAACTGTGGTGGAACTAACATCAGGCTTTAATGTTGGGCAGTTTACAAGTGTGTGTGTTACACAGTACACCAATCACTACTAACGATGGGCCTCCGCAGCTGACGACCCATCCATGTGCTAATGTTTACACCACAACACCAACAACTACGACTGAAATGGGCACGTGACCTTCGGCACTTGACGTTGGCGCTGTGCCAGAGCTTTGCATGGACTGATGAATCCTAATACCTTGTTCATCATGCAGATGGCAGGACGTGAACCTGTCGTCTTCCAGGGGAACAGCTCCTTGACACCTGTACTGTGGGACGGAGACAATCTGGAGGTGGCTCCATTATGCTCTGAGGAGCATTAACATGGGTATCCGTAGGTCCAGTGGAGCCCGCGGAAGGCACCGAGGCGGCCAAGGAGTATCACAGATTGCAGACCATATACACCTCTTCATGACAATCATGTTTCCTGATGGGAGTGGTATTTTTCAAGAAGATAATGCGCCATATACACCATATTAGGGAGGTAGTCAAAAATTTTCGACTGGTCAGTGTATTCCTGTTTCTCAAAACTGTTGGTACGACTCAGGATCACCTGTTTCAGGAGATAGAAAGTTTGTGACATAAGGTCGAACCATACTTACATCCTATCTCATAACTGAATTTTATATAAACAATATCTCTAGTACAAGTACTCTTACATAATCAGTACATCAATATTACATGAATAAGCTGAAGGAACAGAATATGAAATATAATAGCGCACAAACACTGAGTAACTTTTAGATATACCTTATATGATCACTGTATACGTGTCCATGTTACTGTTAGAGAGAAAAACTAGTCTAATTGTATAATAACACTATATTAACACTGACAATAATTTATCAGCAGTTTATAATTTTATCTGATATGAATGGTAATAAAGGTAAACTATGACCGCAAAGGTATGGGCAACACTTCTCGTCAACTTCTCTTCCTTTTTTATGTTGTCCCTTGGTACAAATTTTAGTTCCCCAGGCAATGAGAAAGCATTCAGTCTGAGGTGGACAGGGGCACGAATCTATTGAAAATCATACTCTTCATGTATGGCATTTTAACATGCAAATGTTATTTTAATGTAAAAATGTCCCTATTACATTTACAGTCAAAATTAAGGCGTTGTGGGCACCGTAATTTGAGTTTCTGTTCCTCTTGGGCAACAAACTTATACCGGCAAACATGTATGGAAGAGTGATGAGTGAACTCATGTTACATACAAGCACAAAAATGACAAAATGTGATACGTGCTTTATGACTCAAGTCATACGTTCCCTATAAATGCTTAAATACGCTGTAAACAATAGACCAAAACATTTTGTCTGCACATAGCGTGAGTAACACAAAAGAGTTACATTTTTACTTTCATTCATCAGAACAGTTATTCGGTACTGGCACTTGAATTTATGTGGAGGCAGGTGGTTCAGTTTGAGGGCAGTGCATATTCTCGTCGTTAGTTTTAAGCTTTGAGCCTCCAATCTAATCATCTTAGGGACGTGGACGTAGTGGAGTCATCCTTCCTTCTCGGCAACGCCCCTTCTATGAGTTATGTTTTTGTCAATTTCTATCGGTTTCGCTATTGCTGCCAAAACCAGGAAAAAATTTTGATATTACGGAATAGTTTCTGCACCACAAAAGAATTCAAACAGCAGCACGAAACAAAAATATAATTTAGCAAGCTATAATCGTCATTAACTACTGACTCTTATAAACACATGTTCTCCTATTCCCCACGAGTTAGGGCTAACCACTCAAATTCTTGACAGTCGCAGCCTAAGTGGTTATACTACTTTATATTTCCACAATTGACAGATAGTGCCTGCTTACATGGTGCTCGGTGTCCAGTCAAATTACACTCTGTGCACGTAATTAGATATAACCAATTGTACATTTCTCAAGTGTTGCCTCGAAACTCCCTTGAGTCATACGTTGTACCATCTGATACGATGTTCACCTCAAATGTTATGTAACCCCATATTTATCTAGATGCAAATCACTTACCCAGACCAAAATTTTCCATACATAATCCTACTGACTACAAAAATCGAAAAAAGGTGATATCACCACAAATCAGTTTGAAAAACACACAAATATAATGGAATAATAGCTAAATAGGAAAAACACATGGATTATTTAATTTGCGTTTGCTGCCTTAGACTATATCAGAAAAATTTGCTACTCACTTTTATTCTTTGCTCTCTAAAATTTTCGCGAAGTGAACACTGCCATGTCGATTATTATTATTTTCTAAAATCTGACGGAAGATGCTGCGTGGTATCGAGTCCTGATCAAGGCCCGCCAAAATGTGATCACACGTGAGCTTCTGCAGTTTGACCCTGGTGATCTGACCGACACAGCTACGGAATCATATTGCTCCTCAGGAACTTGCCTGATTAATTAAACTGTGCACCTATTGTGCTAAAGGAATACGGTACACTCATCTTAGTGTTCGTTGAACTACGCATTTACACTAGAGATGGGCAAAACTCTTCCTTTCAGAGATCGGTTCAGACCTGGTCATTCACTGGAATGAACTAGCTCTTTTTCATGACTTAACACTCACTATTCACTCACAAAAATAAGTAAAAGCAAGGTACATTATTGTTTAAATTCAGTTCTCTAAACCTGTATTTTTATCTGATTTGGTCCTATTTTGAGAAAAAAAACCTATAAAGAGGAGAAATAATTTTGTGTTGTATCCCTAGTAATTTCCACATACAAAAGTCTTAAAATTCGTCTGCTGTAAAAATTATTATTGTTACAGAAAACCTGAGTATTTTATATCAAGTAGAAAAGTTTTAAGAATGAAGATTGATTGTTGTTATATTTTGATACTTTTACTGTAAAAAATCAGTATAAAAAGTATTACAGTTGTATTGGAAGTGTTTCTGCAGTCATCATTTACAGTCATTATTACCATATATGTTCCCATAAAGGAATAATTAATCTATTTTGTCATTCATAACTATAATTTGACCCGTTTTTGTTGAGTTGAGTCTCTTTCTCTTCTTAGTGCACATTTGTCCCGCTTTCGAAAATATTCGTTCACAGACCACTGATGTTGCTGTGATACATAATACTTTTAGAACCAATTGATAAGCGCAGTTTACAACAATTTTATTGTTCCTCAGAAGTTTAAGAAGTTGCTCTATAGGCAAATATCCTGCGACTAAACATTTCTTCAGTTCCACAACTGCTACATTTTCTGGGTGTTACTTGCTTGAATCTGACTAATAGTTTCATTGAACTCCTCCCAGATTGAAAAAGTCTCTGTGTTACAGTGGTAACTGGTTGAGAAATGAGCACTGTTATGAAGAACCAACGATTTCATTTCTTCAGTAGCTTGATGTAGCAGTCCTGAAATGTTTTGTCGTCTGAATATCTTTAGCTTTGGATTGGGGGTCCAGTAACGTTGTCTTACTAGACAGTTCGTTGCTAGAGATATTCTCAAACCATTCTGTTAAACCTTTAAGCTAATTATCTACCAACGATTCTGTTTCTTGAAGACATTATTTATGTTGGTCTTTAAAAGATTTTAATTTCTATTCCATTAATCTTGGCAATATTTTCATTTTTAAAAGTGAGACTGTTCTCTCTGAGGACTTCTTTGGTTACCTCATCGGAAACTTTCAAAATCTGTAAAGCCTGTTGCATTAACTCCCAATCTGTATCTTTTCAGTTTAAGATGATCGATTTTTCACTTGAATTAGCGAGGCATGAAATTATACGATCTTTATTTGAACTAAATCTTTGCAAGATATCGGGAGTAGAGTGCTATATCGTTGGGACATCTTGTTTTGGTTACATTCAATCTCTTTTTGAATGGTTTGCAGCAAGATTGCTTAAAGGAAAGGGTGTCTCCTCAAGAAAGATAACAACTCATTTGACATTGTCAACGGTTTTCTGCATGGACTTCTGAATTGTATGTTGCGCAGTGACGTTTAAAGAATGTATAAAGCGTCATATACGTGGAAGTTTCAGAAGTATGGCAGTTAATTTCACATTTGACACATTTTCTGTAATTATGGAAGTGATTTTAAAACTGATATTGTATTTGTGATGACAGACTCTACCGAGTTAGAGATGTTTTCTGCAGTGTGTCTGTCTTCGAATTGTGAGCAATCTAAAAGGTATGACTCAGTAGTTCATTCTTCTCATCTACGAAAGGTGCAGTGAGTGCTTAGAAAGTAATGTTATTTACACTCGTCTACGCATCAGGTGAAAGACAGACTGCCTTCACGGTGGACAAATCATTTTTAAGTTTTTCAAATAATTCAGAATGCAGACTGGGCGTTAAAGCGTTTGGCAACATTTTTCGACTTGGCTAATTATAATTTGGGCAAAGCATGTGCATACAGGGTGACCCATTTGAACGCATACCGTCCGATATTTCTGGAGTGGCATAATTCTGCAAAAAAAAAAAAAAAAAAAAAAAAGTCTCTAGTGAAAGTTGTAAGGTTTGAAGGGGCTCATGGAGTGATTATCTCTAAATGAATTTGAACCCTGTTTTCAAGGTCATATCAAGATCAAGTTCATTTTTGCAAGTGATAACGCCTATTTTTTTTATTCCGTATTCATAATCCGTGTAAAAAAAGCGCATTGTTTGTAGGGAACATTTCTTCTAAAAACCAATGGTTTGTCGCCAGGGCAAATACCGCCTGCATTAGGCAAAATGGGTAGTTCTTCGAGCTTCTTAGATCCTAATTTTCTAGTGAGCACCATGATAATCAGCCCTTTTCAGGGCTAACGATGTGCAAAGTTCGCTGGGCAACCTCCACGTGGTGTACATTGGGTTCCGCTAATGCCGACGGTATTTGCTTTCAGGTTAATGCCCACTGAAAAATTTCAAGGCCATTTCAAGTTCACGAACGTTTGACTAGTGGAAAGAGATCAAAAACCATACAAGACTTTTAGTGAAAATTTTTCCCGATCTCGCTTCGTTCTAGAGATACTGGTAGCCTAGCAAAGTTACAATGAAGTACCCTCTGGCGACAAATCATTGGTTTTTCAAATAAAATGTTCTCTACAAACAATGCGTATTTTGTCACGTGAAATATGAATATTGAATAAAAAATCGGAGTTACCATTTGCGAAATGAACTTGACCTTGGTTTGACTTTGAAAACAGTGTTCAAGGTCATTTCAATGTAATCCCTCCATGACCCCCTTCAGACATTATAGCTTTTATTAGACATGTTATTTTCAGAATTGTGCCGCTCCAGAGATATCGGCCGGTATAGATTAAAATGGGACAACCTGTATAATAAATTCTGCCTCCTCGACTATTGAGAAAGGATGGTATTCTCCGCAAATCACTTTTATACGCTGTACATCTAATGCTATACTTTTACATAATGTGAGTGGCTTTAAAATATGAAGAAAATTACTTATTGTTTATTGTAAATGAAAAGCAGTTGGCCGTGAAGGCATCACGAAAGGAAATAAGTCGGGACTAGACTCAAAACGTGTGTACTGGATAGAGCTTGAGACTCAATTTGCCCTTCTGAGAGGATACCTTCACCCGAGGCCGAAGTAGTCGCAAGTGAGGACGGTTCTCGAGACATGACTTCTCGAATTTCTGCATCGACTGATGGCGTGATCGACTTCCTGAACCACATCGTTCCAGAGGTACTGTAGGATGATTCGATTTTAGATGTCTCTTCAGGTGGATGATGAGCCAGAAGCCGTGGCAATTATCTGCCGATAGTAGCGGCATATTCCTTTTTCTTACATTTGTAGGTGAAGGCAATGTGGATGACATATTGTTGTGCAGCACTGAAAAGTAAACTGATAAAATTAAATTATTTACTCTTAATGCATCCAATTTAAATTTGCGGAAGCTTAAAGGGAGAACAAGTATACATAGAGCACATTCTATAATCAGAAGTTACAGATTAGCTTGTAGAACGCTGTGATCTACGAAACCTAGAACCACAGTCTTGAAGTTTGTATCATATACTACAAGGTCTGCAATAGTCATAGTGATTAAGAGACTCGCGAAGGCAAGCCTGATAATATGCGAGGATTTCACTGCTGAAAGATAAAAATTTTGAATAATTTAGTGTCCAAATTTCGGCTACATAGCGCGTGAACAAGGGACGCCAGTATAATGCTGCGGATAAAGTCTGGAGAAAAGCAATGCTAATGAACTCTAAAGCCTGTGCGTTCGGAGCTACGAACTTGTCTATTCTTACAGCCATTAGTTAAACTATTTTGTCTGTATTGTTACTGTAGAACATAATTGGCCATCACTTTCAACTTATATCGAGGAACTCCTCCTCAATATCTTGCTTCTAAAGAGAGCTGACACCTGACTCAAGCTAAGCATTTTCTCCTGTTCCCTAAATATATACTTCACTGTCCTAAGACACCGCAAAGGTAACAGACGAACAGGTGGAGTTGTGGCATTCAAACACTTTGACTTATTACCGACTGTGCTACCAACATCCAATGGTAATGGAGACTAACAACTCAAATATATTTTCGTAAGCATCAAATCCACTAGTAAAATTTGCCAAATATGTTACTCTACAGACCTCCGAAGTAGTAGCAATAGCCTGTTTCAAAACTGAGCTTTCAAAATACGATTTTTCTTAGAGGCATACAGATAATGCTAGGAACACTAATACAAATCTTCTGACCCTTCATTGTATAATTTAAGTGTATAATTTCTTCTTCCAATGTAACAGTATATGATCTTGCACCTACCCATAATGTACCCTATAGTTAGACTTCCATACACATATTTGCCACGAGAACCAAAAGCAAAGAAACTCTTAACCGAAATATCAGCTTACATCAACACATTCATGACTTATTCTCTAAAATATGCAACTGTGTCAACATACAGACGCTTTAAGTGTATCATTGTACTTGAACTTGCAGCGGAGGCACAAGAGATGATTTGGAAGACAACTGCCATACCATTCCTGGACGTGAAATGGCTCTGAGCACTATTGGACTTAACATCTGTGGTCATCAGTCCCCTAGAACTTAGAACTACTTAAACCTAACTAACCTAAGGACATCACACACATCCAAGCCCGAGGCAGGATTCGAACCTGCGACCGTAGCTGTCACTAAGTTCCAGACTGAAGCGCCTAGAACCGCACGGCCACACCGGCCGACTGGACGTGAAACAAGAGCGCCATGTGTTTACTACCAAATTAATTCTATAACACAATAAATATGCCCCCCCAAAGAGCAGAAAACTAAAGGGAAAACCTGCACCTTGGCTAGCGGAAGAGCTAAAATGGTTCATGAATCTCGGAGACACTGCACATTGTACTTACAAAGACCTCCTACCCTTGAAAACAAAATTGATTACAAGCAGAAGGCAAACCGATTGAATCAATCTGAGGGAAACGATAACTAAGGCAAGCCACTACATTAATGTAAAACAAAGACCAGATGCTCTGTGCAAAAGCTTGTGTGATCTAGGGAAGACTAAGCAAACTAGAAGCTGTAGCTGATTCTACTGTCGCAACCAAGGAACTACTTAACTTTAGTGATAACGTTCATTGAACCACAAACGAAATTTAGAGTTACTAATTATTTCACGCAGGTAAATGATTGTAGTGGCGAAAATTTCGTTCTTGAGCTCACAATGCCGTCGAAAAATTCTTGAGCTCAGCGTTTACTGTATAGGGCGACGTCGCAATCCAAATGAACAGCTTTATTGTTGACCTACTACTGCTCATAATAACTATTACTCAGTAGACATTGAAGCTCTTGCCTGGACAACACAGCAGAAACAATCATTCCCATCAGAATACAGGCACTAGAGATCCGATTACTTAGAAGAGTAGCTGGGTACATTCTGTCTGACAGGAGAGTGAATGTAGACATCGGAAAACAGGTGAGAGTGAAAAACTTCAATAAGCAGATAAATAATACAGAAACAACTTGAAGGGTTATATCACAAGAATTAAAGGTGACAGATTAGCATAATTGGTGATAATTATTACCCAATGGGCTAAAAACATTTAGAAAGACCGCGAAAAATCACAATTTAGAGCAAGAGAGCGTCACTGGCAAATGCGTAATACATCCTGAGAGAAGAAGAAGAAATATTATGTTCAAAATACTATGATTTTTAAGTAACTGTGATTGTAAAAATTTTTTCAATTACATATAAAACTCCGGTCTGATGCAAGAGGACACCTGAAGACATTAATGTGTTCAGGTTAAATGAATAAATAAGAAATTAAACATAATATGTAGGCTTCGCAAAAATGAATGGTCAATATTCAGGGATATGAGAGGAATAATCATTTGGAGCAGAAAACTTCATATGGACATAATGAACTATTGCGAAGGGTTTCCGAGATAGAACATATTTAATGTACTTCGTTACTTATTTTCTATATTGTTCAGTACACTGGCATTGTTTACAATGCACCGTAGTAGCAGTGTCGGGAAACTGCCGCAAACTGACTTACCTACACAACAACGCACGTACGTTCCTTAAGATTTTCCGAATTCTCCCGCTCTTTTCAAGCAACCTGTAAATCCTCGAGAAAAAATGAATTGCACCTTCTTAAAAGGAATTTTAATGTAGTTTAATTTTGTATTGCGACAAGTTTTCGCTAGATGCCGCGGATTTCGTGTTATTGAAGACAAAAAAATGGTTCAAATGGCTCTGAGCACTATGGGACTCAACTGCTGTGGTCATTAGTCCCCTAGAACTTAGAACTACTTAAACCTAACTAACCTAAGGACATCACACACATCCATGCCCGAGGCAGGATTCGAACCTGCAACCGTAGCAGTCGCACGGTTCCGGACTGCGCGCCTAGAACCGCGAGACCACCGCGGCCGGCTATTGAAGACAAACTTAAAAGTAACTTTACATACACTCCTGGAAATGGAAAAAAGAACACATTGACACTGGTGTGTCAGACCCACCATACTTGCTCCGGACACTGCGAGAGGGCTGTACAAGCAATGATCACACGCACGGCACAGCGGACACACCAGGAACCGCGGTGTTGGCCTTCGAATGGCGCTAGTTGCGCAGCATTTGTGCACCGCCGCCGTCAGTGTCAGCCAGTTTGCCGTGGCATACGGAGCTCCATCGCAGTCTTTAACACTGGTAGCATGCCGCGACAGCGTGGACGTGAACCGTATGTGCAGTTGACGGACTTTGAGCGAGGGCGTATAGTGGGCATGCGGGAGGCCGGGTGGACGTACCGCCGAATTGCTCAACACGTGGGGCGTGAGGTCTCCACCGTACATCGATGTTGTCGCCAGTGGTCGGCGGAAGGTGCACGTGCCCCTCGACCTGGGACCGGACCGCAGCGACGCACGGATGCACGCCAAGACCGTAGGATCCTACGCAGTGCCGTAGGGGACCGCACCGCCACTTACCAGCAAATTAGGGACACTGTTGCTCCTGGGGTATCGGCGAGGACCATTCGCAACCGTCTCCGTGAAGCTGGGCTACGGTCCCGCACACCGTTAGGCCGTCTTCCGCTCACGCCCCAACATCGTGCAGCCCGCCTCCAGTGGTGTCGCGACAGGCGTGAATGGAGGGACGAATGGAGACGTGTCGTCTTCAGCGACGACAGTCGCTTCTGCTTTGGTGCCAATGATGGTCGTATGCGTGTTTGGCGCCGTGCAGGTGAGCGCCACAATCAGGACTGCATACGACCGAGGCACACAGGGCCAACACCCGGCATCATGGTGTGCGGAGCGATGTCCTACACTGGCCGTACACCTCTGGTGATCGTCGAGGGGACACTGAATAGTGCACGGTACATCCAAACCGTCATCGAACCCATCGTTCTACCATTCCTAGACCGGCAAGGGAACTTGCTGTTCCAACAGGACAGTGCACGTCCGCATGTATCCCGTGCCACCCAACGTGCTCTAGAAGGTGTAAGTTAACTACCCTGGCCAGCAAGATCTCCGGATCTGTCCCCATTGAGCATGTTTTGGACTGGATGAAGCGTCGTCTCACGCGGTCTGCACGTCCAGCACGAACGCTGGTCCAACTGAGGCGCCAGGTGGAAATGGCATGGCAAGCCGTTCCACAGGACTACATCCAGCATCTCTACGATCGTCTCCATGGGAGTTTCCCGTTCCTGGGACAATGAATTCACGGTGTTCTTATTTCAATTTCCTGGAGTGTATATTCCATCTCAGAAAACTCTTGGAATAGAGCATATGTCCAGATTTAGTTTTTTGCTTCAAATGGTCGTTCCTGTCAAATCTCTGAGTATTGACGATTTCTCCTGAGATAACTTCTACCATGTAAGTTAAAATAATTATGTGTTATACATACTGCTATATTTAGTATCCCATCTACATATGACAATTAAAACCTGCACAAAGGATACCAGAACACCGAAAACATCAACTATAAATGCAACAGACGTAGAAGAAGACATAATAGTACACCTAACAAGAACACTCACATAACAAGAAAACAGAATAGCAACAAAACAAGAAGACGACAAGTAGCACAAGTCAAATAAGAATACAAAGAATGAAGAGGTGTTCAGTCAAGATATCGAGTTACAAGCTGTATCACTGTGCCAAAAGCCAGCAGAGTGACGCCTCAAGTCGCTGTGTTGTCGGTGTCCGGGCAGTTGCCACGCCGGACATTTGCCACGAATTTACCTGCTCCGTAGGGCTGGGTCCCCTGTCGCCCCCACCCCTCCTCCTCCTCCTCCTCCTCACCCGCCCGCCCAGTTTGCGTTCGAAGTTCCTAACGTGACCTCCTGCTCATTACAAAGGTTACGCGTATCTTAAACTGAGGGAGTCTAAAGAAGGTGTTAAGACATGGATGTTCTTACGCCGAAAAGCGGATCAGTGCAAGGGAAAGCTGCTTTCGAGGAACGGAGAAGTGTTGAACGTATTAGATCATCTCTGTGGACCACCTGACGATGTGGCTCTGAAAGTGAAAAAGCAAGTGAAAAGGCGAAGAGAAGGTCTCGGGAAGAAACTACACAGTTATCGGAAATATACGCGTATGAAATGGGAAATCTACATAATAAAGTTAATGACTTTCTTACAGTGTTGCCTAATTCAGAATCTATGAAGAGATCCATGCGTCGTCGATGGAGTCAAGAACAGGGGAACCAACAAGAGCCTAAGAACTCTTATGAAATTGATCATCATGAAGATCTATTTAAAATGGGAGATGGCAGTGGATTTCTTCTGGAAGGCGATAGATTAGAGGTGGGAATAATTATTTTTAGTGGAAGCAAAAGAAAAGAAAAAGTTTAAAAACACGCTCCAATTTTTTATGGATGGAACATGTAAGAGATGCAGCAAGCAGTTTGCACAGATCTCCACCATACACGGAGACTTAGGAGGCCCGATTAAAGAAACAAACATTCTTCCTACTGTATCTGCACTGCTCCCTAATAAGAAGAAAGACACATATGTTCGTCTGTTTCATTTGATAAAACAGGCAGTCTCTGAGTGGTGTTCTAAACAAGTAAAGGTAGGCTTTGAGGCAGCTGCGATCTCGGCCATTCTTCAAGTTTTTCCCAAAACTGAAATAAAAGGATTCTATTTCCATAAGAAGAAGAGTTTATGGAGAAAAATTTGAATTCTCGTTCTAAATGAGGAGCACCGCTAGAACGAGGATTTAAGACTTCAATTCAGCACGTGTGCAGCGCTGGCAGTTGTAAAACTGGAGGACGTAAGCAATGGATGGATTGAGATTCATACAAAAGCTCCTGATAATGTAGGGTTCTCTCAATTTTTTGACTATTTTGTGGGTAACTGGCTAGAGAATGAGTATATCGCAATAGAAATGTGGGACTGTTACGGAAAAAGGCACCGAACGACGAATGCTGTTGAAGGGTGGCACAACAAAATAAATAGTATTATTGGAAACCCTCACCCTAGAATTAACTATTTGGTGGAGAGCTTGAAAAAGGAAACAGAGCTCACAAACTGCATGTACATGAAATTGGAAATGAATCTTGAAGGTAAGAAGAAGAAGAAGAAGTACTTGAAGCTGGACGACAGGACAGAGAGAATCGTAAAAAATTATGAAGAGACTGGCAACATTAGACCTTGCTTGAAAACCATTTCCCGTATGCAGAAACTGGACTAAATTCGTTAAAAATAATGCTTTAAAAACTATGAAGACTACTGAGTCCTCGGAGATTACAGAGATAAAATTATTAAAACACTGAAGCAGCGTTATCTGAGCTAATATTAAGTTGTAATTGTAAACAGAGTGTTCAGTCTGTTTAGGCACACGCCATAATGGTAAATGGTCATTTATCATTTTGACGGTCCAAAGCCTGAGCATAGTGTGATGCGAATCAGCCTTTAATGTAAAAATTAAAAAGTGTTTCAAGCCTCACAAAAGTATCCCTATTGTTGTCGCGTTAAGATAACTTTTTTCTACATTCCAATATTATGGCCATACTATTAAGTAATTGTGAGTTCTAAAATAATTTTCTGAAGCTTCAGAATCGGAACTATCACCTAAAATATCATGGTTTGTTAAACTGATAGTATACGCTTTTGTAAAAGAAAGTGGGAACTGAACCTTTGAATTGCTCCTAAAATTGACATCCCAAAACTGATCTGATCCTAAGGTTGACAATTTTGGCACCTCAAATATTTTTATTTAAATTTAGCTGCAAACATTTATAGTAGATGTAAATCTACTTAAGTACATTTAGATATAGTCCTTTAAAAATTATAATTTCTTACTAAATTGTTGATTAACTTTAAACAGGTCAGTAAAAGCAAGGAGCTTACTACTGAAAATTGTTACTAAAGAACATCAGAATCAAATGTATTAAACCTACTTTTCTTATACATTAGAGACTTTTTGAAAAGATATTTGATCATTTCCTCTGTCACTGACAGTGTAATTTCAGTTGCTTTGTAACACCAGGGATACCTACTTCCGAATAATGTTTGCAGCTGTTCTCATTTCGAATTCTGGAGTATTTACTTGGTCTTCTTTGGTGAAGGAATTTCGGAAAATTTGGTCTCTTGGTCTCTTTGGTGGCACTGTCATCAGTAAAATTACCGTCGCTGTTGCGCAGTAAAGGTATTTACTGAGCCTTTCCGCTGGTTTACTTAATATGGGACCAGTAGCTCTTTGGATTTTCCGCCACATTTCTAGAGCGAATTTCGTTGTGGAAACTATTAAATGCATCTCGCATTGAAATCCGCACCAAATTTTGAGCCTCAGTAAAACTTCACCAATCTTGGAGATTTTGCGTTCGTCTAAATTATACGTGCCTTTTGCGGTGCTCCTGCAACAGCTTTCTGTTGTGGTTTGTGCACCATGGGGGATCAGTTCCGTCTCTTATTAATTTATTTGGTATGAATATCTCGAGTGCTGTTGATACTATTTCTTTGAACTTAAGCCACATATGGTCTTCATTTACATAGTTTGGAAGGATTGAAGACTATCTCTTAGAAAGACGTCACCCGAATTCTTAGCTGCTTTTATAAATAGATATATTTCGCGTTTAGTTTTGGTGAATTTCTTTATTACGGAAGTGAGCCTCGCTACGACTGCGTGTTCACAAATCCCTGTATCCGTCGTGATGCTCAGGGTTATTTGTGGCTAAGGGGAAAGAGGAAGCCGCCTGGTAGAATTTTGCACAGAGCACAACTTAATCATAGCTAACACTTGGTTTAGGAATCATTAAAGAAGGTTGTATACATGGAAGAACCCTGGAGATACTAAAAGGCATCAGATAGATTATATAGTGGTAAGACAGAGATTTAGGAATCAGGTTTTAAATTGTAAGACATTTCCAGGGGCAGATCTGGACCCTGACCTGACAGATTAAAACTGAAGAAACTGCAAAAAGGTGGGAATTTAAGGAGATGGGACATGGATAAACTGAAAGAACCAGAGGTTTTACAGAGTTTCAGGGAGAGCATAAGGGAACAACTGACAGGTATGGGGGAAAGAAATACAGTAGAAGAAGAATGGGTAGCTTTGAGGGATGAAGTAGTGAAGGCAGCAGCGGATCAAGTAGGTAAAGAGACGAGGGCTAGTAGAAATCCTTGCGTAACAGAAGAAATATTGAATTTATTTGATGAAAGGAGAAAATATACAAATGCAGTAAATGAAGCAGGCAAAAAGGAATACAAACGTCTAAAAATGAGATCGACAGGAAGTGCAAACTGGCTAAGCAGGGATGGCTAGAGGACAAATGTAAGGATGTAGAGGCTTATCTCACTAGGAGTAAGATAGATACTGCCTACAGGAAAATTAAAGAGACCTTTGGACATAAGAGAACCACTTGTGTGAACATCAAGAACTCAGATGGAAACCCAGTTCAAAGCAAAGAAGGGAAAGCAGAAAGGTGGAAGGAGTATATAGAGGGTCTATACAAGGGCGATGTACTTCAGGACAATATTAAGGAAATGGAAGAGGAGGTAGATGAAGATGAAATGGGAGATGTGATACTGCGTGAAGAGTTTGACAGAGCACTGAAAGACCTGAGTCGAAACAAGGCCCCCAGAGTAGACAACATTCCATTGAAAGGACTGACGGCCTTGGGAGTGCCAGTCCTTACAAAACTCTACCATCTCGTGAACAAATGTATGAGACAGGCGAAACACCCTCAGACTTCAAGAAGAATATAATAATTCCAATCCCAAAGAAAGGAGGTGTTGACAGATGTGAAAATTACCGAACTATCAGTTTAATAAGCCACAGCTGCAAAATACTAACACGAATTCTTTACAGACGAATGGAAAAACTGGTAGAAGCCGACCTCGGGGAAGATCAGTTTGGCTTCCGTAGAAATAGTGGAACACGTGAGGCAATACTGACCTTACGACTTCTCCTAGAAGAAAGATTAAGGAAAGGCAAACCTACGTTTCTAGCATTTTTAGACTTAGAGAAAGCGTTTGACAATTTTGACTGAAATACTCTATTTCAAATTCTAAAGGTGGCAGGGGTGAAATACAGGGAGCGAAAGGCTATGTACAATTTGTACAGAAACCAGATGGCAGTTATAAGAGTCGAGGGACATGAAAGGGAAGCAGTGGTTGGGAAGGGAGTAAGACAGGGTTGTAGCCTCTCCCCGATGTTATTCAATCTGTATATTGAGCAAGCAGTAAAGGAAACAAAAGAAAAATTTGGAGTAGGTATTAAAATCCATGGAGAAGAAATAAAAACCTTGAGGTTCGGTGATGACATTGTAATTCTGTCAGAGACAGCAAAGGACTTGGAAGAGCAGTTGAACGGAGTGGACAGTGTCTTGAAAGGAGGATATAAGGTGAACATCAACAAAAGCAGAACGAGGATAATGGAATGTAGTCGAATTAAGTCAGGTGATGCTGAGGGTATTACATTAGGAAATGAGACACTTGAAGTAGTAAAGGAGTTTTGCTATTTGGGGAGCAAAATAACTGATGATGGTCGAAGTAGAGAGGATATAAAATGTAGACTGGCAATGGCAAGGAAAGCCTTTCTGAAGAAGAGAAATTTGTTAACATCGAGTATAGATTTAAGTGTCAGGAAGTGATTTCTGAAAGTATTTGTATGGAGTGTATCCATGTATGGAAGTGCAACATGGACGATAAATAGTTTGGACAAGAAGAGAATAGAAGCTTTCGAAATGTGGTGCTGCAGAAGAATGCTGAAGATTAGATGGGTAGATCGCATAACTATTGAGGAAGTATTGAATAGGATTGGGGAGAAGAGAAGTTTGTGGCACAACTTGACCAGAAGAAGGGATCGGTTGGTAGGACATGTTCTGAGGCATCAAGAGATCACCAATTTAGTATTGGAGGGCAACGTGGAGGGTAAAAATCGTAGGGGGAGACCAAGAGATGAATACAATAAGCAGATTCAGAAGGATGTAGGTTGCAGTAGGTACTGAGAGATGAAGAAGCTTGTACAGGATAGAGTCGCATGGAGAGCTGCATCAAACCAGTCTCAGGACTGAAGACCACAACAACAACAACAACAACAACAAGGGGTCAAGTGTGTTTTTGTAACCATTTACAATTTGAATGACCTCGTCAACTAACTGTTAAAAATAATTTTAAAAAAACCTTTAGAACAATTACGGAAGTTGTTTTCTATTTACAATAGGGTATATGAAAATGTATTTTTGTTAACATGCGGAAGATACATTGAAGTAACTGCCAACTATAACTGTATGAGTAGGGTACCTATTTGTGATGAGACTCAAGTTTTCTTTGAACTGTCAGCAACTATTTTATCTGAGACATGGGGTCGGTAAAAGGAGCCAGTTATTAATTTATTCCGGTTGTCGAAAATAACCTCCGCCCATACTAAGTCACAGCAACTATCTGCTTCAGTGTCGCTTGTGAGCTTGAACATAGATTACATTGTTATTTCTTAAGTTGTCCTTCTTGTTTCTGTTGTAGTGCAGATAAGTGCAATTACGGCTATCTCTGTGACCCTGTAAATACCAGAACTAAACAATGTAGAACAGCAACGTACGTTACAAGCGTAGCATTCTGTATTGCTTCATTTGCTTTTTTCTATCATTTTAAAATTGTAAGTCGACTTTAGATTGCATGTCAATCATAGTTGTTCTTATCTCTATTTATTTAACGTATTTTCAGTTATGTTTTGAACATTGTCCCGCTACACTTTATTAAGTAATATTTTTACAGAGTAAATTCATGTGGAGTATGTCGTTCTTCTTTTCAAACATTCACATACCCATTTATTCTTTCCTTATTGCCTTTTGGGTATGCAGTTGTAGTAATTAAAGTAGGCACAAATGCAGTGATCAAAAAGAAATGATTAGCGTACATTCGCATTCTCGTTACATCGTTCCTTTCTTGTGGCTCCCATGCCGATGGACTGTTTCTATCGCAATCAGTAAGCGTGAAAGGAAGCTACCGTACAGACAGAGGAATCTATATTTATACTTGACAGAACTAATTACATACTGACATAATCGTCGGTATTGCTTTCGTTTTCCAAAAGTTATAAATATTTCGATTTCGGAAAAGAAGCTCTGTATTTGGCCAGGATTTCGAAGAAGAAGGTCCCTTACGTACTGGCTGTATCGAGTAAGTTGTAGAGACGGCGATTTGAAAGCGGACAGACGTAGTACGAGAAAGCGCGTCCCTTACCTGAGGGCTCACTACTCGAGCTACCTGGCGAAGGGGCAAGTGTGTCAAATGTCCGGCGTGGCAAGTGTCCGGCATTCGTGTGGTCTATTCCGAGAAATCTTGTCCGTGAGAATGGGGGGGGGGGGGGGGGGCGGGGGAGGGGGGGTTGGAACAGTGGGCTACCTTGCAATCCGATCAGTAAGAATGGTGGGGGATCAATGAGTTACTCGGCTACTTTGCCATGGTGGGGGGCAGTGAGCTAGACAGACGGCTTGCGGTCCGATCGGTGAAATTAATGGGGGAGCGCTGATCTATTGGGAGGTGAGTGATGCGTGGGTCGCTTTGCGATACGCTCCGACAGCAGCTTTTATGCTCGCTGCTCACACATTCCTAGTGCGATGCTAAATCAAAGGATAAGAAGCAACAACTCACTCAAACGTATGTAAGCGGTTACTGAGCTTCTCATATTTGAGACATTCTTTGAAGCCGGCCGCGGTGGTCTCGCGGTTCTAGGCGCGCAGTCCGGAGCCGTGCGACTGCTACGGTCGCAGATTCGAATCCTGCCTCGGGCATGGATGTGTGTGATGTCCTTAGGTTCGTTAGGTTTAAGTAGTTCTAGGGGACTGATGACCACAGCAGTTGAGTCCCATAGTGCTCAGAGCCATTTGAACCATTTGAACATTCTTTGGAAATTTAGAACGGAAACTTGATGCTGGAAGTGCTTTCTCCCTTAAAATGTCACAGTGAAGCATCGTTGGTCGTCTGCTTCGGTAGCTGTGCGGACAGCGCAGCGGTTTGTGCAGTAAAGGTACCCACGTTCAATAACTGGTTGGGTCGAATATTTTTTTCCACTTGGAGGCTGGGTGTTGTGTTAAGCTTACTTTCATATCGTCATAATTAGTATTGCTGAATGAGTACTGCCAAAAAAATGGAGCTTTCTTTATTTTATTTTTTCATGGACGAGAAGAACTTCGTATACTAATAAGGTACATAAATCCACATGTGCACATGGTCGATAACACATTTTTGTAGCATGGGAAGCGTCTTCTTAAGGATGTTGGGTGGGGCGCTATTGCAGCAGAGTAGCGCAGAATTTTCATCCTCCAGAGACACGCATTTCGAAATCACATGAGCTAACATTCATTTTTTCCGAATCTTCCATCTTCCACTCTTTAGGATGATCGGGCTATTTGAATCAATTCAAGAACAGACGGCTCATGTCTGATGTACACTGCGAGCTGTGTGAAATGTTGAATAATCCTACTCCTAGATGTCATCACACCGATGGAATATCAGCAGCATGTAGGTGTGGAAATGGTCCTTAAGAATATGTGCATAGACGCGTTGATCCACTGTGCCTTCCAGAACGACGACGTCATCTAGGGAATACCACAAAAATATTCTGCAGATCATAACGTTCCGTCCTCCGGCCTAACCCGCTTTGCTTGCAGGCGTTTCAGGCTGATCACGCCAACGGCCATCTGTCTGATGGAGCGTAAAACGTGATTCATCTGGAAAGGCCATCTATCGGCACTGGGTGGACGTCCAGTTGCGGTTCTGCGTAATCCTGCCTCGGGGATGGATGTGTGTGAAGTCCTTAGGTTAGTTAGGTTTAAGTAGTTCTACGTTCTAGGCTACTGATGGTCTCAGATGTTAAGTCCCATAGTGCTCAGAGCCATTTGGTGCCATTTTTTCCCGAAATTATGTTTTCTGTCTTAGCTGAACGCTAATGATCTTGAAATATATGGTCAGCTAACAGTTATCCTTCTGTCTCGGCGTGTATGTCACTGTTTCTTCTTCACTTACCGTCCGTTTTTCAAGAGTCATTGGTATCAGTACTTCTCCTGCGACAATTTGCTCTCAAAGCAGATGGTAAAATAGGGTGACGGACAATTTTCATGTAGTTTTGTTCTTGTAATATGGAAATAAGAATATTTTAGGCGGTCTTTTGAATGTTTTCATATGATAAGAAACTGCATGTTGGTCCCTGTCTCAGGTTCTTCTGCTGATGTTTGTTTGGTGGTTTTCCTGACGTTTCGCCAGCACGAGTGAATGACATTGTCAAAGCTTCACCCTCCATTGCAGGTGGTGGAGAGTGATGTTTTGACAATGCCAGCCACTCACGCTAACGAAACGTCAGAACAATCACCAAACAAACGTCGGCCGAAGAACCCAAGAGAGCAGCCAACACACAGTTTGTCAGAAAGTGGCCTCGAAACTCTTCCCAGTTTTTTTACATCTACATCTACATACATACTCACACACTCCGTAACCCGTCGTACGGTGCCTGGCAGAGGGTTCTCTGTACCATAACTAGTCGTTTCCTTTCCTGTTCTACTCGCAGACAGAGAGATGAAAAACTGGCAGTCTATATGCCACCGTATGAGCTCTAATTTCTCTTATCTTCTTGGTCCCTAAGCGAAATGTATGTTGGCAGTTTCAAATGACGGTTCTATTTCTCAGTAATGTTCTTCGAAATGAATGTCTTCTTCCTTCCAGGGATTCCCACGTGAGCTCCCTATGCATAGGTAACAAATCTATCAGCTCGTATTTGAATTACTTCCATGTCTTCTTCCAATAAGATCTGGTGCGAATCCCAAACACTCGAGCAGTACTCAAGAATAGGTTCCACTAGCGTCCCATATGTTTTCTCCATCACTGATATACCGTACTTTCCTAACATTCTCTCAATAAACCCAAGTCAACGATTCACCTTCCTAGCACAATCCTCACATACTCTTTCTTCATATCGCTTCGCAACGATGTGACTGTGCCAAGCGAGATACTACTAATGCTGTATCAGAACATCAAAGGTTGGTTTTTCATACTCATCCACATTAATTTACATTTTTCTACATTAAGAGCCAGCAATCATTCCACACACCAACTAGAAATTTTGTGTAGGCCATCTTGTATCATACTGCAATCACTTACATTCGAACCTTTCTGTACACCACAGCGTAATCAGTGATCAACCGTAGATTACTGCCCACCCTGTCTGTCAGATCGTTTATGTATACAGAAAATAGCAACAGTCATATCACACCTCCCTGGGCCCTACTGATTTACCCCTCTCTCCGAAGAACACTCGCCATTGGAGACCACATGCTGGGTCCTGCTACTTAAGAAGTTTTCAAGCCAGTCACATATCTGGGAATCTATTTCGAATGCGCGTATCTTCGTTAACAGTCTGCAGTGGGGTACCGTGTCGAATGCGTTTTGGGATACTAGAAATATGGAATCAGTCTGTTGCCTTTCATCCATAGTTCGCAGTATATCATGTGAGAAAGTTTTAAGCAGGTTTTCGCACGAGTGATGCTTTCTAAACCCGTGCTGATTCGTGGACATGGGGTGTTCGGTCTCTAGGAAATTTATTATATTCGAACTTAGAATATGCTCCATAACTCCGCAGCAAACCGATTTTGTATGCCGTTCTTTTACCCTACTTATGTACAGGAGTCACCTGCACTTTTTTTCAGTTGGTTAGCACTTTCCGGTGGTCTATAGATTCGTGATAAATGCAAATTAAAGAAGGGTCCAACGACAAAGAGCACTTTTTGTAAAATTGATTTGGGATTCCATCTGGACCTGGCTACTTATTTGTTTTCAACTCTTTCAGTTGTTTCTCTACGCAGGTATGCTTATTACTACACTGCCGTTTGTGAAAAGTGCAATACCGAATAGTGCCACACTTGGTGGAAGTGGTGACGGGTGTGCAAGCAATACGTGATACTGCCTATTGGTTTCTGTCTCGGGTTCTTCGGCCGACGTTCATCTACTGATTTTACTGACGTTTCACCAGCAGGAGTGGCTGGCATTGTCAAAGCTTCACCCTCCATTACCGGAGGTGAACTGGAGACGACCTCGAGGCCGCAGTACCTGGCGCGCCAACTTCCGAAGGCTTCTCCGCGTTCATTTCCGGTGCGGTTCTCCTCTTCCTACCTGCGATGGTAGTTCGCTGCAACACGGGAAGCCAGGATCCGTTTACCTTAAGGCTTCCCTCTTTCTTGTTGAAGCTGTTCGCCTATTTCTGTATTTCTACAGCTTCTCTGAACAAGTGCTTGTGATAGTGCCTCTCTGCAGCCAGAACTTCCGTGTCGGCGAATTTTATTACATGGTTGGTCTCACTCAGTGGGTGCTCTGCCACGGCCAATTTCACCACCTGCTCCAACCTGCAATGTCGCTTATGTTCTTCCATCCTGGTGTTGATTGATCGTCCAGTCATTCCAACATAAACTTTTCCGCATGTGCATGGAATGCAGTATATTCTCGATATTGCAAGTGGGTCCCTTTTTTCCTTTGCGGATCTAAGACAGTCTTCGTTCTTCCTTGTCGGTTTCAAAATCGTCTTTACGCCATGTTTGCGCAATATGCGGCCGATTCTCTCCGTCACTCTGGGAATGTATGGCAGAAAGGCCGTACCCGTAATTTCTTTTTCTGATTTCTTACTTCGCCGGGTGTTTGGATCTGTTACACTTTTAATACAATTTGTGGAATACCCATTGCTCCTCAGAACATTTTCCTGGTGTTGCATTTCGCATCTGAAGTACTGCGGCTTACATATTCGTCCTGCTTGCGTTACGCGCGTATTAATCATGCCTCTTTTCTGGCTCGGGTGGTGGTTTGATAATTTGTGCAGGTATTGGTCCGTGTGTGTCAGTTTTCTATGCACGCTGTGGCCCCGGTTTTCGCCATCCCTTGTGACCAGCACAGCTAGAAATGGCAATTTTTTTGTCCTTTTCTACTTCCATGGTAAATTTTGTGTTTTTATGGAGGCTGTTCAAGTGTCTTAGGAAGTCAGTGAGCCGTTCTTTAGCATGGCTCCACACAACGAATGTATCTTCGACGTATCTGTACCACACCTTAGGTTTGCAAGTCACCAAGTCCAGTGCCTGTGCTTCTAATTGTTCCATGAAGAAGTTGGCCACCTCTGGACTAAGAAGACTATCCATGGCGACGCCTTCCATCAGTTCGTAGAAATCGCCATTCCACGTGAAATAGCTCGTGGTGAGACATGCATGGAAGAGCTTTGTCATGTCGTGCGGCAAAATGGAACCGATGTGCTCCAGAGTGTCACTGAGTGGCACTTTCGTAAACAAAGAAACAACGTGAAAGCTGACCAGGACGTCGTTTGGCCCAAGTTTCAGTTTCTTCAGCTTCTCAGTGAAATGTCCTGAGTCCTTTATGCAAGTGTCGGTCTTCCTCACGTGTGGCTGGAACAGAGAGGCCAAGTGTTTTGCCAGTTTATACGCCGGTGAGCTAGGAGCACTAACAATCGGTCTTAGTGGAACGTTGTTCTTGTGGATCTTGGGTAATCCATACAGCTGAGGTGGTAGGGCTTCTGTGTTGCGCAGGTTTTTCTGTATGTCCGCCGATAGAGAGGACGCCTTGATCAATCGATTCGTATTCCCTGTGACACGCTGCGTCGGATCTGCGCTTAGTTTTCGGTACGTCGTCGGATCGAATAGGTCTCGGAGCTTTTGCTCATAATCTTCGGTCTTCATTACGACGGTCGCATTCCCCTTATCGGCAGGCAGTACCAATATACTCTTGTCGGCGTTGAGATTCTTAATGGCTTGTACCTCTTCTTTCTTCAGGTTGCAAGCTGGTGGCTTTGTTCGACGCAGTATCCTTGCTGTTACAGTGCGTATTTGCTCTGCCCTTTCACAACGAAGGGTCCGAATGGCAGCTTCGGTGTTGGCAATGATATCATCCATAAGTATAATTCTCGGGACGATAGCGAAATTCCCTCCTTTTTGAACAACAGACACTTCCTCTTCGGTCAACAGTCATTCAGTGAAGTTGACCAGTGTGTGTGACATGTCGGGGATCGCCATGTCGGTCTGCTTCCGGCATCTTTCAAACTTTTTCTTCTGTCGCTCCGTGCAGCGCTCGAGTTCGTTCTGCATGCTCCTGTGAATGATACTGTCGATCTTGTCCCAGTTGCCTCGATGCTTTCTGCTACTTAGTTGATAGAAAATGTCCAAAAGTTCCTGATCCGGTCTTGCCAATTCTCTCCGTGTTGTATGAATTCGTTCACAAAGGAATGCTCGTTCCATTCTGTCGTAGATACGATACATATAGTCTGCGGCCGCGAGCTCGTTTCCAGTTCACCACCGGCAATGGAGGGTGAAGCTTTGACAATGCCAGCCACTCGTGCTGGTAAAACGTCAGTAAAACAGTTTGTCAACGAGTGGCCACGAAAGCCTTAACAATTTTGTAATACGTGATACGTTTTGAAGCGACGTGGGGTACACGTAGGCCGAGCAGAGCTCTCTCGTGTCTGTCCGACAGAGTTGGTGTTGTGCCTAGTGTAGTCGCTGCAGAGCCGTCATACAAGGTGGAAACAATACAGTGAGTGCCAGCATGCCACGTCGTCGTCAAAGGGAGCCATATCGGCAAGTGAGCTAGTTCGAACGGGGCAGAATGATCGGTCTTCGGTAAACGCGATTGTCATACCGTGACATTTCGGCTTTCACATGCTACGACATGCTTGCTGCTACGACAGTCATCGTGTGTGGGAGCAGTGGATAGAGGAAGGTCTTCCGCAGCGGCGAGCGGGAACTGGATCACGGAACATGACCACAGCACGGGATGACTGTCATCTAGTCCGCATGGCCATTACGGACCGTACAGCGTCATCCACAGTGTTGGCTCGTCGCTGGAGCACTGCAACAGGTGTGAGATCGTCTTCATCGATGGTTCGTCGCCGTCTGCTACAGGTTCCACTGGTTGGTCGCATGCCATTACGTCGGCTTCCATTGCCCAGAAACTAGAAGCTTCTCAGACAGCAATGGGCACGTGAACACTGGGGTGCTGAGTGGCAACATGTAATCTTTTCGGATAAGCCCCGCTTCAACGTGTCCTACAGTAATGGCCGCATATGTGTCTGGGGGTACCGTGGTGACCGCAACCTGGAGGGCTGCATTGTGGAGCGGCGTAGCGGACAAACACCAGGCGTGATGGTTTGGGGCTCCATTGGTCATAAAAATCGATCTCGTCTCGTACGTATTGCGGGCACTTTGAACAACAACCGGTACCTAAAGGAGGTTGTGGAGTCTGTGGTACTCTCCGTGCTTAAGGTATCTCCACAGGCCACGTTTCAATAGGACATTGCCCGACCACATATTGCGAAGAATGTGCAGGCCTTCTTCGAAGAGCGACGGGTACCATTGCTTCCCTGACGTGCACGTTCGCCAGACATGTCGCTTATCGAACATGTCTGGGATGTGGTTGGTCGGCACCTGGTGCATCACGGCCCTCCAGTAACTGGTGTCACGGATTTGTGGGCTCGGATACAAACTGCGTGGGGGTAAATCCCTCAGGAACGTATGTATAACTTTATTTATTCAATGCCACGGCGTATAGCAGCACTAATTGCAGCGTATGGTGGCCACACGACATACTGAATAGTAGGGCTCAAAGGACATATACATATTTGAAAAGGTATTCATTTGTTACCTGTCATGTACCTAACCTGTGGTATTAAATTAATTGAATTCATGCGTTTCCTTTGTGGTGTTGCAATTTCTACAAATGGTTGTATATGTCATCCATACGACCGTACGCTTGTACGATTCTCCTGAGTGAACGACTTCTTAAACGTGGAATTTATAACTTCGGTCTTCCTTTTGCTTTCTTCTTCCGCCAAACCAGACTGATTGACGAGTGACTGAACGGAACCCTTAGACCTGCTTAGAGGTTTTACGAGGGACCAGAATTTTTTTGGTTCTCTGGCAGATGTTCAGCCAAGATATGACGCTGGTAGCCGTTGTATGCTTCTCGCATATATCTTTTCACAAACTCACGAATCTCTACTATCCTTTGCCTGTCGTCATTTACGTGCCCACTTTTGAACCGAGAGCCTTTGCTTTCTTCATTATCCGAATTTCATTGTTAAACCACGGTGTGTATTTTCCATCCTTAATCCATTTGCTACATACATATTGGTCCAGAGCAGGATTAAAATGTGTTTGAACTTTGTCCATAATTCCTCCATGGCCATCATTCTGGAAATAAATGGTTGCAGTTCTTTGTCTAAGTATGATGTTAACAACTGCTTATCTGCTTTTTCTACGAGAAACACTCTCCTAGCCCTCATGGCTAATTTATTAACTTTCGTAACCATAGTCGCTAGATGATAGCATGATCACTAATCCCAGTCTCTATACTGACGCCATCGATATGTTCCGGCCAACTTGTCGCTACAAGGTTCAAGATACATCCATTGCGTGATGGCTGTCTATCTAGCCGCTCAAGACAGTTTTAGGAGAACGTGTTCAAATGTACGTCACAAGACCCTCTGTCTGTTTACCCTGCAGTGAATCAGTGAATCCATACACATTCCAGCCTATACTCGGTAGGTTACAGTCAACACTTGGTAGTATGGCATGATCTGGGTAATTACGCACAACTGACCATAGAATTTCTTTGAATGCCTCTAGAACTGTCACAGAGGAGTCGGGTGATCGGTAAAAAGTCAAACAATTAATTTTGTTTCATCTAGACGTGTTATGAGCAGCCAGATAGCCTCACCACCACATTCAATTTCAACCTCAGTAGAGACAATGTTTTTGTCGACTGCAATGAAGACTCCCCCTTCTACGGCGTTTAATCTGTCTTTCGGATAAACATTCCAAGACTCGCTAAAGTTCTCAGAATTTTTTATATCAAGTTTTACCCAGTTGTCAGATCCTAGGATAATCTTTCTAACGAGGCAGTCAGTAGCATAAAGATGGTAAGCACCATATTGTGTGTGTGAGGGGGGGGGTTCGAATTTTCTTGTCATGATAAACAGCCTCAGACCCAAAATTGAATTCGTAGCACCTCTTTTCAGGCGTGTTCAGCTTTCGTTCAGAGTTAGCTCTCCATAGATACAACAGAAAACTGTTATTTACACAGATAATAGGTATTTTCTCTGAATGAAGAGAATAGAGTAGCCGTCAAAAACTTGAACAATACCTACTCACTATCAACCAATGTTATTTAAACTTAAAATTAAATGTGGTATCGCATTTATGACTGGTATATCCCACATTGTGGATTCAGCCGCCTAGAGGAGAGCGTGTTCTTCAACTGTGCACATTGGTTGCTTTTTTGCGCTCTGTATGAGTTGTGTCGTATGTGTAATTGTGAAGTGTAGGTGATTGTAGCTGCTACGTGTATAGTGCAGAGTTATATTTACGTTATTAGAAAACGATGAGACAAGAGACTGGGTTAACACTTGTGACGGTACATAGTCCTCTCCTCTCAGATAACACCAAGAAGGCTGCAGAACTCGACGTTCCAATCAGACGGACGGACACCATCAACAGCCTTACATGTTCTCACTACCGGAGACAGTGCAACGAAGTTTGGAGTTTAATCAAGAACTGGTAACCAGGAACAAAAAATGAGCACTATGGGACTTAACTTCTAAGGTCATCAGTCCCCTAGAACTTAGAACTACTTAAACCTAACTAACCTAAGGACACCACACACATCCATGCCCGAAGCAGGATGCGAACCTGCGACCGTAGCGGTCGCGCGGTTCCAGACTAAAGCGCCTAGAACCGCTCCGTAACTTCGGCCGGCTAACCAGGAACTTCACGCCACCACATCTCCACTCTTTTCCGGCCAAATACTAGCAGTGAAACTTTCATCTACCACCAAGCTTAGAACCGGCTAACGTTTGAGTCAAGCTCTACCGCACAGGCGTATCTAATCGCCCTCGGCAACAGAGGCATGTTTATTTAATCTTTCAGTACCGAGATACAAGTTGCAAACTGAAGCCACACAAATCCATTCTACGAGTTTGATCATAATTAATCCACAGTGTTGGTAAACCTCTAACATTTCCTGTAGACGGGTTTCCGAATTGGATGTCATGTATGAGAACTCCTTGTAGGTAAATTGATTTTTAACAGCTACATTTGTACTATAATTATATTGAGCCCCACTAAATGACCGAGGTATAATGTTTCAAAAATGGTTCAAATGGCTCAGAGCCCTATGAGACTTAACTTCTGAGGTCATCAGTCCCCTAGAACTTAGAACTACTTAAAACTAACTAACCTAAGGACATCACACACATCCGTGCCCTCGGCAGGATTCGAACCTGCGACTGTAGCGATCGCGTGGTTCCAGACTGTAGCGCCTAGAACCGCTCGGCCACCTCGGTCGGCTATAATGTTTCAATTAATTCGATTGGCAAAGTAAGTAATGGCAAGAAAACCTAGTCAGTAGACAAAATCTGATTTTATTTTCGAATACTGAAACGAAACGTACGCTAAGAGTATCACCCACGTTTTGGGTGAAAAAATGTATTAAGAGTGTTCGGACTTCCACAGAAGACTTCGTGATCACGATTGACTGTAGGGATTATTTCACTATGACATGTATAAACCCTCTTGGTCTAGTTCTGCCGAGATAGGTTTCGCTTAGTGTGGGTCACATGGCGAATCTGCATCTCTGTCGCTCTGGTGCCGTCGTACCACCGCAACAACTAATTTCCTCCGGCAATCAATCACTTTAGTAGGGGAAATGCTGAAAGTTTCCTTTCACAGAGCGGCGACACGTGGCGTCTTATGAAGGAACACACTCCAATGCTTCCCCACCAGATGGTGCTGTCTTTTCTGCTGACCTGTTGCTTTATCGATGTAGACCGCGTTAACTACAGCTCAGATGTTCAGCTGCAGCATGCATTTGTGACGGGTTAAGACAATTTTTTAAAAATGTTCTATAACAAAACATAATTACTCATCCTCTGATTTTACATCCTTACTTGATAATGATCTTCTTATCCATAAGTATTTGTCACACTTATTATGGTGTTTCCAATTTCGGTAACTCATTCGTTGTGTTTTCCTGACAGACAGATACAAATTTCACTTTCGCTTGCAGGAGTAACAATCATGTTAATAACATAATTTACGTTTCTTAGTGACAAAGCTGCTACTGACCAGTGTAATAGAAGAGTCTATCCTTTGTGAAACGACGTATGATTAAAACTGACTGCAGTGGATATTTTGATGTGGTTACTAATCCTCAAGTTAAGCTGCTACAGCAAATTTCCCCACTGCGTCAGCGTGGGGAAAGCTTAACTCGTCTCGCTCAATGTGTGCACACTTGCGTATTTGGCAGAAGTGCACGTACTGCTTGTGCCATGAATTTATGGGACCTTTCAAGTCCTGAGCAGTGCATCCAATATACATCTGACAAACATGGAGATGGTTTTTTGACTCTCACAACGCGTCGAGATTTCCTAGGCATTCCGTGCACCAGTTATTACCAGAATGTTGTTAGAAAGAGTTGATACTCCAGAAAATTCGATAAAAGCCTTTTATAGCAAAAACCAAACTAATATAATTAAATACTTTTCGTTCTTCCACGTAATAACTTTAACAGATGAAACTCCAAACAACTGTGGAATTTAATTTTTAACACTAATTTTGTTTCACTAAATTTTCTGATTTTAGCACTCTAGTAGTTTCATTTGAATAATGATTTATTGCAAACATTAAATACCTAACTTTTCTATACACTGACCAGCCAAAATATTATGACCATTGGCCACCTCGAGATTGAATGCCACCTGGCGGCGTTACAGGCACGTGACCATTTAAGGAAAGTTCATAGGTGAAGCCGAGACGAATGGCGAATTATTCTAGCGACGATACAGGACGCAAATGAGGATGTCCGTTGATATAAGAGACTGTTACAAATGGCAGCTTGTTGTGGCCCGTCGCCTGGCACCGAGCATCTCGGAAATGTCGATTCTAGCCAGCTGTTGGCGTGTTACTGTCGTGAGCAACTATCAAGAGGGATTGAAGGACCGTGAAACCACGAGCAGGCGACTACTATTGGATGTCCACGCCTCATCAAAGAACTAGATGCCGAAAAGATGTCTGCTCTGTAAAGGGCACTAGGTGGCGATATGTGGCAGATCTGACATCAGTATGGCACTAGGACACTTGACTTGGAGCACACTGTTCAGTGCACATTGTTGAAGATGCGTCTCCGTAGGAGACGACCTCTACGTGTTTACATGTAGACCCACCAACATTATCAATTATGACTGCAATGCGCACGAGATCATCGAGATTGAACCGTGGCTAAATGAAACCTGTCTGTCGTCTGGTTGGATGAATCGCGTTTCTTGTCGCGTCACGTAAATGGTCTGATCTGAGTACGCCATCACTCAGGCGAACAGTAGCTGGAAAGTTCAGTCGCGCCACAGACGTAGGACTTGTCGGCAGGGTTGGCTGTACATTTGCGGTCACATCTTTCACCAAATAGTTTGAGCAGCGATCCCTCAGTCAGTGGAGGTCCTTCCTCGGACTCCTCGTGTCTGCATTCTAGCCACCGTCTATGAATGTTACCAGACACAGCCAGTATGTAAATTATCTCCTTCTTCGACATCTTGGCTTCTTGATATCACGTAGCCAAATGAAAATACTGATATAATTATTAGAATGTGTGAAAACCATAACGGTATAAGGGACATTTTCTGCAAAACTGAGGTACGTGCAAATTCGAACACGAAACAAGGAATACTTCTCAGTGGCACAAAGATCCAGGTGCCTACTGTTAACGTCTTCCATCTATCGGCATGTGGTATAACCACATTTATCGAATAACAATCGATAGGCAGTGTCACGACGGTACAAGCAAGAACGTGGCGGACTCTCCAAAGGGTCGCGAATTAGGCTGTCAATTACTGACGCAATCTCGATCAGAAATGAGTAGTTCTACCTTTCAAGGTATTCAGTGTCTTTCAGAAGTTGAAGCATTTTGTGGAGCAGTTTAGTGACTACATAAGGTTTTGTTTTGAAAATTTCAATGACTTTGTGACCATTAGAAATGTCTTAAACTATTTTGTACTATATAAGCACACATCAAACTAGCATAACAACTTGTTTTTACTGTCAATAAAAATCATGTTCCACATGAAAAATACTGTCACGAAAATATTGTCACCTGTACCGGTATGCCACTGAAACGCTTAACATCTTTGAGGTATGTTAGCATTCCTTTGACACAATTTCACTCATCAAAACGACGAGGTCATTTTGGGAATGTTATCTATGAAACTGATTTTTATATAGATATTTACTTTATATCGATGCTTCTTTTTCTGTCCAGATGCTCATCTTCCGATGAAAACTAAGGTCATAGCTGGCCAGTAGAAGCCCCTCATGAAGCAACTCAAGAAAGTATTGTTTCAAAAAAGAGAAAGAGGAACGTGGAGTCATGGAAAGTGAATAAAGCAAAACGCCTGAAGAACCGGGGACAAGAATATATATCTACAAAAGGAAAAATTATGCATGAAAGAGTCACCCAGCTATTTCAACATACCTGTCGATATGAATGCAGGACTTTCACAGAAGAAAGGCGAAGAACGATCCATTAACAGTTTTGTAAAACTGGTTCTTGGCAACAACAAACGTCCTTCATAGTAAAATGTGTTTCAACTGCCAAACCAAGACGTCCAAAACAAAATTGTAAGAAATTAAATACTCAAAGTACTGTCATTATCCAGGATGGTAATCAAGTGTGTAAGGAGTTCTAAACAAATGGCTCTGAGCCCTATGGCACTCAACATCTTAGGTCATAAGTCCCCTAGAACTTAGAACTACTTAATCCTAACTAACCTAAGGACATCACACACACCCACGCCCGAGACAGGATTCGAACATGCGACCGTAGCAGCCCCGCGGTTCCGGATTGCAGCGCCAGAACCGCACGGCCACCGCGGCCGGCCTGTGTAAGGAGTTCTTCCTGAAGACATTAACTGTAGGCAATCGCCGGTTAACCACAACTGAATTATACAAACTAATAATGGAAGGCCTATCTCAGGCTGATCAACGTGGTAAATATGCTCCTGGAAATAAAGAACCAGAAGATCGCCTCACTACCGTAGGGAACCACATGAAAAACTTTCTACATTACGCAAGTCACTATTTTCCTAAACATAATCCTCAAAGGAAATTCCTGTCGCCAGGGTTACCTGTTTCAAAAATGTATATGTTTTATGCTAAGAAGTGTGAGGAAGAAAACATTTTGACAGTAAAGGCCTGCATATACTATAAAGTGTTCTATTCAGAATTTAATATATAGTTTTATAAGCTAAGGAGTGACACCTGCACCGATCAGAAAATTTAATCAAAGCAGAGATAGATACCAGCAAAATTAACAATGTAAAGCTGGAGAAAAAGCTTCACTTAAGGAAAGTTGAGCTAGCAATAGTCGCTAAGAAATGTGATATACAGAGGTCAAAAGAAGACTCAATACATGTACTTACTTTCGACATTGAAAAAACATTGCCAACTCCAATGCTAACAGCCAGCCGCAGTGGTCTAGCGGTTCTAGGCGCTCAGTCCGGAGCCGCGAGACTGCTACGGTCGCAGGTTCGAATCCTGCCTTGGGCATGGATGTGTGTGATGTCCTTAGGTTAGTTAGGTTTAAGTAGTTCTAAGTTCTAGGGGACTGATGACCACAGCTGTTATGTCCTATAGTGCACAGAGCCATTTTTTCCAATGCTAACAACCAATGTTGTTTAATGTTGTTTACTACAAGAGACAGTTTCGGTCATTTAATGTATGAATACATGACTGTAGAACAGCTCATGCTTTCATGTATATGTGGTCTGAAAATACTGCCTCACGTGCACCTTCAGAAATTGGTTCTTGCTTACTGAAGTGTGTAAAATCATTGTCATCTGATATTATACATGTCATTGCCTACAGTGATAGTTGCGTTGGACAAAACAGAAATCATTATAATCAATTTTGGGTCTATATTTTTGCTCATACTTCTATTGAAATTGTTGATCAACAACTCCTCGTACTTAGGCATAGTTCCCTTGAAAATGATGATGATTTTTCTCAGACTGACGGGAAGGAGAAGCAAACACGGAGTATATTTGTGTCACAGGATTGGATGAAGCTTGTAGAAAATGACAGGGTGACATTTCATCTGAAAGAAATGAAGCAAGATGATTTCCTATCTACCGAACCCATTGCACAACATCTCATCAACAGAAAAATAGACACTGAGAAGCAAAAGGTTAGCTGGTTGACACTGAGATGGATGCAATAAAAAGAAGCTGAACCAAATGATAATTTCATCAAAGAGACATTGAATGAAGACATACAATTTTGGAAAGTAAATCTTGCACGTCCATGTAGGTCTGGAACAATACCTGAATAACTTCCACTACTTCGACATGGACCAGTATGTTTCAAGCAAGCAAAAATTAATGACTTTACGTCGTTGGTACAGTTTATTCCCCCAGTATACTACAACTTCTAAAAGAGCCTAACACCAATTCAGAACTCACCAGAAAACCAAGCAGGACATCGCAGTCGCCCTTTTGGTCGTCCTCATGATCGTGGCAGAGGTCAGCATCATCTTTCACACTTTCCATAGTACACTACACAGCCAGGTGATGAAGAATGCTACCCTGACAACTTTGATAATGTTGAAGTGATTGATGGCAAGTAAGAGGAAAAGTTTATTCTTTAAAGGCATAGTGATACAAGTGGCATTTTATGAAGACATTTTGAAACCATAATGGTATAAGTGAACTATTTAAACTACACGCATCAAAAAACATTTTGCATGACCTCGATTCGGAGAGTTCAGGAACCTGTACAGAAAATTGGAATAGGGATCAACATAAACATCCTATCCGCCCTTTTTATTGTTCAGGAAAACCACACATTACCTGTTGTACCACCATACAGCGAGAACTTCAGAGGTGGTGTTGCAGATTGCTGTACACACCGGTACGTCTAATACCCAGTAGCACGTCCTGTTGCATTGATGCATGTTTGTATTCGTCATGGCATACTATCCACAAGTTCACCAAGGCACTGTTGGTCCAGATTGTTCAACTCCTCAACGGCGATTCAGCGTAGATCCCTTAGAGTGGTTGGTGTGGTCACATTGTCCATAAACAGCCCTTTCCAATCCATCCCAGGCATGTTTGATAGGATTCATTTCTGGAGAACATGCTAACCACTCTAGTCGTGCGATGTCTTTATCCTGAAGGAAGTCATTCACAAGACGTGCACGATGTGGGCGCGAACTGTCGTTCGTGAAGACGAATGCCTCGCCAATATGCTGCCAATATGGTTGAACTGTCGGTCGGAGGATGGCATTCACGTATCGTACAGCTGTTACCGCGTCTTCCATGATCACCAGCTCCATACGTCGGCCACACATACTGCCACCCCAAAACAGCAGGGAGCCTCCACCTTGCTGCACTCGTTGGACAGTGTGTCTAAGGCGTTCAACCTGACCGGGTTGCCTCGAAACACGTCTCCGACGATTGTCTGATTGAAGGCACATGCGACACTCATCGGTGAAGAGAACGTGATGTCAATCCTGAGCGGTCCATTCAGCATGTTGCTGGGCCCATCTGTACCATGCTGCATGGTGTCGTGGTTGTAAAGATGGACCTCGCCATGGACGTCGGGAGTGAAGTTGCGCATCATGCAGCCTATTGCGTGCAGTTTGAGTCGTAAGACGACGTCCTGTGGCTGCACGAAAAGCATTATTCAGCATGGTGGTGTTGCTGTCAGGGTTCCTCCGAGCCATAATCCGTAGGTAGCGGTCATCCACTGTAGTAGTAGCCCCTGGGCGTCCTGAGCGGGGCATGTCATCGACAGATTCTGTCTCTCTGTATCTGTTCCATGTCCGAACAACATCGCTTTGGTTCATTCCGAGACGCCTGGACACTTCCCCCTGTTGAGAGCCCTTCCTGGCACAAAGTAACAATGCATAAATAATCGGACCGCGGTATTGTCGGTCTAGGCATGGTTGAACTAGAGACAACACGAGCCACGTACCTCCTTCCTGGTTGATTGACTGGAACTGGTCTGTTGCCGGTTTCCCTCCGTCTAATAGGCGCTGCTCATGCATTGTTATTTACATCTTTGGGCAGGTTTAGTTACGTCTCCGAACAGTCAAAGGGACTGCGTCTGTGATACAGTATCCACAGTTAACGTCTATCTTCAGGAGTTCTGGGAACCGGGGTGATGCAAAAAAAAATTTGATGTGCGTATAACGCCTTGCACCGAGGACCTCCAGATAATTATCACATATATGTCCCTCAAGTGTAAAACTTTGTATAAATCTTTTGTTTCATATTGTACAACCGATAGCTTTATATAGAAACTGAAATGTTCAAGGTCGTTTTTCTCATAATAAATTCTATACTACTTACACCATTATAATTTTCACCCATTCATTTATGGTGTTCCACTACATAAGATGGATTTTAGATATAGTAGTTGCTCTTCTACCAACATATTTTCACCTATCGTTCCATTGTACCGAAATATAGAACTTCCGTTCAATGTCCAGAAATCGACATATTTAAGACTTCTGTGAAACGGAAGCACTATCATCGATTATGTGAATATGTAAGAAGTTCTTCCAGGCTTGTGTCTGAATCTCAACCCATCCGCTACTGGCGTCCTCCGGTTATACAAATCCCAGCCGTGCACACATGCTGACGTGAAGTCTTAAATCTTCCTTCTGGTAGTAATTCTTAGTTTAATCGTGATCTTGAAGTCTTCCTCCTATGTAAATAACATCCATTTGCTTTACTTGAGGGTAAAACTACTCAAAGAGCTGATACTACAGCTGCCTCAAATTCAACATTTACTTCTCTAGCACACTACTCAGGAACAACTTTAAACAGACGAAACGGAGGGACATATGCGTATTTCTTTTTATTAGGGAATAATGCAAATACAGCAGCAAGAGAGTTTATTACGTCACTGGGGCTCCTAACTCTGCGTGTATAATACAGATTCGTGCAAATGGCTTGCTACAGCTCGTAAATATTCCATCCATAAAAAAAAGGAAGACGTTCTTAAGCTTTCTTTTCCTTTGTTTCCACTATGAATGAATATTCTCTGCTTTAATCTATCATCTTCCAGAAGAAAACTACTGCCGACGCAGATTTTTAAGAGCTCACCACGAAAATAAATTTCGTTAGTGTTGTTGGGTTCTTGTTGATCCACACGCGCTTGGCTCCGCTGACGACTGACGACGTAACGTCCTCTTCATAGAATATGAGTTACGCATCACTGTAACGAAGTTATTACCTTTTTTGGGAAGATTTCCCATTTTGTCCACTTATATCTTGGATAGCGGCGTAATTTCTTCTTGAGTCCATCTCTTCAACCTCTCCACTTGTTTCTTCACTTCCAGAGTTCCATCATCAGGTGGTCCACAGAGATGTACTACAACGCTAAACGCTTCTCCGCTGGTCGAATGCATCCTTCCCTTGCTGTCATCAGATTTTTGGCGTAAAGACAGTCACGTAAACAAACCTTCTTTAGATTCTTATGATACTCGTAACGACTGTAAGGAACAGTCCTTGGCCGTTATAGTAATTTACATATGATGGTCACACTGGGAACTCCTCTCCAGACACCTAGCGATGGAGGCAGTGTAATACTATGGAGGGCGTTCACCTGGATATCCGCTGGGTCGGTGATAGTTATCGAAAGCAGCATGACAGGTATGCATTACGCGTGTACTACTGCAGACCATCTGCATCGCTTGGTGCCTGATGTCTTCCCCATCTTGGGTGACATCTACTACGAGGACAACTTTTCATGCCACAAGGCCAGAATCGAAGTGAAGTTCTTCTGAGTGTTGACTACGTCAGCGCGTAAAATACTTTAAATAAAAACTACAAAACCCACCCCTCCACCGTATTACAACGGCCTTCTTCAGAGAAAGATTTATTTCGCAAGAGGAAAGGTATCCCTACTTATTGTAGACAGTTCGTGTTCATATGTCATATTTGTGAAACTTTATTGGCAGTAGAATATCGGCTAGTAATAACGAAAGGAAGAAAGTAGGAGGGAAGCCATTCGTGGACTACCCGGCTTGTCAGTGATTGTCGAAACTCGCCAAATAAGTGTTTGGACTTCTGCTGGCCATGTTTCCTTCCTGGTGTGCACGTAAGTGCACTGACAGTTTCTCCATAGCTGTTTGTTTTGGCTATGGGGCCCGTACCCATTGAGGCTTCTTTCCCGCGACTGCTCGCGCCCCGCCGGTCTGGGATAGCCAGCAGCCGCGACGCCCAAGTTTGTATCCACCCTCTCTGTTAATGCTGTCAGTCCACTTAAGACTTCCAATGGCCTCTCATATTTTGTGTTGATGCCTCCACGACACTTTCGCCAGCACATGACTTCCTGTAATTGCACATGCGTTCATGTTCCGCTGCTAATATCCTGACTGGCCTCCCTCTCTCACCAAAGTAGGAAGCTTGCACCCAAAACTTACCCCATATATTCCCGCAGTATTATTTTTGTGCACTTCGTCCTTGGTGAAATCTATCATGTCGATGATACTGCGGCTGCTGCGGGAAATCGGTTTGAAACCTCGTCGGCGGAGTACGTTGCCTAGCCACTCCTGACGTATTTCACGTACGGTAAGACGTTAGGGGAAGCTTCTCTTCCTTTCTTTCTTCTCTTGTTTTATTCATGAAAAGGAAAATACTACGAAAAATTAGAATCGGGGCTTAACAACTCCTTGATTTTGAAAGTGAGCAGTCGCGTCTGCCCACTTTCTTCCTCGCGAGCTGAGTAGATTGCAGCTGGTGCAGAGTGAGGGAGATGTAAGCGCATTGTGTGCTAGGGACAACACGAGAGAACAGCCAAATGTAAAGCAGGGGTCAGTTCTGACAGCAATACCTCCTTATAATTTCAATAGCGAGTCGCATTGTGTAAAATGGACAGTGTCTTCACACTTCAGTCCACTGTCCGAGGAAGCTTATCATTTTACATAAAAAGATTAGTTCGTAAAGTGTTTAGTGTGACGTAAGACGATAAATATTTTCAGTAAATTCATGTTATAAAGGCACTACGTGTCTTACCGCATCAAATAATACACAAGTGCAAAATGTGAGGGACGTAAACCTGTACAAGACGTTTTAAAACTTAGGAGTAGCAGAAAACTCTCCCTAAAGAGGAAGAATAGTAAGTGTGCCACTTTGTAACCGTTTTTGATTTAATGGAAAAATGCTTGTTAGTTTCAGCTAAACTTTTATCTGCACTTCAGATTGAACAATTTCACATAGTACTGTTATGAAACATCAGTCATACGTCCCACACAGTTTACGGCAGACGACGTTCAGAGTCAACTTCTAAAACCTTTGTGCAGAATGTGTTGCCTACTCCTTAGCGCTCTATGAATGTCTCGCTATCGCCGGCACAGAGCTGAATTTGACAACAATAGCAACGTTGAAGGAAGTGTAGAAAATGTAGGTTTGTTATGCAATGCTTTAGTTTATGTGTACATAGAGGGAGTTCCTGGCATTTTGAAGGGAAAAAGTCAGAATTCGTTGCACAACTTAGTGGGATAATCACATAACTTTCAGTAACCAATTCGCGCTGATCTGCAGCGTGAAGTAACTGATCTATAATGCGACAGGGAATATAACTACAGTCTTCTCTGCTCGCAGGCCCACGCTCACCATCTGCGCGCGGAGCGCGTTTGCTGCGAAAGCCTGAATTACGTAGATGGAGTGGCAGTGGGTCCCGCAAAGCCCCAGTCACTGCGGACATATTCATGGAAGCTTTAGAGCAAAAGGCCCTATCTTCGGCGCTGTTACACCCCTGTTGGTGGGTACGGTATGTAGACGACACATTCGTTATCTGGGCACCGGAAAGGCGGAGTTAGGAAGCTTCCTTCAGCGTTTAAACAGCCTGCATAAGAGTATAAAGTTCACCCTCGAAACCGGAAACGACAGTGTGTTATCACTTTTGGACGTCGAGGTATATAGAACTGCAGAAGGTACGCTGAAATACAAAGTGTACCGGAAGGCAACCCACACAAATCGGTACCTGAACGAGGAGAGCCACAATCACCCAGATCAGAAATACTCAGTTCTGCACAGGATGACCACCCGTGCCTACCATTTTAGTGACACTGGCAGCATCAAAGAAGAATTGAGACCTCCACCACACGTTACGCGCCAACAATTATGCCAATAACGTTATGCGACAGGTAACCAAGGCCATCCAGAATAAAACAAGAGAAGGAGGCAAGGAAGGGAAACTTCCGCTAGTGCATTTACCGTACGTGAAGGGCGTCAGTGAACAGCTACGCAATATCCTCCACCGACAAGTTTTCAAATTAGTTTCTACAGCAGCAATAGGATCCGCGTCAAGAACTTTGCGAAACCGGTCGCGTTCTCCAATAAAGAATTCTGACAGTCACAGCGGTCTTGTTTATTCAAATCATGACAGGGTGAACCAAGGATGAAACGAACAAAGTTAATACTGAAGAAGTATATGAATTAAGCTGTCTGTACGGAGCTGCCTACATAGATGAAGAGGAAGGCCAATCAGTATACGGATAGCAGAACATGAACGCAATGTGCGATTTTCACAGCACATGAAATCGGACAACGTATCATGTTCCAAGAAGCTTATCTGGTGGCGACAGAGTAGTGTACGAACCAACGCACAATACAAGAGATGACTCAAATTATTAAGCTGCCTGATAACATTAATAGAGAGCATTGATACAAACCTATGGCGTCATGGATGTCGTCTAGCCTAGCCTAGTCCGACGGGCAACGAACAGTAGCAACGCAGCAGCCTCTCCGAACACGGACGCGATATCCTAAACAAACATCTAAAAAGGAGCTGTCAGTATTTCCGCCAAAAACCAAGAAGAAAAAATGCCCACCGGATGCCAAGCGTTATCTGCAGTCTATTGACAATCACTGACAAGCCGAACAATCCGCGAATAGCTCCCTTTCTACCCTCTCAATTTCGTCATAACTAGCTTATTATATTCTAGGGTCTATAAAGTTCCATAAATATGACGTGCTGAAACGGATCGCCTGCAATACATAGGGCACCTTTCCTCTTGGAAAACCTGTCTTGCCCTGAGGAAGGCCATTGTAATACGGCCGAAACGTCAGTTTACTCTTTCAAAAATGGTTCAAACGGCTCTGAGCACAATGGTACTTAACTTCTGAGGTCATCAGTCCCCTAGAACTTAGAACTACTTAAACTTAAGTAACCTAAGGACAGCACACACATCCATGCCCGAGGCAGGATTCGAACCTGCGACCTTAGCGGTCGCGCGGTTCCGAACTGTAGCGCCTAGAACCGCTCGGCCACCCCGACCGGATTTTACTCTTTATATTTAAAGTATTTTATACAATGATTCGGTACAAAGACCAGAAGAATTTTAATTGTCATGCTAAAGTGGCCGCGCGGGATTAGCCGAGCGGTCTTGGGCGCTGCAATCATGGACTGTGCGGCTGGTCCCGGCGGAGGTTCGAGTCCTCCCTCGGGCATGAGTGTGTGTGTTTGTCCGAAGGAAAATTTAGATTAAGTAGTGTGTAAGCTTAGGGACTGATGACCTTAGCAGTTAAGTCCCATAAGATTTCACACACATTTATACAACATTTTTGCTAAAGAGGTTTGTTGGGCGTGACACGCATAATAATGAACTGAGGTTGATATCTTGGCCATCAAATATGCCTGATCTGAACCCGATAGAGCAGACGTGAGACGCTATCGGACGCCAGGGCGCCAGACCCACTCTCAAAAACCACCAGCCAGCTATTTACGGGTATAGCGTGATCGGTACCTAGACATCTGGGTACCCAATAAACCTCCTAAGGAACTGTCGAATCCTTATCAAGCAGATTCGCTGCTGTATTTCGTTCTAAGCCTGTGGTCACAACTGGGCATAAGCTGGTGGTCGTAATGTTCTGACTTATCGCTGTATGTACTCATATCTGTTGTGAGTCCACAGTCTGAGGCATATGACAGCGGTGCGAACGAGGTAGGGTGAAACATAAAAATGTTACGAAGGCAAAAAAGTGAGGGATATGCTAGAATTTGCGCCATACCATCTTCATCAATAAACGGAATCTCTACACCCTAGTCGGCCAGTGTGGCCGTGTGGTTCTAGGCGTTTCAGTTTGGAACCGCGTGACCGCTACGGTCGCAGGTTCGAATCCTGCCTCGGACATGGATGTGTGTGATGTCCTTAGGTCAGTTAGGTTTAAGTAGTTCTAATTTCTAGGGGACTGATGACCTCAAGTGTTGAGTCCCATAGTGCTCAGAACCATTTGAACCAATCTACACCCTAAGTCTTTCCTTCAGCAGATATGCAGAAAGAGAAAGAGAGAGAGAGAGGGAGAGAGAGAGAGAGAGAGAGAGAGAGAGAGAGAGAGAGAGAGAGAGAGAAAACAAAAAAATAGGGAACACTCTCCTCCTCATTTTATATCGTCAAAAACAAGTACCATTTTAAACTGTTTGTGAATTACTTGCTAGCCAAAGTTAATCGTTATCTTCATGAGTCATTTCTTCACTTTTTGCATCTTCATCATTTTATTTAATTGAGATAACATTTGCTAATTATCCGAAGGCTTCTGCTTATGAAGATCGTTCTTTTATCTTTCAGGCTCCAGCACTATGTGCTAGGATTAACATTGATGTTGATGCTTCCGCTGACTCTTGTGGCAGGAAAATGTGTTCAGAAAGAGTAACCACTGATTATAGTATGTACACTACTTCATCATCTTTTAGAACAATACACTGCATTATATGAATGCATGGGGTAATGCATGAACGTAATCGATTCGCCTCGATGGGCAATGAATCCGCAACCTTCATTGCAGATACACGTTTACTTTCGATCTCCAGCGGGAATCTAGAATTAGCGAGCATGGGGGTCATGGACGGGGACTGCGAATAGGTGGCTCTACCTTATAATGTGAGACGTGAGAAGCGTGCCGTGATCCGCGTATTTACGATGAACACTGTGTGCAGGTGGCGCAGTGGTAGCGCCTAGAGGGCAGGAGATCTCGGATCCTGGTCCGGCATTCATTTCCATTCGACGACGCTAATTGCACATAAAATCCCGATGCGGCTGATATAATTAGTTCCTTCCCTTGCCTTTCCTTTCTCCGCCCTCCACTTTCAATTTACATTTCATACTTAATTATTTTATAACTGTAGTTTCTGATGTGTGACCTTGTGAATTCTCAGGACATGAGAAATCATTTCAACATTCGAACATTCGAACTCTTAGGCATTTTTATAGACGCAGTAAAATCGCCCTCTCCAACAGGGAAATAAATACGAATCCGTGGGAACTCGTACTGGTTCTCAATAGGGACGTCGTGAGAAGTGGTTACTAAAACAGCTTTGTTGTGGGAGTATAGGCATTCTGAGGATTCAAATTCACAGAAGTTAGTAGAGGGAAATATTTCTCTGTTAACTTAATGTACTGTTTCCTGTGATTTCCATCACGATCAGCAGAATCCACGAGTAAAACAATGAAGCTTCGTGCCAACTTCAGGTCTAGCTGCCACCATCTCAGATTCTCCAGTTACACTAGAGGAATTCTTGTCGCTTACGGCGCAGCATAAAAGGCAGAGTAGGATCTCTTCTCGCATGAGGGTGACGACTTAAGCCAGGTGTATAAAATAAATGTGAGGATCATTCTGTAATCTTCACAGAACGAAACTGTCTGGGCCACGTTGTTTCACTTTTTCACTATTATAACGAACAGTTCGTAGTTTTCCATTGTTTATACCAAAATAATGAATGCTTTCCAACAAACAATTAGTGCTTCATATTTGACATACCAGTTTTGCATCCATTGTTTAGGATTTTTCGTAAGAGTTCGCCTCTTTTGACGAAATTTGTTCTCTCGATTAGTATAAACATACAGTTTTGTCCATCGACTTATATGTTTATCATATTCATCTACATTCATTTTCGCTGGACGTTCTACATTTTCTTATCGTCCATTTCGTCTACAATTTAAATAGCAAAACAACAACGAGTATTACCCAAATCGCGTAAACTGTTGCTAATTTGAGCTAGTTTTGGTGTCCGTTTTACTCATGATAATTCGTACCAATTTTGTTTGACATACCTTCCTTCTTTTCAGTTTGTATTTTTTTTCGTGACAAATTTTATGGTCAGATTGTTCTACATATTCTTGTCCATTTTGATCATGAAGTCTCAGGTTAACTTACTGTTTGCATTGTTAATTACACGTGAGGAAATTTTATACATTAAAAGCGTCATAGTCAAGAGTTTTTAAATTCACTATCTTATCAAAAGTATTCGGACACCCTATGTAATATGGAACGTGGTTCTCACGACTGCTGGTCAGTATAAAAGGAGTCAGGGAGTTTCGTGTCGTTGGTAGAAAAGCTGTAAAAGAAGAATTAGTCGCTCAGTGACTTCGAACATGTTATTAAATGGCAGCTGAGAAGAGTAACAAATCCTTCAGGGACATCTCAACCTCTCTAAATTTCGTCATGTCACCTGTGGGTCATGTGACTGGCAACTGGAAATGCGAAGGGATCTCCTGTACTGACGGACAGGAACCGTAGGGCACTGTCGTGGGTAGTTGTAAAACTGTTAATGAAATCAGCGGAAGGAATCATGCCTGAGTGCCGAAGTGGTGTCAGCAGTTCCAGTGGACCAGTGGCAATGCATAGGGCCTTAAAAAGTCTGGAGCACAGATGTAGAGCAACTCCTCACAAGCCTCACATTTCTGTAGCCAGTGTTAAGCGACGCTCGAGGTGTTGTAAAGAATGACGCTAGTGGACAGTGGATGACAGGAGACTGAGTGATTTGGAGTGATTAACCTTGATATACGGTGCGGAAAGCCGATGGTAGCACAGCATTACCTGCCACCATATGTATTTTCAATAATGAAGTTCGGAGGAGTGGTATTATGGTATGGGGCTGGGTTCCGTGGTTAAGAAAAGAATAAATTCGGAATGATATGAACACATTTTACAATGCTGTGTCGCTGACAGAGAGTGAAGATTGTATGTGCATGACAGTGCACCCTGTCACAAAGCAGCATCTGTAAGGCAATGGGTTGTGGATAATACCATTCCTGAAATAGGCAGTCCTGCCCTGACTCCCAACCTGAACCCAATGGAGCACCTTTCGGATGAGTTGTAATGCAACCATCTCTCCAGATCACAGAGTTCAACATTACCACCGTCTCAGGTTTAGGCTGTGTCGACTATACAGGGTGTTACTAAAAGGTACGGCCAAACTTTCAGGAAACATTCCTCACACACAAAGAAAGAAAATACGTTATGTGGACATGTATCTGGAAACGCTTACTTTCCATGTTAGAGCTCATTTTATTACTTCTCTTCAAATCACATTAATCATGGAATGGAAACACACAGTAACAGAACGTACCAGCTTGACTTCAAACACTTTGTTACAGGAAATGTTCAAAATGTCCTCCGTTAGCGAGGATACACCCTCCGTCGCATGGAATCCCTGATGCGCTGATACAGCCCTGGAGAATGGCGTATTGTATCACAGCCGTCCACAATACGAGCACGAAGAGTCTCTACATTTGGTACCGGGGTTGCGTAGACAAGAACTTTCAAATGCCCCCATAAAAGAAAGTCAAGAGGGTTGGGGTCAGGAGAGCGTGGAGGCCATGGAATTGGTCCGCCTCTACCAATCCATCGGTCACCGAATCTGTTGTTGAGAAGTGTACGATCACTTCGACTGAAATGTGCATGAACCACATGTTGTGTCGTACTTGTAAAGGCACATGTTCTAGCAGCACAGGTAGAGTATCCCGTATGAAATCATGATAACGTAGTCCATTGAGCGTAGGTGGAAGAACATGGGCCCAATCAAGACATCACCAACAATGCCTGCCCAAACGTTCACAGAAAATCTGTGTTGATGACGTGGTTGCACAATTGCGTGCGGATTCTCGTTAGCCCACACATGTTCATTGTGAAAACTTACAATTTGATCACGTTGGAATGAAGCCTCATCCGTAAAGAAAACATTTGAACTAAAATGAGGATTGACAGATTGTTGGATGAAACATTCGCAGAAGTGTACCCTTGGAGGCCAATCATCTGCTGATATTGCCTGTACACGCTGTACATGGTACGGAAAAAACTGGTTCTCCCGTAGCACTCTCCATACACTGACGTAATCAATGTTACCTTGTACAGCAGCAACTTCACTGACGCTGACATTAGGTTCAATATGGTTCAAATGGCTCTGAGCACTATGGGACTTAACATCTATGGTCATCAGCCCCCTACAGCTTAGAACTACTTAAACCTAACTAACCTAAGGACAGCACACAACACCCAGCCATCACGAGGCAGAGAAAATCCCAGACCCCGCCGGGAGTCGAACCCGTGAACCCGGGCGTGGGAAGCGAGAACGCTACCGCACGACCACGAGATGCGGGCGCTGACATTAGGGTTATCGTCAACTGCACGAAGAATTGCGTCGTCCATTGCAAGTTCCTCGTCGTTCTAGGTCTTCCCCAGCCGCGTCATAGGCTGGAATGTTCCGTGCTCCCTAAGACGCCGATCAATTGCTTCCAACGTCTTCCTGTCGGGACAGTTTCGTTCTGGAAATCTGTCTCGATACAAACGTACCGCGCCACGGCTACAGCCCCGTGCTAATCCATACATCAAATGGGCATCTGCCAACTCCGCATTTGTAAACACTGCACTGACTGCAAAACCACGTTCGTGATGAACACTAGCTTGATGTGCTTAATGCTAGTACTGTAGAGCAATGAGTCGCATGTCAACACAAGCACCGAAGTCAACATTACCTCCCTTCAATTGGCCAAATGGCGGTGAATCGAGGAAGTACATACTGACGAAACTAAAAAGAGCTCTAACATGGAAATTAAGCGTTTTCGGACACATGTCCACATAACATCTTTTCTTTATTTGTGTGTGAGGGATGTTTCCTGAATGTTTGACCGTACCTTTTTGAAACACCCTGTATATACGTAAATTGTCACACAGCCTAATAATTTTCCAAATCAGACTAGGCAGGTAGTCTCTAACCCAAGCAGTTTACATTGCCTTTCTTTTCACGTCAGATTCACGATATATTTCATGGCTCAAAGATTTACAGGTCTTTGGGTTAGGACGAGTTGATATTAAAGTTCTTTCTCCACATCATGTGTCTTATTTATTTTATAATTATCGTAATCGAATTCAGCGAAAGTCATCAGCTTTGATACGTACAGGCAGTGCTCATGCTAAGTAGCTATACACAGCTCATGGAGGAGCTACTATTCTACCGGAAGATTTCCATACAGATTTAACACTAAATAGGACACATATCTTAAAATTACGGGTGCGTATTACAGAAATCTACATTATAATTGACGTAAAGTTTTGACCTGTGTCATTGAAGCTCCTAGGTATGTCGCCAGCATGAGAATTTCGTTCAACTGTTACACGCTGTAGATCGCCACAGTATCAGTTTTGATAGTTATCTGCTGATAAAGACGGTACAATAAAACCGAGAAATTGTCATTCAAAAACTTTAAATTTTGCAGTAGGCTTCCACAGACGGTGATGGTAGTAATGGGCTTTTATAGAAGCCATATCTTACATCAATATGTGCTGCCCGTAATTTTGCCATTAATATTGCTGCAAAGCCGTTGCAACAGATGTCAATACTGCCACATGTCCGGAAAATACTGCTGATTATGTAGGCTATTGCAAGTAGTTGCCGAAGTATGACCGAGTTGCGGCGTTGTCCTTCAAGGGTGTAGAATATTGCCTATGATCGGGCCACATGTATTTCTAACCACGTCAGTGAATGTTACCCTCTCACTCTCTGGCTTGCTTCCTATGTCTCACTCCGACAGCACTGAAATGCCAAGTCACATAATTTGAAAGGTGAAAGGATATTATTTCGTTTCTCTTGGAAAGTTAGACTCGTGTGTAAAGGCACTCGATTGCTTCGTTGTTTGCAAGAATGTAGAAGTTCGCAAAAAGATTTAGGTTTTCCGTGATTTCCCTAAATCGCTCCAGGCAAATGCCGGGATGTTTCCGTTGAAAGGGCACGGCCGATTTCCTTCCCTAAGCTGATGAGACCAATGGCCTCGCTGTCTTCTCTCCTCCCCAAAACAGCCCAAGCCAACCCTATGGAGAAGGGAAGTAGTATATAAAAGACAGCTGTCTCAGAAATGACGTTCTCGTTGCTACCGTCGTAGTAGAAGTTCTGGATCAGTTAGCTAAGACTTTATTTTAAAAAAGTTAAGTACTCTAAAACATTTTAAAGCTTCATCAATTGTGATTTCATGTTCATGGGCAACAACTTGCCAACTGCCCTTTTCTTGATTACTGTTTAGCCGACCGGGGTGGCCGAGCGGTTCTAGGCGCTACAGTCTGGAACCGCGCGACTGCTGCGGTCGCAGATTCGAATCCTTTCTTGGGCATGGATGTGTGTGATGTCCTTAGGTTAGATAGATTCAAGTAGTTTTAAGTTCTAGGGGACTGATGACCTCAGAAGTTAAGCCTCATAGCGCTCAGAGCTATTTGATCCATTTGATTACTGTTTTCGTATATGTTATTTATCACGTCTGGTCGTTATTGCATCATTTTCATGAAATTCACAGATTTCTTATCATACAGGTGACCCACATAAGAATGTAAAAACAAAACAATTGATTGTTATCTCAAATTAACTTAATGAATTTCTTTAGTTCTTTCTCCAAAGTATTACCAAGTCTGGTACCAAGCGGAATATCGGTGAGAAGTCCACTCTGAACAGTTAACTCGTGACCAAGATCCGAATAGTGATCGCCAGTCTGTTTGTTTCATATTTGTATTGGTGTTACCAATTCTCGGACCAGTTGCTTTTACGACAAATTCAAAGTCGCATTTCAGCTTTCTGGAAGAGGGTTGTATCCAGAAATAGTCGAAGAGCTAAAGTTCCAGAAGCTGCTGATTTAAAAAAGAACGCATCCAGATAGCCCGTCTTCTATTTATACTGAAGAAACAAAATTTTTTGCGCCAAAAAGGAGGTGTGTATATATACGAAAGTTGGTAGACGTGTTTCTACACCTGAAAGATGATGGCCGGCCGCGGTGGACAAGCGATTCTAGGCGCTTCAGTCTGGAACCACGCGACTGCTACGATCGCAGGTTCGAATCCTGTCTGGGGCATGGATGTGTGTGATGTCCTTAGGTTGGTTAGGTTTAAGTAGTTCTAAGCTCTAGGCGACTTACGACCTCAGATGTTAATTCCCATTGTGCTCAGAACAATTTGAACCATTTTTTGAAAGATGATGTCTATTCAGATTTCGCGCCAGTCGCGAAAGAGTGACGCTAGTAGCGCCATTATTAGGAAGCAAATCAGGTTTTCTTTCAACACAAGCTGCAACGGTCGTGAGCGTTTGCTACCTTTGAGGTTTGACGTGGTGAGCTGGTGTTAGTCAAGAGCGCCATTAAAGCGACAAAGACGTCATTATGGAATGTAATTACTGTACATGATAACTGGCAGTGGTGGTCACGACAATGTGCGGTCGCTAGGATACCGGGCTCTGGCCGGCCACGTTGCACTACCGCGAGGGAAAAATGTTGTGATCGGCACTACATATTCAGCAGATATTTCATCCGCAATAGTCACTACGGTGACACAACATATCGGTTACTTCAAAGATAACACCTAAACACACCACTGACATTTGCGACTTCAGTGGTGGCAAGCGAAACCTCACTGGAGGACATGGTGGAGGTCTGTAGTATTTTCTGATGAAAGCTGGTGTGGCCTCGATGCCAGTCATGACCCAGTGTTGGTTAGGAGGAGGCCAGTTGAGAGCCTGCAACCAACCTGTCTGCTTGCTAGACACACTGGACCTTCACCTGGAGTTACATCTGTGGAGTGATTTGGTGTTTAGTGATTTTCCCACTAACTCCGACTGCGAATTTGTACGCCAACCTAGTTCTTGGACCTGTTCTGCTGCCATTCATGAGTAGCATTCAAGGGGGTGTTTTTCAGCGGGATATCGGTCGCCCACATACTCCTGTTGTAAGCTGATATTTTCTACAGTGTCGATATGTTACCTCGGCCTGCTCGATTACCAGATCAGTCACCAATAGAGCACATATCAGACATAATCGGACGACAACTCCAGCGTCATCCATAAACAGCTTAACTGTCCCTGTGTTGACCGACCAAGTGCGACAGGCATGGACTCTAGCTCACAAACTGACGTCCAGCGTCCGTAAAATGCAATTCATGCACGTTTGCATACTTCCATTCAACATTATGGCGGTGACACCAGTTATTAATGTAGCAGCATTCCGCATTTGCAATAACTTATCTCGGGCTTGTATTAACCTGTGATTTTGCAATGTTAATTAGTTGTTACCTAGGTAAATGTATTCCCGAAAGTTCATTTCTCTACATTAATTATTTTTCGGTGTTACATTTTTTACGTCAGTTTATTTTGATAACTTATTCTCTTATAGAATGCAAGACAGGAAAGCTCATTTATTCCCCATAGCTCGCTTTCGTCGATTTCTCGTCAATAATGCGGACCGTGTAAGCCGGAAATATATTGCACGGTACATTGCCGAGAAACTGTCGCCGGAAATGTTGCCATCAATTAGCTGAAACTCGTATGGGAAGCAGTGTTTCTAGGGAACATTTCCGGGTTGTATTTTCGGTTTATGCAATTTCTGTTGTCTGTGTAAAGGTATCTTTAGCGACAGACTGCTGTACTTGAAACGAAATTTGATGACTTTCTGATTTCAATTTCCTTCTTCTCCTAAAGAGATAATTTAGGTCCACATAATCAAAAAACGAAAGAAAAGTTTAAAATACTGTTCATACCTGACCGATCGAAGCACTGCATTGTTTAAGGTACTCGATGTTCGTATGGAAGGGGGGGGGGGGGAGGGGTAACGGCGTCTTGCATCGTCCGGCAATGCAAATTTAGTCTGTAGTGGCATCTGTAAATCAGTTAGGATAATGTAGGAAGAATAATTCCTTAAAAAAGACGTGGCCCAGTTTTCCTCCTCTTCCCTCCACCCCTGCCCTCCATCCCCCCTCCCCCAAAAAAATTATTCCTGTCCCAAGGAGTACTCCTCTGCCAAACTTTCATCGTTTTCACTGCCTGGATGGTAAACTCTAACCTGCCTTCCCTTTTTATTCATATCTAAGTTGTAAGGTGGCTATAATTTCACACCTTACAAGCACCCATCCACCTACTTTGCCGTAATCTACAAACACAATTAGGTATCGTTTGATAGGTTGTACATCGTATATATGAATACATGAAGGAGACAGAAATTGTCACGTACGACTTGTAAATAATTGCTAACGCTTATTGTATGAAAGGCGACGGAGTGCCATTATTATCAAAACAGCGTAATGAATGATTGCCTATACTAGTAGAAGTTGGAACGCCAGTGGAGATGAAACGGCAGGCGGAACTCAAGCTCTGGATGGAAGGCCCACACAGGTGTGTTGGTCCTACTTTAACATAGGAAGTAGCAAGGCGGACGTAGAGACACCTGGGCGCCGGGGCACAATAGAGTCGCGGCCGGCAGCTATTGTAGTAGGGCCGGGAGGATAACCGGATAATACTTCCGAACTTTGTAAATCGTGGACGCAGGTGAGAGGATCGAAGAAGCGGCACCTCGGTGACCACGCAGGATGGGTTATTTCCAAGGATTTTTACTCAGAAGCGTACCATTTTACGAGTATAGGTTTTTCCTCGCAAACTTTCCACGCTGGACGAAAACGACGAAATTATGGTTGGTCGGCGTTCGGAAGAATCTGTAGAGAGGGAGAATATTCCGTGGTTTCGGGAATATGATTCGTTTTCGGAATTACGATGGTGGGGAGCCGAGCCTTGCTGGGAAGACAGCAGTGGAGAGACGTGGTCTTCCATGGTGAGCACCCGTGTATGATGGTCGCTCGGTATCATCTTTGTTGGTACAGACGGACTTGCTGTCTTTTCTCTCAGGATGGTTTATAGTTAGAACAGCTAGGCACAGTACTGTTGCGAACCTATACGATCCTGGACTTCACCTCCGGGTTGGAAGTCGTCGTTGAGTGCGCAACGTTCAGTAATTGAGGGCACTCCTTCTGCCTATACTACGTTGAGACGTTATCTGAACTCCGTCCTTGTGGCTGGGAGTTCGCGTTTCTCGTGTGTAGAACACAGAGAGAAGACAGTAACAGACTGTATTAGTCAGAGGACCGCCTTCTGCCGTCCTAGTGTTTGGAAGATTTTATTTTGTGGTTGAAGTTCTTCCATCGAGAACCAGGACGCTGACGCACCAGACGCAGTACATACGGTGATAACCCAAATTGCTTCTGCTTATTAGGGCTATAAAGCTAAACAGCTGTGATCACGTTAGTTTATTTCCATTGAGGTTCCACACCACTGTAGATCATTTCGGAAGTTGTGTCTTCTAGTGTTTTGTACGTAGATGATGTCAGTCATTTCGTGTTACTTATGTTAGATCGCGTGGCAGAGTGGGCAGTTGATCTGCAATTTTAGTTAGGAAATACAGAGAGCTGTACTTGAAAGGTTGATTTTAATCTATAATAAATAAATTGAGCAACATCGTTTATCATTTAGTAGTATTAGTTTCCTTCCTCATTCATCTATATTTAGATTGTAATTGATATCTAGAAAAGAATTAAGACATCCGAAGATCTGCTTCAGGGGGTAGACAGACAGGGCCACATCATCATTTCAGCGGTTATTATTTTACGTTGCGCACATTCATTTTACACCCTCCTGGAGTAGCATCTTGGAAACTGACGTAAGTGCACATCGTTGTGTTATGGTATTTGTAATTGACTAATGTGATTCGAGAAGTGACCTAAAACTTTTCATGCACACAGGATTTAGGCTTTTATTCCTAATTTAATCTTGATGGTATACTCGTCCGTTTTTCATGAATTTTCAGAATCATTGTAGGAAGACGTCGGATTCGTTCCAAATAACAAACAACCGTGATCACCAGCTTTTGCCTATCACATATCTAATCCTTATGGCGTATTATTATTACTATTATTATCATCATTTCTTTTCATGTTCTTGTTTCCCAGTCACGGCTTTAAAAATATCTCTTCTGTTCCTGTTAATTAATTCTGATTATGTACTGACGTGTTCTACAGTCATACGTCACTGACACGAATTGGAATAAATATAAGTGGTCAAAGTGAATTCACCATTCGCCTATAAAAACGTCGTTTTGGTTCGTATAGATACCTAATGATGCACGGGCCTATATTAAGGCCAATAAACAATTTACGTCTGCTACATTTGAAGAAAGATGTTGTTCTCCAGTTACGTAAACCAGTTTATAACCTTTGAGAGATATACATCGGAATTTGTTACCAGACCACTAGTGATGCTGTGGAAACTAGAGGAAATAGTAGACAACATGTGCTCTCAGTAAGCAAAAACCATATGCTGTGGAATAAATTTATTCATTTCCTTCTCAAGAGGATGAGTAATGTTTTCTTTTTCAGAGCTACAGAGCAGTACGTGAAAGGAGAAGTCACATTCATGCTAATCGATTATCACAGATATGTCAAAGATTGGGCAAAGATTTGCTACGAATGGCCAAGTCTTTTCTTGTTATTAGACGCTGAAAGCGTTTGTGAATGGTGCAGATGAGCGTAGGTTCATTTCCATATGAAGATACGAGTTAGTCAACGGTTTTATATCAGCTCATTTTGTATGCTAGTGCCAGATAATTTAAAATATTGGAAGTTTGAGTAAAGGAATTCTTGTCGCCTTAGGTATAGAACTTAAGCAGCTGAAGTATGAGCGACTTCTCCATGCAACGTAAGGCAGTTATTCAGCTGATGCTTTGGGTGTCACGAAGAATATTGAATCAGTGTGATGGTTATTCACACTGTCAGACGAGATCATTTACCTGTACGTCAACAGCGTCTATTCTTCGAAGCAATTACATACACATACGATAATCAAGGTGGAAAAGTGCAAGCTTTGTGAGAGGCATGTATGATTACTACTTAAGAGAAATGGGTTGATAGGTACGTCATGTCTGCCTCACACTAGGTACCTCTATCAGATCTTGCGTCGACTACCCAAGTATGCTGAGCGAAGTGGCACTGTGGTAACCCACTGTAGTCGAATTGGAAAGGACGGCAACTTAAATCCCCATGCTGTCGTTAAGATTTATGTTTTCTATAATTTCCCTAAATCATTAAAGGCGAATGCCGGAATCATTCTTTTCAAAGTGGAAGGCCGATTTAATTTACCATTTTTCCCCAATCTGAGTTATTCTCTTTCTCCTTTTTAATTTACTTTCCTGCCTTCCATTGAGAATGTGGTGTCACCGCCAGACATTACACTTGCTAGGTAGTAGCCCTTAAATCGGCTGCGGTCCGTTAGTATACGTCGGACCCGCGTGTCGCCACTATCAGTGATTGCAGACCGAGCGCCGCCACACGGCAGGTCTAGGCTAGAATTACCCCCTAGCACTTGCCCCAGTTGTACAGCCGACTTTGCTAGCTATGGTTCACTGACTACATACGCTCTCATTAGCACAGACGACAGTTTAGAATAGCCTTCAGCTACGTGATTTGCTACGACCTAGCAAGGTGCCATATTCAGTTACTATGAATGTGTTCTGAACAGATGATATTGTGAATCACGTACCGTCAAGAGCAACGTTCATCATTAATGGATTAAAGTTAAGTATCAAACTAATTACGTCCGCTTTCTGAATTCTAATTCCTTGTCATGTTCCAGACCTCACGTCAGTATAGTCCTTACATCCTCACGCCAGCCTGCGTGAGCTAAAACGCGTCCATTTCGGCCTCCGCTAGTAACACGGTGTTGGCTCTTCTGCCAACACAACAGAGAATACGAATCCATGAACCCAGCTTGTAAACAGGGTATATGACTTGCCGATAATAATTTCGTACAAGTAAGCTCACTTTTCTATTGACATAACTCTATTCCTTTGACCTTTCATGAAGGTCTATTGAGCCTTGTCAGTTGAAGGCTGATAATACTTCTCACTCAATTTACGTGGGACATTTTCGCACGCTGGAATAAAGAAAATCTACTTCTGGGTAGCGCGTTCGTCCAATATGACCCCAAGTAAATATTTTGAGGAAAACTTAGAAATCTGTCCACGTGCACATGCTTCCATCTACAAATATCAAGACTTATCAGTCTGTCCACAAGAATATGAACGAATTCTCAGGTGGTGTGGGCAGCAGAGGGAGCAAACTTCAGCCACTGCGTCCCAAAAAACTGGCTGCTAAGTAGTGACCAGCAGTAAAAGGGGAACAAGCCGCACTTACGTCACGCAGAGTTCGCAATACGCTTGCGCTCACGTGTCAGTTCATGCTGTAAATGAGGTGACAGAGTCATCTAGTGGCCGCCGTACCAGGTGCCAACTGCTTTGTGTTGGACATTTACGTAAGTAAAGACTGAGACATGGGTGAACAAAAACGTACAGGATTCGTGATACTGAAACTAATGGTTTGATGTTGATAGTTTATTGTTACTACTAACTCCGTATCAGTTCTCACTGACAATTTAAAATTAAAAGGAGCCAGTAATGAAACCTACAGTGTGACAACAATCGATGCATTTGCAATGTTCAGTATCATATCGCTGAGCTTGGCAGCAGCCAGAGCGGATCGAAGTCGTCCGGCTTCTCTCTGTGAACAGACTTACACCGCAATTCCCCGGCTTATTATTTCATTGGGGTACGGCGTCCATTTGTGAGTCAACCTCATGTGCAGTTCCTGGATTTAGTCCAACTATAGAGCATGCTGCACTAAATTAAGGCAACATCGAGAGGTTTTAAAGTCTCAATATACAATTGCATCATTTGCGGAATAGGTACCATCTCTCGTTCCTGCATTTCAACCAGAGTACCCTCGACGGCATTAGTTTCCAACCGCTACACTTAAGCTTCCTGGCGTACGCAGGGGTAATAACGCAACCATTCTAATTATTTCTGGTTTCTCTGAATTTGCAAGTGCTTCTCCATCTGTTGGTGTGGCGCTTATGTGCGTAAAATACATTTTCCCTATTTTAATGACCTTCACGTAATATTAAACAAAAACTGGAGACGCGAAAGACCTATCCGGCAGCATTATTAGCCTTTAGTCATTAGTTCTTAATACGAGAACTTGTATTGCTTCCAGAAGTGGCACGTTCTGTTTTTCAGCGTTCAGTGCTTGTCATAAAACTCCGTCAATTCGTTGCCAGAATAGTCAGAGATGAAGCACTAGCTTATCTGCAGAACGATAGAGAAATAAAACGCGTGATGAATGTACTGCCCCTGCATTCACTTACAGTCATTCATAGAAAACACGGGAAACCTTGCTCAGGGTGGCCAGGAGATGGGTTGAAACATGTTACTTCCAAATACTAGTTCTGATTCTTACCGATTGCGTTTTTCGGTTTTATAAGAAATATGATATTGAACACACTTCCGGAATCCAGGTCCCCATAACTTTTACTGGTCTTTCTTTAACACACTTAAATACGAGGGTACGTCAATTATTATGCGCAATTTAGTTATATTTTTGTTTATTTTGGTAGTACTCTCGCTTTTCGTTGATGACGCACGCCGGCCGCGGTGGTCTAGCGGTTCTAGGTGCTCAGTCCGGAACTGCGCTACTGCTACGGTCGCAGGTTCGAATCCTGCCTAGGGCATGGGTGTGTGTGATGTCCTTAGGTTAGTTAGGTTTAAGTAGTTCTAAGTTCTAGGAGACGTATGACCACAAAGGTTAAGTCCCATAGTCCACAGAGCCATTTTAAACATTTGATGACGCACGCTTTGTTTATTTGTTGTTATATCGTTGCTATTTTCAAGCTACTAAGTTTTTTATCGCTGGCATGCAGTTAATCATGGCTGCTCCGCTGTCTATTTGCACCAAAGAAGAGCAAAGTTCGGTGATCCGTTTTTTGTGGTCGCAAGGCGTATCGGGGGCCGAAATACATCGAATACTTTCGGTATAGTACGGAAACAGAGTTTTGTCACAACGGAGTGTCGAAGAATGGACTTAAAAATTCGGAAATGGTCGCACAAGTGTTACGCACGATGAAGGAGCCGGGCGACCGTTTACCGCCACAAATGAAGAAACCATTGAGCGTTCACGTGAAATGATTCTCTGAGACAGACGATTAGCTATTGACGAAGCTGCAGATTAGTGACGGTTCTGCCTACGAAGTCATCCACAACAGACTTGGGTTTTATAAAATTTCTGCAAGATGCGTCCCTAAACAACTCACACAGTTGAATAAACAAACGCGTTTGCACATCTGTAAAAACATTTGGATCGCTATGGCAACGCCGGGACAACTTCTTAGACAGGATCATTACTGATGACGAAACATGGGCCCATCATTATGGGTCGGAGAGTAAACGGCAGAGTGTGGAGTGGAAACATCCAGATTCGCCGTGCAAGAAAAGTTCAAGACCCAAACGTCCGCAGCAAAAATGATGCTTGTCGTTCTTTTGGAACGCACAGGGTCCAGTACTGGAACATTATGGGGAAAGGGAGCACAACAATAAACAGTGTGCTTTACAGTAAGATACTTACTGCCAGGCGAAAGCCTGAAATTCGAAGCAAACGCCGAGGATTGCTGTCAAAAGGTGTTGTGTTGTATCACGACAATGCCTGTCCGCATACTGCTGCCCACACTGCTGAAACGCGCCTGAAACTCAAATCTGAAGTACTCGATCATCCTCCGTATGGTCCTGATCTTGTCGGTTCTATCACTTGTTTGGTCCACTCAAACAGGCATTAAGGGGCCGTCGATTTGCCTCGGACGAAGCAGTGAAAGAAGCGGTGCATTTCTGGCTCGCAGCTCAACCGAGAACCTTCTTATATGAGGGCATCAGGAAGCTTGTACAACGATGGACCAAATGCGTTGAAACGCAAGGAGACAATGTCGAAAAATGATGTTCTTTTAAGTTTTCTATTTGATTGCAATTAAATTTTATAACTACTTTGCGGGTAATAATTGAAATACCCTATTATAGTATTTGACCCGTGTAATAGTTACATTAGCTGTGTGATGCTGCTGCAGCAGCTACAGGTTTTTTTATTAATGTTCCAGCGGTGGTGAAACAGTACTACGAGGTGCAGGTGTACGACGAGTTCGTGATGGCTGGCAACACTGCTGTGTTGCGCTGTCACGTTCCCTCTTTTGTCAGGGATTACGTCGCCGTCACGTCATGGTTACGTGGTACGCGCGATCGCATTGTCACCGATATAGACACAGGTAAGAGCTTCCTTTCTTCTTCCTCTGCCATTCCTGATTCATGTTCAGTAACTTATTCAAATTCGACTAGCAAATGATTTCAGAAACTTCTCGAATTGAAACGACAACACCGTCGCACTTCTTTGTAATCTTTGTATGTGTCGCGGATAGAACGTAATTATTAAAGCCTCATTTGTATGTACGTTATATATAATAACCCTCGTTCAGTTGTTACGGCTCTACCTCTTATTTTATTCCTCTCTTCTATATAGTTTCGTGGAAATGAACAATATCGTATCTGAGCTCCATTTCTCAGAGTAAAATCTGCCAAGTCAAACAATAAGACGCGCACCAATTTTAATTAATAATTTTCTTATTCAAGATTACTTGACGCTGTTCCTCAGATGATCCGTTATTTGTTGGATTTGTCTATTATATCTTTGTCGTTGTATGCTAAATGGAAGTGGAGATGCAGGTCTACTGGTTTGACGAAATACCCTAAGAAATTTACGTCTTACTGGAAGGCAGTAGCCTCGTGATGACTGGGTGTTGTGTGATGTCCTTAGGTTAGTTAGGTTTAAGTAGTTCTAAGTTATAGGGAACTGATGACCAAATATGTTAAGTCCCATAGTGCTAAGAGCCATTTGAACCATTTTTAGGGATAATGAGTATTTCTAATATTTTCGAAGATGGATACCGACTTTTAATTAACGGTAGAAAACTTGTAATTTAGACTGGTTAAAAACCTGCGTAATACCGACTTTTAAATCATTTCTAGAAAAAAGCTAAATACACTATTTTTCCTCTTTCACTGAGTGGGCAGTGGTGGGAGGGGGGGGGGGCGCCCTATGTGCGCTCTTGGAGCACAAGAATGTCGGAGGAGGCCAAAATACTGACTTCTGTCTACCGAAAGCATTTCACTGAGAAAGATCGTAAAAGGTTCTCCCTTTTGACTGTCGCACGAACGTCGAAATGATATTATTGAGATAAGTGATCGTTTGTAAGACTCTTGGATCTGATGGGGATAGCGGTACGAGTCTATTTACTCTGATCAGCCGGGACATTAAGACCAGCGACCTGCTATCGATATAAACCCATCCAGGAGATAGCAGTGTCACCTGGCGAGGAATGACTTCTGTAATCCGTTCATCATAAGAATAAACCTGTTGTAAACATTGCACTATACATTCATCCGAGTTTCCTTGAAACTCATTGGATTTCCATTTCCTGTGGGACTGCAGCCAAGCTGTCGCGAGTCCTGTCAAGTACGTTAATAAGAGTAAGTTTTGGCTGCGCGTTACGCGCACATCGACTTGGCGATAATACGGAACAACAGCTCTGCCAGCGCATTTAACTTGGACAGCACTCGCCGGTCAGCTGGTACAGCTAGCCTGCAGTGACGTGGTCATCTGCAGTTTGCACATAAGAAGAGACGAGCACGGTAGCAATACAGCTTCGAATGTCATTTAATTTTTAAGCAGAATGAAATAATACATTGCAAATATCCCACAATACGCTCCTTAGACGACTAGACGAAAACCACAACATGTTATCGTTTTTAGCTAACGTACTATTGTAATTAAAAACAGGAATGCTGAAAATTCCTTACTTAACCACATGGTAATTTTTCTACATAAGCTGTGTGTAACGTAAGAGGGTACTGAAAGATTTCGCTGTATGGTTAAGTACTGAACCCTCTGAAGGTATTACTTAAAGTCAGTTGGCCGGTAATCTCTTAGCTATTTCCTTATCCGAATCCGAGAAATACATTTCAGTTCTGGAAGTCTTCTTTTATGACTAGCCTTTCTATATCACGGCAGCGCTCGGCAGTGAAGTGTGAAAAAGGTGCGTCCGTTAGTTCCAGTACGTCTGGAAGCTTAACGGTCCCGTTACTTCTTGGGCCAAATCCCGCAGCTTGGCTCCGTATCAGTTCTGTTGGGTTCATATTGTAATGGTACAGTAGCAAATATAAAAATAAAGTATTTGTATGATGTGCTGGATGCTGTGAAAATGACTGTTTTTAATGTTACTGCGATACTTACTTCTTGTGCCAAATCCCGCAGCTTGGCTCCGTATCAGTTCTGTTGGGTTCATATTGTAATGTTACAGTAGCAAATGTAAAAATGAAGTATTCGTATGATGTGCTCGATGCTGTAATCGATTGCTCGATTGAAATTAATCGATCGTCACGCTTGCGGTGCAACGCTGACATCCAAATTTTATCCAGTTTAACACCTTCCTCTTTCCTGTTAAAATTATTACGATGTTTATCAGTCTCGATAGCGTCTCTACACAAGCGTGCATAATAATGCGAGGTTTTTGATATGAGACTCGTCTCGCTGAATTTTCATGATCACCTTCCTGTTAAAGATGTTCCGCTAGGGCAGATTTATCCGCGTGACCCAGGCGGCAGTTCCTCTTGCGTTCAACAAGACGGGTGTTCACACTTCTCTTTGGGGTTCCGATATAAACCTGTCCACAACTACAAGGAACTTTATATACCCCGGTGTAGCCAAAGGGTGGCGTGCATCTTTTGCCGACCTTAAAAATTCTTTTATTTTTCTGATGGGACTGAAAATAGTTTCCACCGCATACTTGCCTAAAACTTTCCCAATACGATCTTTGACCTTACTAATGAACAGAAGGAAAACTTTGCCCTAGGGCGACTGTTGTTCGTGGTTACTCCGGATTCTCTGCCTAGAGCGAAGTGATCGATCTATATACTTGCTAGAATAGCCATTCTTCACGAAAGTTGACCGTAGATGTTCAATCTCATCTTTGATAAACATCGTAATAATTTTAACAGGAAAGACGAAGGTGTTAAACTGGATAAAATTTGGATGTCAGCGTTGCACCGCAAGCGTGACGATCGATTACTTTCAATCGAGAATGTTGGCATTACCAGAGACAATCTCATAGCCGACGCCACGTGATCGACAGTGGCGCCCTCTGTACTGCCTATATAATCAGCGCTTCCTCGAGTTCTCTTCGCAGTTCGCCGCTTTACCTCCGAGGATGTCTTCCGTAGTCGGACAAGAAATGTCAGGAGATAGTTTTATACTTCGACCACAGCCTATCCACTCGGAAGTTTTAAGTGAAGACAATACTGGCCCCTAAAGCTTACATTGCATGATCAGTTTCTCATAAATGCACAAACCCAGAATTTTCAGTATTCTGCCTTAGCAACAGACTTCTGTTCATAGTCTATGTCTATCAACGGTGTTGTGCCATCTACTGTACAGAATTCTGTAAACTGTGTTCTCAAACTTTAGTGAGAATCCATTTGTACAGAACCACTATATAATTTTCTGAAAGACATTATTTGAAATTTCCTCATCTGATTCTTGCTTCTTGGGTGTGATTACTATACTTGTATCATTAGCAAAAAGAACTAGCTTTGTATCTTCATGAATATACAGTGGAAAGTCGTTAATAAATATTAAGACCATTAATGGACCCAAGACTGAATCCTGTGAGATACCTCCCCAGTTAGACTCTGCTGGTTTTTACAGACTATCTGTACTGTTAATTTCAAACTTCTGCATTCTTCCGGTTAGGTATGAATCAAATCATTTGTGCACTGTCCCACTCATACCACAATACTTAATCTTATCTAGAAGAATTTCATGATTCACACAATTAAAAAGCATTTGAAAGATCACAAAATATCCCAATGGGTGATGGTCGGTTAGTCAATGCATTTAACATTTGATCACTGAAAGAATATATAGCAATTTCTGTGGGAAAGCCTTTCTGAAAAACAAATTGACATTTTGTTAGTACTTTGTTTTTACAAATATGTGATGCTACTCTTGAATACATTGCTTTTTAAAGAATTTTGGATAATGCTGTCAGAAGTGAGATTGGGTGGTAGTTGTTAGCATCAGACCCATCCCCTGTTTTATGCAATAGTTTAACAATATCGTATTTCACTCAATCTAGAAAAATTACCTGTTTCAGTGAGCTACTACATATGTGGCTGAGAACCCTACTTATTTTCTGGAAACAAGCTTTTAGTACTCTGTTGGAAATGCCATCAGCTCCATGTGAGCTTTTACATTTGAGTGAATTTATTGTTTTCCTTATTTTAGTAAGAGAGGTGGGTTGAATTTCAATTTTATCAAATTGCATATGTACTGACTATTCCATATAATGCCTTGCATTTTCTAATGATTAGCTGTATCCTGTTTTCTCTACAACACTTATAAAATGATTATTAAAAATGTTTTCTACTTATGACATCTTGTTAACAAACTTTTGATGGTGTTTGATAGAAATACAGTCTTCCTGTTCTCTCGGTTTCCCTGTTGCCCTTTTCACAATATTCCAAATTGTTTTAATTCTGTTATCAGATGTGCTAATCTCAGACATAATGCACATACTTCTAGACTTTTTAATAACCTTTCTTAATACAGTGCAGTAGTTTTCATAATGTTTCACTGTTGTTTTGGGTTCATTACTCCTCCTTGATATAAGATAAAGTTCTCTTTTCTGTTCACAAGATATTTTTATCCCTTTAGTAAGCCATGGCTTCTTACATGGTTTCTTACAATTATATTTCACTGTTTTATTTGGGAAACTGTTTTCAAATATACTCACAAAGGCATCGTTAAATAGGTTAAATATTAAATTTGCATCATGTTCCCTGTACACCTCATCCAAATCAAACTGTTGCAAGCTTCCCCTAAAATTTTGAATTGTTAAGTCGTCAATGGAACACAGTATGTTGGAGGACTGTTTTGCATTACTGTATGGAGCTTTATCATATACTGTAACTAGCTGCGCATGCTTAACAGGAAAAGTTTTTATTTGGTTATATTTATCTTGGTCTATGAAAACTTGATTTATCATTGTGCTGCCTTCCTGTACCACCCGAGTAGGAAAATCATAACTGATGTCAAACTGAAAGAACCAAGGAATACTTCAAGGTCAAGCTTTCTATCGGACTCTTTCAGAAAATCTACGTTGAAATCTCCACAAACTATAATTTGCTTTCCTTTGTCTGACAGGTAGCACAACAAAGAATCCAAGTTTTTAAAAAATTGTTGAATATATCCCAATGGGGACCCATACACGGCTACAATTATAAAAGTGCCATTATTTAGTTTAAGCTCAAATGCACATGCTTCTATAAGTTGTTCTACGCAAAATGCCTTTGTTTCCAAACTTTTCACATCGTAACCAATATTAACATGTATGGCAACTCCTCCTTTCTCCATGGTGTCTCTACCGACATGTGCTGAAAGCTTATATCCACCTACATTTACCATTTCCATAACTGTGAAGATATGGCGATGTGATGTTCAGTCAGGCATAGTACACCTGTTCCACCCTCAGTTTCTAAATCTTCTAAACAAACAAGAAGCTCATGTACTTTGTTTTTTAATCCCCTGATATTCTGGTACAATATATTTTTTCTCTGTGCTTTTATGTGAATCAGTTGACATACTAACACTATTTTTCACAGTACTGTAATAGGAATCTTTTGATACTTTCGCATGTCTAGTACCAGCCTGTCTGAACTTCTCATTATGCTTAATTTCAATCAATGTAAGATGACGGGACACTGATCTTAGCCCAGAAAAGTACTCCCATGACTTTCAGTGCCTGCCCTTAAAGATTTTGCCATCATTTCAGCCAGTTTACCCTTCCCTTTCCTACTGAAATGCAGACCATGTCTTGTGAAGTCCCACCTATCAATATCATCAACAGGAACCAAACCTATGCCTGACGAAGTAGCCGCCCGAAGCTGCTGATATAGCTCCATATTGACTCTCCTGACAGAGCTGTTCAGTTGGGTCGGTCATACCAAATGAAAGCAAGAACCAAGCCAACCTAACAACAGAAGTATCCTACTTTCTACTTGTTTTGTAACAGTTGGTTCCCTAGTGAAAGTCTGTTGAGTGCTGACTACACTTACATCCACTTGAGTCTCTTCCTTAGCTGATTGAGGTAGCAATGCAAATGTTTTGTTTGTGCCACTGATGAAACTGTCTGATACATTTCTCTCTATGTGGCCCCTATTCCTTGCTACCACTTCCCACCTGTCTTCACCCTCCTGCCCCCTTAACCTCATCAGGTTCTCCCTGGGACTATCCAGTTCAGCCTGAAGGGCTCTAACCTTCAATTCCTGTTCCACTATTTTCCTATCCCTAGAACATAATCTGGGATACCATAGAAGAGACCCACTTACCTCCCCGATTCCCATGCCGCTACGCTCACCCCAATGTAACCATCTGCCACAACAGCTGCACAGAACCCCAGAACTGACTTTCTTCAAACAGTTCATGCTCATCGCTGTTTACAATATCTTTTACAAAATTTATCTAGGCGATCACATTAATATTCTACTAGCTACAGATCACAGAAGTCACTAAAGTTATGTGGAACACTAATATACGTGTATACTATTAATGTAGTAACGTAATGCAGTTAAACTAACGTTAAAAATCAAAACCTGTATACCCGAAAAACTAGGCCTAAGATCGTGTCTGCGCGATACGTACTTTAAGCGTTTTGAAAGTAAATAAAAGATAGAACTTCAAACCTTTAATTGCTCTAGTAGATACGGCATTACTAAATATATGTGTAATGAAAACAACTTAAATTCTTCACTTAATACATTAAGAAATCTCTTAAATTTGTATGTAAACCTACGTCTAAAGTACGCGGAAACCCGCCCTTATGTTACTTTTTTGTCTTTTTCAAATTCAAAAACGGTTCAAATGGCTCTAAGCACTATGGGACTTCAATAGATTGGATAAAACAGTCTCTAATTAACTTCGGTACAGTATAATATTAATTTAATTGACTCTTATTATAACATTAGTTACTCATCTTCACGAGCTTAATATTCGAGCGTGTGCGATCTGTGCCAGTGCTGCCAACCGTCTTCACAATCTTTGGGGATGGGGGGGGGAGGGGGAGGAGAGGGAGGGGGAAATTGCGTGACAACGCGAAGCACATCAGTCACATCAATCACCGAGTTATTTCGTGAATCCACTTTGAATGCTATAATGGACCCATTTTTTAAGGCGGAAGTTAGATGGTCAGCTAAAGCATCCAGCCGAATGCTACACCTGGACATCCATACCCATGTCTATGATCCGGAAATGGAGGGTCCAACTATATAGAGCTCTCTAAAGGTATACCTAATAAGAGAGTATGCATTGGTGTCAAAAACAGAAGGAATCCGTCATATTTTGCGTGGTCAGTCCTGGCCTGCGAAAGAAATTACTCAAACGATCCACAGCATACAGATAAGAACAATGTATCTATACCCCAGAGGGTATAACTTTGATGGTATTGAGTTTTTCGTCGAAATCCAGGATGTACCCAAATTCGACGCTCAGAATATCGTAATATCAGTTCCTTTTTATGTCTTGGAGAAGAAAAGCAAACCAGATGAGCAGGACAACATGTAACTGTCGGGCCCCTCAATTTCTCAAAATTAGTTTGTGACAGTAAGATGCACGTAAATATGCTCTTATTCTCCGATGAGAAAAATAAGGAGTACGACAGTTATCATTATGTTTGGATCAAAGACATGTCCCGACTCCTTTCAATTCGTATGAGTGAGTATAATAGTAAACAGCATATATGCTCAAGTTGCCTCAATTCCTTTTCTTCAGACAAGTTACTAGCGGCGCATCAAGTAGACTGCACTTCCAAGGACCCAGTACATGTTGTTATGACTACTGAGGAAGACAGATATATAAAATTTAAAAATGCTCACCTTCAGGAGCGATGTCTGTAGTGTACGCCGACTTTGAATGCCTTCTCGCTCCTGTGACCCACTGTGAAGGTGACCCCACAACTTTACATACCACCTTTACAGAAAAACACCTACCATATGCGGCTGCGTACCAAATTGTATCGTCTTATGTTTCAAGTCTTAACCGCTACAAATCTTACATCAGGGACAATCCTGCGGCTTCGCTGCTCCCTCAGCTTGAAAAACTTTCATTGGAAGTTGATAATATTTACAGTGAAAACATTCCCTTGACCAAATCGAAGGAGAATGAAGATTACGCAATAACATGGTTGACTGTCTGTCATATTTGTGGGCTGCCGTTAGGTAGAAAAGCGGAAAATCCGGGTAGTGGCCATTGTCATCTTACGACGAAGTTCCGTGGCCCAGCTCACAATACGTGCAATTTGAAGTACTGGTTACCAAGACACATACCAGTTTTCTTCCATAATTTAAGTCGGTAACACGCTCAATTTATAGATGAGCATTTGGCTGATGTCGGTTGGGAGAAAAACCAGGTCAGTGTCCTACCTGAGAGCGTCGAAAAATTCATTTAATTCTCCAACGAAATGACAACGAGAATTGCGCTCTGTTTCCTTGACACGCTACGCTTCATGCAGGCCCCACTCCAGAAACTCGTTGAAACTCTACGTCGGGAGAATGTGCATACAACTCGTGCTGCATTTCCCGAAGGGGGAAAAGTTTCAACTTGTGACTAGGAAGGGAGTTTCCCATACTAGTATGTGGATAGTGTGGCAAAGCTCAACAAAGCCAGGCTGCCCGATATAAAAAAAAATGGTTCAAATGGCTCTAAGCACTATGGGACTTCATATTTGAGGTCATCAGTCCCCTAGACTTAGAACTACTTAAACCTAATTGACCTAAGGACATCACACACATCCATGCCCGAGGCAGGATTAGAGCCTGCGACCATAGCAGCAGCGCGGTTCCGGAGTGATGCGCCTACATCCGCTCGGTCACAGCGGCCGGCCCTACCCGACATAAGTGCATTCTTAAGCGACCTTAAAGGCGATGCCTATTGCAGTGTATGAGCATACCGTGATTTTCTGGCGGGAATTCAACATCTCCACTTTAGGAGAGTATACAGAGCTTTACATGGACGCAAACAAGCGCTACCTTGCGGACGTTTTCGAGAAATTCCGGAGCCTATGCATGACCACATATTTTCTGGATCCCGCCTTTTATTACATGGCATCCGGGTTGTCTTGGGACGCAATGCTCAAGAAAACGAGGTGCAGCATCGAATTATTGACCGATGCTGACATATTTCTTTTCATTGAGTAATGTATCCATTGGGGACTTTGCCAATGTCTACATAGGCATGCGAAGAAAAATAATCCATGGATGTGTGACAGGTTCATCGCATCCTTTGACTTTCATTACATCATACACCTGGATGTAAGTAACCTATACAGGCACGCCATGCAACAATCACTACGGATGCAAGAGATAAGGTGGAAAATCAGGGGAGGGGGGTTATGACGGCTGATTCTGATGTAGGGTATGTCGTCGAGACAGAACTCACATACCCCATTAGTTTCCATGATGCGCTCGCCGATCTGTCGCTTTGTCCAGAGCAACTAGGTCTGCGAGGAGGCTCCGATCCAAAATTGATGACAACGTTGGAGAATATAGGGAGATACGTTATTCAATATTGTTATCAGCAGTAGTGTTTCAGGTTGGGGAGGAGCTGTTAGAATCACTTGGGCTATCTCCTTCAAGCATTGCCCCTAGTTGAAAGAGTATATTGATTTGAATTCGTGGCAAAGAGCTTCAGCGAAGTGTGAGCATGAGAAATATTTTTATAAATTAACATATAATTCAATTTTCGGGAAAAGACTGAGACCTTTTTATTTTAAGAGAACGTCGTGAAATTTTGATTAGAATGGAATGGGATGGGCGTTTGGGTGTAATAAATTGCATTGCCAGACGAAATTTAAAGCTGGTCACCATAGTCAACAAGAACTTTGCTGCTGGGGAGATGGCAAAGACTGCAGTGGAGTTTACTAAACCTATTTATGTGAGAATGTGTATACTAGACCTAACCAAACTACACATGTACCACTTTCATTACGAGTTTCCGAAAACTGATTTCGTAGATCGTAAATTACTTTATGTGGGTCTATTGGGTGAATAACTGCAATCCATATGAAGTAGAGACGTACCACAGTAATGAATTGGACACGTCCTCATACTCAACCGGTAATACTTATGGTATTGTTTCACAGAAGAAGAAGGTTATCGGTCTTCTGAAGGCGAGTGGATTGCCGATTTTGGAGTTTCCCGGTCTGCGACCAAAAATGTATGCGTATTGCGCATTGGAAAGTGCCACCCAGAGGTGGGCTTAGGGTGTGCATCATATGGCATCAGGAGCCTTCTCTATCGAAGAGTATTTGCGGTGCCTGTACAGTGGTGTTCGTGGTGCTGCATGGCATCCGCCACATGTGGTACGGAAACTAATATTCGATTGACAGGAGATGAGGCATACACTGTGCTGCAGTCTGAATCGACGTGTCGCCTCCCGACGACGGGAATGAAACTCTCCCGTACTCACACTACTCCACTGTAGTGAGAGTAGTGATGGGGGATTCTGATTGAATGAGAGGAAGGAAATGAGTGAGAGAGAGAGACAGTGTGTGTGTTAGCCGAATAGCAGTATGGCCCTTTTATCATAGTGTATGTAATTTTGTGTGTGTATGTGTCGTGTAAATGTTTATGTGTACTATGTAGACGTGTATACACATACACTATGTGTGTGTGAAAAAAGTTGAAAAACCGGAAACACAGGCATAAACAATCAAAAAATATTTATACATTTATTTATTCATCCACCGAATGCCATGTGTGTCATGTAAATATAATAGTTCTTATGTTTTTCATTTGCCCCTAGCCATCCGAGTTACATTAATTGTTAAGTGTGTATACTCTATTTGTAGCTCACAGTCCATCAGAATTAATGTATAACCTTTGCTACTGGGTCTGTGGAAATTAGTTTCTAGGTGTATATAGTCCATCAACATTATTGTGTAAGCTATGCAACTGGGACTGTGGAATTTAGTTGCAGTAGTAAAAAGAAAGTGTCACTGCATTAGTTTTTATCATACATTTATATACCTGGAAAAATTGTAAATACATCCTCATTCAGTGATACTGTAAAAAGAAAAAGGAACAAAACTGTCAGCTGTGTTACTGTTGTAGCATGTAAGTTAAAAGTATCTCCACATTGGTATCAGCAGAGTCGAATTATACCTCAAGAACTGAACTGTACCTCAAGAACTATATTGTAATCTCAAGATCTGAAGTGTATCTCAAGAACAAAAGAAACCTATCCCCTATTGCATTGTGTGTATACAGAAAGGGTAGATGACTGCTATCAAGGAGGTGAAGCCTAAGATGATGTTGTTGTTGTTGTCTTCAGTCCTGAGACTGGTATGATGCAGCTCTCCATGCTACTCTATCCTGTGCAAGCTACTTCATCTCCCAGTACCTACTGCAACCTACATCCTTCTGAATCTGCTTAGTGTACTCATCTCTCGGTCTCCCTCTACGATTTTTACCCTCCACGCTGCCCTCCAATGCTAAATTTGTGATCCCTTGATGCCTCAAAACATGTCCTACCAACCGATCCCTTCTTCTAGTCAAGTTGTGCCACAAACTTCTCCCCAATCCTATTCAATACCTCCTAATTAGTTACGTGATCTATCCACCTTATCTTCAGTATTCTTCTGTAGCACCACATTTCGAAAGCTTCTATTCTCTTCTTGTCCAAACTAGTTATCGTCCATGTTTCACTTCCATACATGGCTACACTCCAAACAAATACTTTCAGAAACGACTTCCTGATACATAAATCTATATTCGATGTTAACAAATTTCTCTTCTTCAGAAACGCTTTCCTTGCCATTGCCAGTCTACATTTTATATCCTCTCTACTTCGACCATCATCAGTTATTTTACTTCCTAAATAGCAAAACTCCTTTACTACTTTAAGTGTCTCATTTCGTAATCTAATTCCCTCAGCATCACCCGATTTAATTTGACTACATTTCATTATCCTCGTTTTGCTTTTGTTAATGTTCATCTTATATCCTCCTTTCAAGACACTGTCCATTCCGTTCAACTGCTCTTCCAAGTCCTTTGCCGTCTCTGACAGAATTACAATGTCATCGGCGAACCTCAAAGTTTTTACTTCGTCTCCATGAATTTTAATACCTACTCCAAATTTTTCTTTTGTTTCCTTTACTGCTTGCTCAATATACAGATTGAATAACATCGGGGAGAGGCTACAACCCTGTCTCACTCCTTTCCCAACCACTGCTTCCCTTTCATGCCCCTCGACTCTTATTACTGCCATCTGGTTTCTGTACAAATTATAAATAGCCTTTCGCTCCCTGTATTTTACCCCTGCCATCTTTAGAATTTGAAAAAGAGTATTCCAGTCAACATTGTCAAAAGCTTTCTCTAAGTCTACAAATGCTAGAAACGTAGGTTTGCCTTTTCTTAATCTTTCTTCTAAGATAAGTCGTAAGGTCAGTATTGCCTCACGTGTTCCAACATTTCGACGGAATCCAAACTGATCCTCCCCGAGGTCTGCATCTACCAGTTTTTCCATTCGTCTGTAAAGAATTCGCGTTAGTATTTTGCAGCCGTGGCTTATTAAACTGATAGTTCGATAATTTTCACATCTGTCAGCACCTGCTTTCTTTGAGATTGGAATTATTATATTCTTCTTGAAGTCTGAGGGTATTTCGCCTGTCTCATACATCTTGCTCACCAGCTGGTAGAGTTTTGTCATGACTGGCTCTCCCAAGGCCGTCAGTAGTTCTAATGGAATGTTGTCTACTCCGGGGGCCTTGTTTCGACTCAGGTCTTTCAGTGCTCTGTCAAACTCTTCACGCAGTATCGTATCTCCCATTTCGTCTTCATCTACATCCTCTTTTATTTCCATAATATTGTCCTCAAGTACATCGCCCTTGTATAAGCCTTCTATATACTCCTTCCACCTTTCTGCCTTCCCTTCTTTGCTTAGAACTGGGCTGCCATCTGAGCTCTTGATATTCATACACGTGGTTCTCTTCTCTCCAAAGGTCTCTTTAATTTTCCTGTAGGCAGTATCTATCTTACCCCTAGTGAGATAAGCTTCTACATCCTTACATTTGTCCTCTAGCCATCCCTGTTTAGCCATTTTGCACTTCGTGTCGATCTCATTTTTGAGACGTTTGTATTCCTTTTTGCCTCCTTCATTTACTGCATTTTTATATTTTCTCCTTTCATCAATTAAATTTAATATTTCTTCTGTTACCCAAGGATTTCTAGCAGCCCTCGTCTTTGTACCTACTTTATCCTCTGCTGCCTTCACTACTACATCCCTCAGAGCTACCCATTCTTCTTCTACTGTATTTCTTTCCCCTATTCCTGTCAATTGTTCCCTTATGCTCTCTCTGAAACTCTGTACAACCTCTGGTTCTTTCAGTTTATCCAGGTCCCATCTCCTTAATTTCTCACATTTTTGCAGTTTCTTGAGTTTTAATCTACAGGTCATAACCAATAGATTGTGGTCAGAGTCCATATCTGCCCCTGGAAATGTCTTACAACTTAAAACCTGGTTCCTAAATCTCTGTCTTACCATTATATAATCTATCTGATACCTTTTAGTATCTCCAGGGTTCTTCCACGTATACAACCTTCTTTCATGATTCTTAAACCAAGTGTTAGCTATGATTAAGTTGTGCTCTGTGCAAAATTCTACTAGGCGGCTTCCTCTTTCATTTCTTAGCCCCAATCCATATTCACCTACTATGTTTCCTTCTCTCCCTTTTCCTACACTCGAATTCCAGTCACCCATTACTATTAAATTTTCGTCTCCCTTCACTATCTGAATAATTTCTTTTATTTCATCGTACATTTCTTCAATTTCTTCGTCATCTGCAGAGCTAGTTGGCATATAAACTTGTACTACTGTAGTAGGTGTGGGCTTCGTATCTATCTTGGCCACAATAATGCGTTCACTATGCTGTTTGTAGTAGCTTACCCGCATTCCTATTTTCCTATTCATTATTAAACCTACTCCTGCATTACCCCTATTTGATTTTGTGTTTATAACCCTGTAGTCACCTGACCAGAAGTCTTGTTCCTCCTGCCACCGAACCTCACTAATTCCCACTATATCTAACTTTAACCTATCCATTTCCCTTTTTAAATTTTCTAACCTACCTGCCCGATTAAGGGATCTGACATTCCACGCTCCGATCCGTAGAATGCCAGTTTTCTTTCTCCTGATAACGACATCCTCCTGAGTAGTCCCCGCCCGGAGATCCGAATGGGGGACTATTTTACCTCCGGAATATTTTACCCAAGAGGATGCCCTCATCATTTAATCATACAGTAAAGCTGCATGTCCTCGGGAAAAATTACGGCTGTAGTTTCCCCTTGCTTTCAGCCGTTCGCAGTACCAGCACAGCAAGGCCGTTTTGGTTAATGTTGCAAGGCCAGATCAGTGAATCATCCAGACTGTTGCCCCTGCAACTACTGAAAAGTCTGCTGCCCCTCTTCAGGAACCACACGTTTGTCTGGCCTCTCAACAGATACCTCTCTTTTGTGGTTGCACCTACGGTACGGCCATCTGTATCGCTGAGGCACGCAAGCCTCCCCACCAACGGCAAGGTCCATGGTTCATGGGGGGAGGCCTAAGATGATAGATAACCAAATATATAGACTCGTTGCATAGAATTACGCCTACCGTGCAGCACGAGTTGGCTTATGGTAGCAGGAGGGAAGTGACCGCGTCAGCATCCGAAGACACCCAGCAAAAATGTATAAAATTATATCTAGGAGACCCACAGACGTGGTATCTTGACCACACTGTATGCTATCAAGGTATGAAAAAAAAATACACACAGGTTGTAGAGTAAAATTTCATTTATCTCTCAAAATAATTTTGCATTTTCATAAGAAAATAAAACAGCAACACTATTTTCACACATCTTCTTGGATCGATGGAGAGCAGGACACCCGCAGAATTCCAGGTCTTGAATAGCAGGAAAATTAAAGATTCCACGCTTCCATGAGAGCTTCTCTGTCTCCTTGACGTATCAGTGGTGTCGAATAATCGAAGCGACGTCAACATATCTTTATAGGATGTACCATGATCATCTCGGTAAAGTCCATTTTAGAAATGTGTTAACCAATTCGCACTCTGCCTTGTTTTAGCGCACTTCACATCCTTGAAAGACCTCGACTATGCAATTCTTGCTGGGAATGTATCATTTCTACCAATATCTTCTGTGTATGCCATATCTTTAAATAAGACCTGTCTGCATGAATCATCATAGAAACTATGAAGTGAAGAAATAAGCTATTAAAAAGCAGCAGCATCTTACTTGGTCACAGAACACACATTATTATCATTATTATTATTATTATTACTATTATTATTATTATTGCCGCGCGGGATTAGCCGAGCGGGCTAGGGAGCTGCAGTCATGGACTGTGCGGCTGGTCCCAGCGGAGGTTCGAGTCCTCCCTACGGGCATGGGTGTGTGTGTTTGTCGTTAGGATAATTTGGGTTAAGTAGTGTGTAAGCTTAGGGACTGATGACCTTAGCAGTTAAGTCCCATAAGATTTCGCATACACATTATTATTACTATTGTTCTTTGGTATACACCCAGTACAGTACATCTTAACTGACGGTGGTCCATCAATCTGATATCGCACATTCGAGTCATAGTGCTTATAGAGGGGATTCATACTTTGAAATGAGTTCATCGCTTTTAAACACTTCAGGTAGCAAATAAAATCTATTCAACGTGTAACACATGCTAATGGGACAAGCTTTATATGGAATATGTAGTAATCAAAAATGTTCACGTGGCGTCAACTTTTAATCAGTTTTATATAAATATCTGAGAGCACATTACGCACATTTCTTGATTTCACCCTCTTAAACACGTAAGCAGTAACACTCTATAAAAAAACTCCATCCGAACAGGCCTGGGAAAGCCCAACGGTACTGTCCGGCTGCAGTTTCATTCTCAGCCCACAGGCGTCACTTGATGCGGATATGGAGGGGCATGTGATCAGCACACCGCTCTCCCAGCCGTATGTCAGTTTACGAGACCAGATCCGCTACTTCTCTATCAGGTTTACGACACCAGATCCGCTACTTCTCAAACAAGTAGCGCCTCAATTTTCCTCACAAGGGCTGAGTGCACCCTGCTTGCCAACAGCGCTCGCCAGACCAGATGGTCACCCTTCCAGATGCTAGCCCAGTTCGACAGCGCTTCGGTGGTCTGACGGGAACCGGTGTTACCACTGCGGCAAGGCCATTGGCCCAGTAACATTCTCTTTTCCCAGCAAATCAGTAGAGTTCAGGCCTAATTGTCGTAACATATCTAGGAAGTAAGAACTCTAGAATATATCTTCTAATGTGTAGGTACAACTTGTAAGTAGGCTGTTTAGGTTTTCTTATTGGTAACGACACGTAGGGCTCTGTATGGAAAATCACTGGTTGTGCTGTGTGCAGTCTGTGGCTAGTTTGCATTCTTGTGTGCCATTGTAGTGTTGGGCAGATGGATGTGAACAGCGCATAGCATTGCGCAGTTGGAGGTGAGCCGCCAGCAGTGGTGGATGTGGGGAGAGAGAGAGAGCGGAGTTTCGAAATTTGTAAGACTGGATGTCATGAACTAATATATATAATATGACTTTTGAACAATATTAAGGTAAATACATTGATTGTTCTCTATCAAAATCTTTCTTTTGCTAACTGTGCCTATTAGTAGTTAGTGCCTTCAGAAGTCTGAATCTTTTATTTAGCTGGCAGTAGTGGCGCTCGCTGTATTGCAGTAGTTCGAGTAACCAAGATTTTTGTGAGGTAAGCGACTTGTGAAACGTATAGGTTAATGTTAGTCAGGGCCATGCTTTTGTAGGGATTTTTGAAAGTCAGATTGCGTTGCGCTAAAAATATTGTGTGTCAGTTTAAGCACAGTCTTGTATAATTGTTCTAAGGGGACGTTTCAAACTGTGTTCTTGAATGGGCAGAATGGGCAGTCATTATCCCCCTCCAACAGCGATAACTAAAGTATGAGCACACATCGCACATGACACTCACTACAACTCCTAAAATCTACAGTCGGCATTACAGCGTTACCTTATTTACAGACATCCTGTACAAAATTAAAGTGTAGAGATTATTCAGTTAAGTGCAGCTGGTGCGCTGAAAGGGACAAACAAAAGTTTATTGAGTGCTTGGAATAATACATTCCTTGCATTCAAGCCTATAGGAGGTTTCTTCATAAGGTTGTATTCCTTTTTGAAGATTCAGCTCTCGCACATGCATGTTGTAGGACCTGAATATGTATATATCATTAAGTCGCTGTTTCTCGCACCTATAACGAACAAAATCTTTGTATGACGTTCTAACAGCCTCTTTTGTTTTCTCGTAAAAAGCTCAATTTTTCTAGCTGCGACAACAGATCTACCTTGCGGTGATTCTCCTCCCACTCCAAAGTGTTAGACAGGTATGGTGCTTGACAACATGAACTTAAAATGTGCTTAGACTCGACACAGTACAGTTTTGCTGTTTCTCCACCAATTTGATTGGTCTCCGAAAATTAACTATGAATGGATGTACTCTAGTATATATAGCACTCCCAATGATTTTTTAGTCATGGGAAATTTCTATGACCTTGGTGGTAGGTCTCCAGTAACCTTGCACGGAATGCACTGACACAAACTCCGACTTGGCGGTCTGAATATATATAAGACGCCACTGTGTGTTGGTTGTATTTACAAAAATACAAAACATATCGTAGAAGTGGTGAAATCGATAGAATGAAGAAGATGCTAATGATACTTTAAGTTGTAATTACATCCTTTATTCATCGACAAATACACTCCTGGAAATGGAAAAAAGAACACATTGACACCGGTGTGTCAGACCCACCATACTAGCTCCGGACACTGCGAGAGGGCTGTACAAGCAATGATCACACGCACGGCACAGCGGACACACCAGGAACCGCGGTGTTGGCCGTCGAATGGCGCTAGCTGCGCAGCATTTGTGCACCGCCGGCGTCAGTGTCAGCCAGTTTGCCGTGGCATACGGAGCTCCATCGCAGTCTTTAACACTGGTAGCATGCAGCGACAGCGTGGAGGTGAACTGTATGTGCAGTTGACGGACTTTGAGCGAGGGCGTATAGTGAGCATGCGGGAGGCCGGGTGGACGTACCGCCGAATTGCTCAACACGTGGGGCGTGAGGTCTCCACAGTACATCGATGTTGTCGCCAGTGGTCGGCGGAAGGTGCACGTGCCCGTCGATCTGGGACCGGACCGCAGCGACGCACGGATGCACGCCAAGACCGTAGGATCCTACGCAGTGCCCTAGGGGACCGCACCGCCACTTCCCAGCAAACTAGGGACACTGTTGCTCCTGGGGTATCGGCAAGGACCATTCGCAACCGTCTCCATGAAGCTGGGCTACGGTCCCGCACACCGTTAGGCCGTCTTCCGCTCACGCCCCAATATCGTGCAGCCCACCTCCAGTGGTGTCGCGACAGGCGTGAATGGAGGGACGAATGGAGACGTGTCGTCTTCAGCGATGAGAGTCGCTTCGGCCTTGGTGCCAATGATGGTCGTATACGTGTTTGGCGCCGTGCAGGAGAGAGCCACAATCAGGACTGCATACGACCGAGGCACACAGGGCCAACACCCGGCATCATGGTGTGGGGAGCGTTCTCCTACACTGGCCGTACACCTCTGGTGATCGTCGAGGGGACACTGAATAGTGCACGGTACATCCAAACCGTCATCGAACCCATCGTTCTACCATTCCTAGACCGGCAAGGGAACTTGCTGTTCCAACAGGACAATGCACGTCCGCATGTATCCCGTGCCACCCAACGTGCTCTAGAAGGTGTAAGTCAACTACCCTGGCCAGCAAGATCTCCGGATCTGTCCCCCATTGAGCATGTTTGGGACTGGATGAAGCGTCGTCTCACGCGGTCTGCACGTCCAGCACGAACGCTGGTCCAACTGAGGCGCCAGGTGGAAATGGCATGGCAAGCCGTTCCACAGGACTACATGCAGCATCTCTACGATCGTCTCCATGGGAGAATAACAGCCTGCATTGCTGCGAAAGGTGGATATACACTGTACTAGTGCCGACATTGTGCATGCTCTGTTGCCTGTGTCTATGTGCCTGTGGTTCTGTCAGTGTGATCATGTGATGTATCTGACCCCAGGAATGTGTCAATAAAGTTTCCCCTTCCTGGGACAATGAATTCACGGTGTTCTTATTTCAATTTCCAGGTGTGTATATGATGGCTGGATGTTTTCTTGGTACTTGGTAGTGCGAAAACGACACCCAATAGGTGCGAATGTGGACCAACTACATTTTTTTTTATTTAAATACCTATACATGGTAGTCAGAAACGTTTGAATGTAACGGTACTGTGGCTTATGTTCCAGCATATCACCAGGAGTTTGTGGGAAGTAATAAATAATTACGTCTTTCTAGCCGTAAGGGGAGGATAAATTTGATGTGATGAATTGTTGAGGGATATATAAGAAAGTAAAGGGTGACAGATTCATTTCGTAAACAGCTGCACAATATAGCAATGCAAGGGTCTGTATCTGCTATTGTGTACAAACAGGACGGCCAACACAGCTGTAACAAAATGGATACATAGAACGTCCCCTCGTCAGCTCCTCTGAACGGATCTTCGGGTTTCCTCCGTTGCACTATCGACAGCGATGTTGATTGCAGTACACTAACCCGTATAGATGATGTCTTTTTCAACCCTTTCATCCACGGGAACGCTGTTGATGATCTCATAGTAACGGACACCTATGATTTAGAACACTTGAGAGAGTCGTCGGTGGAAGCAACACCTTCCGAAAGCGCTGACTTGAAAAACTTATACGTGAAATAATTGCCTATTACTGAGGAGAATCGAGACATCTAGCCAGTGTGAGTTTAGGTATGTGTAAAGTTACTGTTGGCTTATGTTCCGCATGTGCAAAGAAAAAATCTATATCCTGTCATAAGAGATGTATAAAATCAACAAATCGATAGCAGTAAGGGGATGAAACACTTAAGTGGAAAATTATACGCGCGATAAATATTGATATTTGTCACACTCGTTCCAGAACCACAGCCATCAAGAGATGTTTCCAGTACATGGCTCTGTAGACTGGATCAGCAATCGTAATATTTAATTGTAATTACAATGATAAATATGTGCCTGGTTCTAAATTCTCTTCTGACTATGGAGATTGCCGTAGAACAGACAGTAGTAAGCAAGCAGGTCGTAATTGGAAACAGCATCTCAGGGGATGCCTTTGTTCTGTGTTGAGGCTGCCCATCCTTTGTACACCAGTTCGGAGAGTCCCAAAAAGCTTGCCGTCTGCTACAGCTTACGTCGATCTGCCTCCTGACTTCCCCCTGGATGGGTGAACAGTGAACTGATACACAGTATGCGTTAGGTAGCCTTCGCGAATGCGCGTGTTGCTAGTATAATGGATGTTTGGAACGTGAGTACATGGGATGTAAGAGAGTTGCAGCAATCTAAGGCCTCTAAACATGAGTAGATCATGTTTCTCAGTAAATCGCAGAGGTATTTCTTGCTGTTCCTATCCTACCACACACATACTGGTATAGCTGAGAAAACCAGTCAACTTAAGAGTTCTGTAGCACTTTTCAAAAGGAAAGTACATTTAGCAGGCCAGTAGTGTTCAGGAACTCCATAACCGTGAAAGTATAAATTAAACTCGAAATTTGAATTTCCAGCTTTCATTTCATACGTCACCACTTCCAGCCGTGACATCAAATAATAATAGGTTTGGATTATTTAATGAAATTTTTGCCAAAAACATAACACTATTGTTTCTGCACGCCAATAAATGTGCAGTGTCGCTCTTTTTTTCATTTCGAGTAGTGTGTGTGTGTGTGTGTGTGTGTGTGAAGCCAATTGTATAAATGTCTATATCGACGATTGTAGTAATAGATCCTGTGACACATCTTCAGGATACGACATTCCGCACCACATTTTGTATCTCCTGAAGCAGTTCATGTCCAACTGCAAGAGTACCACAAGGAAATTGCGCCAGGAATCCTGGGACAATCAGAGTCCATGGCTAAATGAGAAAGTGTAATTATTCAGTATCCCATGCTAGCTCCTATGTTATCTGCAGAGCAAACTACAGCTCTCTCTCTCTCTCTCTCTCTCTCTCTCTCTCTCTCCCTCTCCCTCTCCCTCTCTCCCTCTTTGAGCACTCATTTAGTTCCTATCTTTTTAAAGTGTATTTCAAGCCAGCCTGATACTAGTTTTGTGACATCATCAATTTGTGTGTGTGTGTGCAATAGCTACCGCGTCCGCCTTACATCCCCTAAATCTCGATCATGCAGCAGTATTTCTGGATCGATTCCAAGTCAGGTATTTGCCTTGGAAGGACGGCGTCTCTCGCATGCGCTGGTATACGTCAGGTTGATTCATGTATAGAGATCACTTCAGATGGCAGAGAACACCGACAGGATGAGTGCCTTTTTTCCGGGGATTAACACAGCACTTCACAGGGCTATGGAGCAGCCGACAGTCGACAGTGGTGCGGCGAGCCCACTGGCATTTCCCAGCCCCTCCAACGTGCCCTGACTCTGGGCAGCCTGCGTGGGTGGTGAGACTGAGAAAGTTTTTCAGATATATTTATGTGGTCTGTGACAGTGTAATTACATGTTCCTTTATGCGATCAGAATGAGAAAAGCATGGTAACTGTTTAAATACTCCGTACACAGCAATCGGTTTTCAGACTAATCCTTTAAATGAACTATATACCATACACCACCATGAACCCCAAAAACGGTTTAAACAAACAATATTCCACACATTTTCTAATCTGTTTAAACAATATTCCATACACTGCAACTGATTTCTGTCAATCAGTATTTACAGAACGTAGGGGCAAGGAAAAATTAAGGATATCGATTTAATTAATTACTCAATCAAATTGATACAGTGGTAGGAGATAGGCTATCTGAATATCCTGAAGCAGCTCGTGAATACCGAAAGTGGCACAACTGAGCTATTTGCCTCCAATTTTTAACCAATTTAATTAAGTAGACCATAAATTTGATATCAGAAGTTATGTTGGGTTTAAGAAAAGGGTGAAGGGTAGGTGGAAGGGTAGGGTAGCGGTGAATTGGTGATCCACTTAACCTAACGACAGGTTATGGATCGATTATCCCCAGGGTTTATAATCCTCTTAGAAGAACAATAGGTTTAGGACCTCAAATTGAAAAGACAACAATGGGTTTGCTGCTGAATGTGTACTTGCCCCTGATGAAAGCAAGTTGCCGTGGGTGCTGATGCTGTCTCTACCCTAGTATTGATGTTGTCGGCGTGGCAGAACATTGCATGGTCTGATGAATCCTGATACCTTCTTTATTATGCCGACGGGAGTGCGCCAATCTGTCATCTTCCAGGTAAACAGCTCTATGACACCTGCACTGTGAGAGGGAGACAAACTGGCGGGGGTTCCATTATACTCCGGGGCACATTCACATGAGCATCCACGGGTCCAGTGGAGCTAGTGCAACACACCATAACGATCAAAGAGTATTCTACACATGTTACAGATTATGTACATCTCTTCATGACGATCATGTTGCCGACGGCAGTGACATTTTCCAACAAGATAATGTGCCATGTTGCATGACTAAGGGTGTGAAGCAGGAACGTGGTGAATTCCAGTTGATGTTCTGGCATCCAAATTCGCCAGGTCTGAACCTGATTGAATGCATGTGGGATGTAACTGAAAGTGGGGTCAGGGCTCATCGCCCTCGCCCCCGAATGTACGGTAATTAGTTGAGTAGTGTGTGTAGATATGGTGCGAACACCCTCCAGCGACCTACCAATGCTTCATTGCTTCATTGCCACGACGCGTCGGCGCTGTTATCCATGCCAAAGGTGGACATGCCGGCTATTATATAGGTGGTCATGATGTTCTGCCTGATCAGTGTAGATTACGCCCAAGATCTACCTCTACATCCATACTCCGGAAGCCTCCTGACGGTGTGTGGTGGAGGGTATCTTGAGTACCTCTATCGGTTCTCTCTTCTATTCCATTCTCGTATTGTTCGTGGAAAGAAAGATTGTCGCTATGCCTCTGTGTGGGCTCTAATCTCTCTGATTGTATCCTCATGGTCTCTTCGCAGGATATCCGTAGAAAGGAGCAATATACTGCTTGATTCCTCGGTGACGGTATGTTCTCGAAACTTCAACAAAAGCCCGTACCGAGCTACTGAGCGTCTCTCCTGCAGAGTCTTCCCCTTGAGTTTATCTATCATCGCCGTAACTCTTTCGCTATTACTAAATGACCCTGTAACGAAGCGCGCTGCTCTCCGTTGGATCTTCTCTATCTCTTCTATGAATCCTATCTGGTTCATGGATAGCGATATACTTATGGCGGTAGTATCAGGTATGCAAGGTATAAAAGAACAGTAAATTGGCGGGGCTGTCATTTGCACTCAGCTGACTCGCGTTAAAAGGTATCCGACGTGATTGCGGCCACACGGCGATAATTAACAGACTTTGAACGTGGAATGGTTGTTGGAGCTAGACGCATGGGACATTCAATTTCGGAAATCGTTAGCGAATTCAGCATCCGAGATCCATAGTGTCAAGAGTGTGCCGGATATACCAAATTTTAGACCTTACCTCTCACTACAGACAACAGGATAGTCGGCGGCCTCCACTTAACGAGCGAGAGCAGCGGCGTTTGCGTAGAGTTATTAGTGCTATGAGACAAGCAACAGCGAGTGAAATAACCACAGGAAACAATGTGGGACAGGATGCGATCGAATCCTTTGGAACAGAGCTGCGAAATTGGCCGTTAGTGGGCTAAGGCAGCAGGCAATCGAAGCGAATTACTTTGCTAACAGCACGACATCGCCTGCAGTTCCTCTCCTGGTCTCGTGCACCCTAGACGAAAGGAAAACCGTGGCTTGGTTAGATGCGTCCGTATTTCAGTTGGTAAGAGCAGATGTTAGTGTTGGAGTATGACGCAGACACCACGAAGCCATGGGAGCAAGTTGTAAACAAGGCACTTTGTAAGCTGGTGGTGGCTTCACAATGGTGAGGGCTGCGTTTACATAGAATCGAACTTAACCTGTCATTGACTGGAACTTGTTTAGTTCGGCTACTGGGAGATCTTTTGCAGTAAAGTTACGATGGAACATATGTCATGGTGCCCCTGTTGTTCGTGATTGGTTTGAAGAACACTCTACGGTGGGCAAAAGGAGGTCCGACACGGTATTAGGAGGTATCCCACGGCTTTTGTCACCTCAGAGAGTCATTCAGTCAGTACTGGCAAACAGTGGAGTTAAAGTGCTAGTGTACTCAAGTATTAAAGAATTTTGTGTAGGAGTAGTAATAAACATTACCCTTTTTGCTCATGCTTGAGAGAACTAAAAGTACGCCATGTCTTATCAGTCTTAGTTATTTAATTATTGCTGGTACTGTACTGTTCTACACATTCTGCAAGTTTGGATTCATTACAGACGGATGTTGAAATTATTTCAAGATATTACATATAAAATCATCCCACTTACATACAGCTGACTAGGTTTATTCATTCAAACAAACAGTGCAAGCGAAAATGCTACTTTTGCCGCGCGGGATTAGCCGAGCAGTCTACGGCGCTGCAGTCATGGACTGTGCGGCTGGTCCCGGCAGAGGTTCGAGTCCTCCCTCGGGCATGGGTGTGTGTGTTTGTCCTTAGGATAATTTAGGTTAAGCAGTGTGTAAGCTTAGGGACTGATGACCTTAGCAGTTAAGTCCCATAAGATTTCAGACACATTTGAACATTTGAATTCTACTTCTTCTACTAAATGCCATGGCAGTTACTTGGACCGACAGCGTACCAATAAATTTTTTTTTAAAATTTAATAATAGGACTGTTGAAATAATTAAACGCTGGCTTCTTTAATTAAAATTACAGAAAGTATGAAGGCCTACTCACAATTTTGCGAGCATGTAGTTCACTTCACGTCTGCTGAAGTTTCTAGGAAAACGTTACGCGTGGAATTAAATTTTTCCTCCACTTCATTGTTGTTAAAATTCGTTCTTCACAGTTTCTTTACTTTTCCGTCCTTTCTTTCACACTGTATGCTCCATTCGTTCATGTTATGAGGTGAACAATTCGTCAACTGTGTCCCATTCTTCCTGCTGTCTTTTACCGAACGTATAGCTCTTCAGTCACATAGCATGGTAACGTTGTTGTTTTACATTTAAAAAAATGGCTCTGAGCACTATGGGACTTAACATCTGAGGTCATCAGTCCCCTAGAATTTAGAACTTTTTAAACCTAACTAACCTAAAGACATCACACATATCCATGCCCGAGGCAGGATTCGAACCTGCGACCGTAGCAGTCGCGCGGCTCCGGACTGAAGCGCCTAGAACCGCTTGGCCACTGCGGCCGGCGTTGATTTACATCAGTTTCGTGCGTATTAGGGTTTACTTTCATAATCGTACTACAGATTTCTCACAATGTTGTTACTCATGTTCGGAACCTAATAGGCTACGCAATCGAAAAAAACGCTCATTTTCAAGTTTTACATCAGTCTTTTTTGTGTCCATGTTGTTTTCATTCGCTCTGAATGGGCTCTTTGTCTATTGTCAGACGATGCTGTTCCGGTTTTCTGGATTTTTATACCTGTTCAACAGTCCATTTGTGAATCATCTGGCTAAAGATCTATCTATCTTATATTTCATGCCTATCTATTCCTATTTTTGCCAAGCGTCCTTTTGCTACTGCGATCCATTCTATTTTATCAATTTTAGCTTTACTGCGACTTTAGTCGAGCTCCACAACTTGTCTAGTTAACGTGGTTTTTTCCGGTTTTTAAGATGCCTATACAAGTTACATCTGCAATTTTCATATCCGAATAAAAGATATCGGTTATGAATGTAATAAATGTCGGCGTGCTTTCGAATATCCTTATTTGTGTTAAGCTATATGTCCCTTCTTCGATGTTATTTCGACACAAAATTTCGCTGATAACTCTTAGTTCTCTCTTATGGCTTTCTTCTGCGTTTCTCATTCTGTTTAAAATAAGTGTCTCAGTTCCAATACGAAAATCTCGTCTGACGACCATGATGTGGTGTCCCAGTCTGGTATACGTATTTCGAAATGCATTTTTGTTGTAAATATATTATGTAAATCTCAAGACTGGGTCCATTTTGAGCTAATGAATTTCATAACCAATCTTTTCGCTGCCAAGTGGTATCATTGTAACAGCTGAACTGAGAAATATTCTCAGCTGACTCTTATTGACATTTCATAACGTATAATACATTCTGGTGCTCCCTCTTTCTGTGTCGGTTATGAGACATATATGGGTTTACAGAGAAAAAACGTGAACAGGTACTACAAGTTCAGTGCAAACAATTAAATTTAGTTGAATTTATAAAAAGTAAAGTTGTGTTAAGGTAAGAATTCAAGAGGGAAATTCTTAAGCAGGCGAGAAACACCACTACATGATTAAAATTTGCCGAGCGGGATTAGCCGAGAGATCTTAGGCGCTGAAGTCATAGACTGTGCGGCTGGCCCCTGCGGAGGTTCGAGTCCTCCCTCGGGCATGGGTGTGTGTGTTCGTCCTTAGGATGATTTAGCTTTATTAGTGTGTAAGCTTAGAGACTGATGACGTTAGCAGTTAAATCCCATAAGATTTCACACACATTTTAACATTTTTGATTAAAATTTAGGGAGACTATTGGTTTTTAACGTCTAGCTTCTACGGAATTAAGCTCTCCCATCGGTTATTGATTTTTAACCAATACTCTAGTTAGGAGAGTGACTAACAAAACTTTGTTATGGAAATATGTTAACCAATCGGAAAGGCATAGTTTGGATAAGAATATTTTGATTAGCAGACGAACTTTTGCCCTGGACTCCTACGTCTACATTTTCAGCTACATACATACTCCACAAGCCCTATATGGTCGCGTGGTTGAGGGTATCTTGTACCACCAGTTGCAAATGGAGCGAGAGAATAAACGGATATCTACAAGTTATGCCACCGTACGAGCCTCAGTGTCGCTCATCTTTGTGGTCATTACGCGAAATGAAAGTTGGAGCCAGTATAATCTTTCTTCCGTCAGCTTCAAATTCCGGTTTCCTAATTTTTTCCGCAGTGCTCTGCGAAATGAACGACGTCTATCCTCGAAGGATTCTCATTTGAGTTCACGAAGCATCTCCCTAACACTCGCGTGTTGTTCACATTCCTAGAACATATAAATTTCGTCCTTGGATTCTTAATATTCATGAAAAATCTAGGGTTAGAAAGCCGTTACAGAGCTGTAGTATCCCATTTTGCTGTTGTATCCCATTGAGGGTCATGCACGCACAAGAAGGGGAAGGTGCCGAGGTAGCAAAGAACAATAGAATTTGATTACAACACAGAAAATTCACGATAACGTTGAGCAATTGAAACAGCTACCTAGTGAAGGCAATATGAAGAGAGTCTTGATCTGCTGAAAGGTTGTCACTAATACGATAACCGTTATTGAGGGTGCAAGTTGAGGACTGAACCTGTCACGATCGAGAAACACTGCCGTAGGCATATTCGGTACTGGCTGCGCTGGCTGTATCCTAGATTCTGATGTTGTGAGCTGCACTCTGAAGAATACAGTCGTTGCACCCCAAGAAGTAGATCGTTGATTGTGGGTCTGCAACACACACTGACTGGTGAGCAGTTCGCACGTTGCAATAATGACACGCCCTCCTAGCTTAACTGTGGCGCTTGTTAAGCGCTACCTGCAGCATTTCTCGTAGTGATGATGTGACTGTCTATTGTAGAATTTGCCCCTAGAGAATCTGGTGACCGTGGCATGCTCTGGCTTCTGCGGGTGACTGGCTAGCTGCTGGGCGGTGACCTATAAAAGCTGCCCGTCGGAGCCGTACCAGGAAGCCGTATGGTGTCACGTGGCTCGCGGACGAGAGCTAGTGCCGGCTGTATCAAGTCGACGAGGCACTCCCAAAACGGCAGCTGCTGTCGCTGGCAAGATGAGCTGCGCCCACTTGGCAGGCGTGTTGGCAGGGCAACAACCACCTGCACCGTATTGCGTGGCGTGTAACTAGATCGTAAGGCACCATCCAGACGCTACAAAATCTATGACAAAAACTTGCAAATTGTTTAAGAAAGATCACAAAATTGCAATAAAATGGAATTTAACATTTACACTGTGGCATATCTAAAACGAATATAGTGTGTTTCGTAACTGACGCCATGTCACAAGAACCAAGACACTTTTGTTTTAATAAATAAACAAACAAACACCACCTGGATTACGACTTTTGTTTACCCACTACCAGTTACAAAAAAATGGTTCAAATGGCTCTGAGCAGTATGGGACTTAACAGCTGACGTCATCAATCCCCTAGAACTTAGAACTACATAAGCCTAACTAACCTAAGGACATCACACGCATCCATGCCCGAGGCAGGATTCGAACCTGCGACCGTGGCGGTCGCGTGGTTCCAGACTGAAGCGCCAGGAACCGCACGGCCACACCGGTCAGCTACCAGTTACAATCTGCGCAACTGATCATCAGGTTTGGCGCCGAAAAGTGCACTTTGGTTAACAGTTACGTCAAAAGCAGACTGAAATCTGTAGTCAGTATATAAGATAAGCTGTGGCTCTTACATAATGTAAATATTTCTTCTGTGGTGGAGAGTAGAGAAAGTTTCTTCATCTGCTCCGGCTCAAATGGTTCAAATGGCTCTGAGCACTATGGGACTCAACTGCTGTGGTCATTAGCCCCCTAGAACTTAGAACTACTTAAACCTAACGAACCTAAGGACATCACGCACATCCATGCCCGAGGCAGGATTCGAACCTGCGACCGTAGCAGTCGCACGGTTCAGGACTGCGCGCCTAGAACCGCGAGACCATCGTGGCCATCTGTACCGATTCTTTCAATTAACGTCAGCCTATTTGAGTGCAAGGGTGACGTTTGGTTGGTTGATTTGGAAGGAGAGGACCAAACAACGAGATCATCGGTCCCATCGGATTAGGAAAGGATAGGAAAAGAAGTTGGTCGTGCCCTTTCAAAAGAACCGTCCCAGCATTTGCCTGAAGGGATTTAGGAAATCACGGACAACCTAAATAAGGATGGCAGGACCCTGGTTTGTCCTAAAGCAATCGAGTCCAGTATGCTAACCACTGCGCCACTTCGCTCGGTAAGGATAAGTGTTTCTAGAATTAGTTTAAGAACCACAGAAAGCTCAAGCTCTACCTGAGGATAACCTACCATTGTGTAAAGGTGAATTTGTGCAGTACTAGGAGTGATGCATCACAGAACGTCTGCTGAGGCCTACCCACAATCAATACTTGTATAACAAAATACTAATAATAACTTCGCTTATAATGATCGTTGAATAGTGATCTTTTGACACTGTGGAATCTAAATTTTAGATGAAAATCCCATTTTGGAGTTACATCTTTCTGTTTTTGAAAGAAAATGGTGAGCTTATTATCAGTGGAAAACAAACTTTTTCCTTTGAATTGACTACGTGCTTTGTAAACCGAGCTGTTTGAAGCTGTTTAAAATAGACACACTATAGTCATATTCACAAGGAAGACAGTAAACATTCCCTAATAGGCTATCCCAAAACTAAATTGTAGGTGTAAATGTAGGTAACTGTAATCACAGAAACAGACACAAGTTTCCTTAACTAGGTTAAATTTACAAAAACTGAAAAGCAATCATGTAGAATTCCCAAATTTGACTAGATCTATTAAAATAATGTAATACTTGTACAATATTGGAAAATTATCACATATTCTAATAATATGATATAGTTGAAGAAACACACCTTAGTAATAAAAGCATATAAAGTATTTTACAAGTTACGTGCTTATACAGAACACTTGCTCAAAGTTCTGAGGTAACATTAATCACATGGAGCTCTGCTTTAGAACCAAGATCACTTTGATATTTTGCAATGAGATGTCACACACAGTAGGGGACTGGTGTAGCACCGAGAGATGAGTTCATGCTTGACTTACACAGGGGGCGTCGTAGTGCCCTTTTACTGGACACCAGCAACAAGTGACGTAACGGGCGTTAACAGCTTTGGGCGAGGCGTAACTGCAAGTGTACCTTGCTGAGCAGGTGGTGTAGGTTGGCTCCCTAACTGTGCCAGCGACACAATAGTCCCGGAGCATGTGAACCGGAGACAGACAAGCGGGCCGAGTTCAGCGCAAGAGACGGTGACGGTATTAGTCAACCGCTGCGCGCCTGCATAACGACCCCCGTGGCGGTAAACATACATGTTATGACAGCTCTGGATACATATAAGTAAAACACTCACAAGCTACTCATAGGCTCTGATCAGTGCGTTCCTGCTGCAAGGCAGTCACCAATCGTATCACTTGGCGTTGTAACACGTTGCGCTGGGATATAATGACCCAGACCTATCAATTGCTGGAGAGAACTATATTGTTGATTCGTCTCCACTCATCACGAGATTAATTAATTGAATAGGTGAGGTTCGATTGATAACAAATATAGCTGGAACTCTGTAACTCATTTTTGCAAGTTTGCAGAATAATTAGCACTTACTTGCAAAACTGCTGGTACCTTGACTCTTGAGCACTGGAGCTCGGAACATACTAAATGTGTTTCAGTTGTGGCATGTCTTGAATTGTTTAGTGATAGAGTGAAAGGTTTCAGATGTGTAACAGAGATGCAACAATTGAATTAAAATCAGTAAACTGTTCTCAAGGAACTTGGAAATCAGTGAAGTGAATCCATAATTCTGGAGTACTGTTGGCACAAGCAAGCTAGCCACGTAAAAAATTGATAAATAGCACAAGGAAAATAGTCGGTGAGAGTTCGTTCCCACTTTTAGGGAAAATAACATGATGTATTAAGAGAGAACTATTCCGACGGAAGTAACCGAACAGTAATTACTAGAGTAATAGAGACAAGCGACGAGGACACGGGCGCTTGAACGCTTTGCTTACCACGATGCACTGACATGTAGTCAGTGGACTGCTTGTAGAACCCTCTCCGATTGTATAGTCGCCGCGATATGGACCAAAGCGGACATTTTCTGAAGATGTGATAAAATTCCCATCACGGGTGTACTGTGCACGTCTGACTTCAGAGTAATGAGGTCCGGAACTGTTGTATAACGAATGTGGTGGCAGACACACGCCGATCTTCGTGATGTACGAAAACCATCGGACTGCGACTAGATATTCCTTTAGAATAAAGCTCACAGTGGGTTGTAGAGTTCATGTCTCCCGGCTGTGCTGCGGAAAATAGTTCCGCATTGCCAAATTGAACAGGGAGGCAGTGCTGACTCGTCCTTCACTGTTTCTGATGGAGAGGTAAGGGAGATTCCTGATGTTTAGGTTGGACATTCTGCGGTGGCACCAGACCAGATTGATTTCCAGATATCTAAAATTACGCTGACCTTCCCATCTGGAGGTATTTCTCCTTGGCAACATGCTGGTCGTTTCGGAATTACTGGGAAAATTACTTTCAAGAGTGAAATTCGCCTACCAAAATTACCAGTTCTCTAATTATGCATGTAGTCAACCTGAGATGACAGTTATTTGGCTCGTCGTCTCTTTTACAGTTAAAATCTGTGCTTGGGTTTTAAATTAATTAAATATTTCATACTGCCTACTTGGTCTTAATCTTTGGGACGTTTCAGTGTGGATGCTTGAGGTTCCTAGAAGAGACTCTTACTTACAGCCGCCCACATCAAGAACTTTCAGAGGGAAGGTGGCAAGAATTGTTGGGAAAGAGACCTCCTTTTGATCTTGAGACCAACTGCACAATAGCTATTGATAAATATTTATCACTTCTACCATGTCGAGTAGTTAATTACAATAAAACGGGGAACTGTGTTGGCTTTCAGACTGCGTTTGATATGTTAATCAGATTTCATCATCTAAATACAAGAGTTGCATACTACTCTTGTTGTAGGAGCTAAGTTTTTGCTGACACGCAAATAAAGAGTAAAAGAGTAAAGAACATACAGTAAACGCAACAGCTACACATACAGAAAATCATGAATAAGCAACAACCGAATATAAAGTAACTTCTGTATTCACGTGGATATGATTTTTCCCGCCTCGAGAGATCCTTCAAAAAAGATATTTACAGTAATGTGTAGCCCACTCTGGGACCTTTTTTTCAGATCGTTTTGACACTGTTTACTGTCGTCACTGGGGAGGCTTGCACATTGAATTTATGCAGCGAAGAAGTCACCTTTCTTGACCTGCCCACAGGACCACACAGGTGGGGCTAGTGACGTTTAGGCCATCTAGTCGGTATTCAGCAGCAGCACAGCCTGGGTGTTGAACAGGACACCATCCTGTGCGGTGGTAAAGCCTGACAGTAGCTTGTTGAGCGCCTCGTCCTTGCAGATGTCGATCTGCAAGAGTAAGGAGATGACGCGTGTCTTCTTGTTGTCATGAGCTACGTTGCCAGCCAATTCGCGCATCTCAACCGTCAGATACTGCATGACAGTGGTGATGTAGACGCGCCACGGCCCCGACGCGCTTGACATAATTGTTCTAGAGCAGAAGTCAGTGGATTCTGTCAACCGGGAGCTGGAGGCCAGTACCGATTAAGAAAGATTTCGACTTTTCCTTTACTTGACCTCACTTTCCGCAGCTATACACGCTGACACTCGGGAATGGGGATAGTAAAAACCATCTAGGTGGCCAATATTTATTCACTGGAGACGGAAACATCCAAACAGGTTTGTGTTGAAGGACCGCTGCAGTGGCCAACGTACTCTGCCGTGTGCAATGGCCTCGCCGGTCTGAGCACAGTCAGCTGGGCTGGCAGGGATTGCGGATATCGGTCAAGGACAGCCAGCTCGTTCTCATCTGGCGGACGAGGTAATAACCACCCTACCCTACAGCGCTTTACCAAATCGCAGGATGTCAAATGTTGTGTATCTGACCCAGACAAATTCAATACAGCAGCTGCTACAGTGAGTAAAGCTCCGGTTATTAACCATTTCTTGATTTTAAACCTTAACTTCATTTCTGTGTGCCTTCTTACCCGATCTGTGGACGGAATCCAATCACTGCTGGCTCAACGGTCGGCTGACTATTTCTCAGGTTCTAGGATTTGTTAATAGAGGCTGCGTCCGCTGATCATGGCAGTTAAATTACATTCTTAATTACTACAAATAAACTGATACTTCTTGCTGGGTGCCCACTCGATCAAATACTTTTGAACGATTTCCCACTTGAAACTAAAACAACTGACATTTTAAACATGAACAACCAAATTAAACACATTAACCCATCCTTCTCTTATCACTGTTTCACATTTGTTATTACTGATTTCCTTTCTGTTCCACTTCTATGGAGCTCTGAAACACTAAGAATGCTCTACGGATTTATTTCAGATACAAATATTCCATATCTACGGCCTTGAACGTTTCTCGCAGGGGGAGAAGATGTTTCCAGGCTAGAGATTTAATCTAAGTGGCTTATTGATAGCCTTCCTTCTCCCTCCGTGTCGCTGGGCAACCCCGAGGTAACAAATCTGTGTACTCCCTGTCTCTTCTTTCTTTGTTTAGGTACATGACACTGTGTCCGGTGCACCAAATTCATACGACTGCATTAGTTTGACCTATAGGATATCAGAATGGTTTGACACAATTACTCCAGTTTTCTTTTCGATTGATACCCCTTTCTTAACCCTGAATAATAGCACCGGTAGTTTCACACCAACTTTCATGTCCCCAGTTCTCAGCCTGCTTCGAGAAACTACTTCTTTCTAAGCTACTGGTCTCTGTGGATGCGTTTTATACTGCCTGCGCTAGTGTTTGCTCCTCTCAGGGCCTTTGGCCAGTGTGAGCTGTGTATTCATCAAGAGGATGTCACTGTCGCAGATCGATTCAAGATCCGATCTGCGACTGGGCAGTGTTCGGTAATGGAGTGGAGTGCGCTGGTCGAAACCATGCCACGCACAGGTAGGCAGCACCTGAAAGGTGTTATCTGGCTGCAATGCGAACAGCTCCATGCCATTTCCACCGTTTTCAAATGAAAAGCAGTCGAGAACAAGCATCTGTACTTCCACCTTACTCTCACAACTGAACCAGAGGTCATTCTAAATAGATACTTGCGATGTCTCTACTAGCAGTGGCAATTTCTATCCGTTTAGCCTCTAGGTCCCCTCAGTTTGACTATTTACCTCCAAACAATGTAATCTTATGAGTAAACAGGTGCAATAATACTGGACTATAAACAAGCAAAAGAAAAACTTATGTTCCCCACATACATAAAACATTGTTTGAGATCCAAGAAAATAAATAGTGTGTCTATTGTTCGTGGCAGGAACGTTCCGAAGAGTTGAGTCATTAACTGAAGAATACCTTTAGATTACAGACACCTTGGATACCCTGTTTCAAGTAGGTACCTGGCCCTTCTACTGGGTACGAATGCTGGGCGATCACTTTCTCCATCTTGTAAGGGCAATCAAACAGGAGGTAGAACTTGGGATATCTTTTATCCAGAAGATCTGACTGTGATTTATTTTTGACTAACACCAAAAAAAAAAGGTTCAAATGGCTCTGAGCACTATGGGACTTAACTTCTGAGGTCATCAGTCCCCTAGAACTTAGAACTATTTAAACCTAACTAACCTAAAGATACCACACACATCCATGCCCGCGGAAGGATTCGAACCTGCGACCGTAGGGGTCGCGCGGTTGCAGACTGTAGCGCCTAGAACCGCTCGGCCACGCCGGCCTGCGACTAGCACCAAGTCGACCGCGCTGATGAAAGGCTTTCTGGCTGTTCTGTCGTGACATTCCTCTCGCTTTGTTTCCTTCTTCGTTATGCGCTGAAAAGTGGTTGCTATTTTAATCTTTAAATCTGCACCCAGTGGTGGAGGTAATTTGCCGTATCTCTAATACATGGGACTATAGGTTTTCCTAACATTAGCTTAGCCAATGGATATCCTTTGATACTCATGGATTAAATTAATTATTGTGTTCTCAAATTGCAGTATGTATTTGACCACTTCGTATGTTTTTCCCAACAATGAAGTTAGACCAGTTTTTGAAGTGTCCTATAACGTCTCTCAGTGGGATTAACTGCAACATGTAACACTTGTACTGTGTTCAGTGATCCCTTGCTGCTGCAGTTCACAAATCCAAACCCGGGAGATGAACTGTAGCTAAACACTTTCGTGGAACACCATATACATTTTACCAACACTGTGGATGATTTTATTCCTGCAGGATAAAGTTTCTCATGCTTGGCGAATACGTGTAGCACAGTGAACAAGAAATGCACGCTTCCTGGCTTTCCAGTATACTTCAAAATAGTGAGTGAGGATGCATGTTCCCAGGTGACGCGCGGGAAGGCAGTGCGAGGTCACTTCCGCTGCTTTGATGCAAACTACTTACTTTCCAAACATTCCATCACGATGTTGGGATTACAACAAGCCTTCCTCATCAGCTGATTTTCCTCTGCAAGAAAGTTAGCTTGAAAGAGGGGTGCTTTTAAAATCTCTGTATGCCTGTTCTTTTATTTTCGACAAAATGAAGTCGTTAGTTTGATTTGCCACCTTAGCATTGATTACGTCGGAGCAACAGGCTGGTTTGCTGTGAGGGGTGTACTTTGGATGTATCTGGTTCATTGATAAAAGGCAGTAGCTCAGTAATCATGAAAATGGACGTTTATTTATTTTACTCACAAAGTATGGGTACTGATTTCGCAATAAAAAACGACTAAAAATGGCTTAAGCAAATGAAACATTGACATCGGGGAAAACATGACAGTTAAATGGTCACGTAAAAACGTTGAATGTTCACACTCAATAGTTCAGGTATGCTACTACAAACGTTATTTATTTTATACGCATAATGGATACGGGTAACTATATGAAACGGTGGAGATGAATTAATCAAATTCCCAAAAATTACTTTTCCCGTCTTTATAGACTGAAACTACAGACGACTTACAGGTACTCGAACAGAACAATTACACTGCTCAACGAAAGTTTGGAATACTGCCGTAAAATATAATCTACGATAGTAGAGGCCTCATTGACCTAGACACTTCATTCGTTACCAATTTAGAGCCCAAATACTTGACGGTGTTTAATACGTTCATGCTCTTTGACTGTTTCCCATTCATCTAAACGCACTGCTGCCGCAGCAGCACACCGTCAGCAGTCCAATATCAACAACAGCGTCATGCAGTTTGTGTTCAGCACTGCCATAACATGCCATTTAGAGGAGTACGACACTTTGATAGAGTCAGAATAGTGGATTTACTTTCAGCATTTCATACACAGCAAGATGTTGCCGATCGGTTACATGTCACTCATAGTGGTGTGTTTAAGGTGCTGAGGAACACAAAGAGATGGGAAGTGTGAACGATAGATCTCGCAGTGTTCGTCCTCGTATGACAACACCAATGCAGGATCGTTTCCTCCAAATGTCGGCAGCCAGGTGCCCAACTTCACCTGCCAAAAATTTTGGAAAAGATTTCTTCTGGGCAACAGGGACTCGTATCTCAGACCAAACAGTGCATACAAGATTACATCAGTGTGGTATTCTTTCCCGAAGACCAATGACAGATTTTGCACTGAACCGACGGTACCGATTCAATCGAAGGGCCTGGGCACTCGCTCATCAACATCGGAACATTGTAAAATGGAAGTGGCGGGGTGTAATAACGAGGATATTTTCGAGTTCTTTTCTTCTTTTCCTTTGTCGGCTTAATATTTGACGTACATGATCAAATAGCAAACCCTATACGTAATAGGCCTCACTAACTTATTGTGGACACGTTTGTGTTCAGCTGCTTTCTGTTTCATAGTCTCCAACGCTATGATCTTAAATTATTGCTGTGTTAGATCTATTACAGATGGAAGATTAAGGTGCGGTGTAAAAATACTACGTATTTGGATTTCTGCAAAGTAACGCAAGGCATGACAGGAGGACAGTTCTAGAAAGCATAGGTTCTCAATTACATTTTCGAAATCAGGTAAATTTTTAGCTCAGTTTTGATGGTTTTGTCCAAAACGTGCCCTAGAAAGTTGTATAAATTCCCTAACAGCAAGCTGCTTGGGTTCGATCAAGGACAATAAGCAGAAGTTAGATTTTGCTTGACAGTGTTTTCGACTATAACCATTTTCCGAAGATACAGTCGGAGTTATGAGACATTTTCTGACAAAATGCTGTCTTATTTAATAGTAGGCACCAATTAATCTTTCTCTGTTTTCTTCATCATTATCCACTAGTTGGTGCAACAGGTAAAAGTTGATGTATTTTGAGAAAACTTCTAAGACTAATAATACCTGTGAAAAGTTTCATTTTGGTTTCGGTAGAGGGCTGAAAAGATTCCATACTGTTAACTAACCTGGTTTATCTGTTATCACACAACAAATCAAGCCCTTATGTTGTGTAACTGGGAATATTATTTTCCGACTAATATAGCACGGTTTCACAGAATGAGGTCGCGACGCTGTTAGCGTCTTGGACGTACATTCGAGAGGACAGCGGTTCAAATCCCCCTCTGGCCATACAGATTAAGGTTTTCTACATCTACATCTACATACATATTCCGCAAGCCACCATACGGTGAGTGGCAGAGGGTACCTCGTACCACAATTAGTATTTTCTCTCCCTGTACCTCTCCCAAATAGAACGAGGGGAAAATGACTGCCTATATGCCTCTGTACGAGCCCTAATCTCTCTTATCTTTGTGCTCTTTCCGCGAAGTATAAGTTGGCGGCAGTAAAATTGTACTGCAGTCAGCCTCAAATGCTGGTTCTCTAAATTTCCTCAGTAGCGATTCACGAAAAGAACGCTTCTTTTCCTCCAGAGACTCCTACCCGAGTTCCTGAAACATTTCCGTAACACTCGCGTGATGATCAAACCTACCAGTAACAAATCTAGCAGCCCGCCTTTGAATTGCTTCTACACTCCTGGAAATGGAAAAAAGAACACATTGACACCGGTGTGTCAGACCCACCATACTTCCTCCGGACACTGCGAGAGGGCTGTACAAGCAATGATCACACGCACGGCACAGCGGACACACCAGGAACCGCGGTGTTGGCCGTCGAATGGCGCTAGCTGCGCAGCATTTGTGCACCGCCGCCGTCAGTGTCAGCCAGTTTGCCGTGGCATACGGAGCTCCATCGCAGTCTTTTACACTGGTAGCATGCCGCGACAGCGTGGACGTGAACCGTATGTGCAGTTGACGGACTTTGAGCGAGGGCGTATAGTGGGCATGCGGGAGGCCGGGTGGACGTACCGACGAATTGCTCAACACGTGGGGCGTGAGGTCTCCACAGTACATCGATGTTTTCGCCAGTGGTCGGCGGAAGGTGCACGTGCCTGTCGACCTGGGACCGGGCCGCAGCGACGCACGGATGCACGCCAAGACCGTAGGATCCTACGCAGTGCCGTAGGGGACCGCACCGCCACTTCCCAGCAAATTAGGGACACTGTTGCTCCTGGGGTATCGGCGAGGACCATTCGCAACCGTCTCCATGAAGCTGGGCTACGGTCCCGCACACCGTTAGGTCGTCTTCCGCTCACGCCCCAACATCGTGCAGCCCGCCTCCAGTGGTGTCGCGACAGGCGTGAATGGAGGGACGAATGGAGACGTGTTGTCTTCAGCGATGAGAGTCGCTTCTGCCTTGGTGCCAATGATGGTCGTATGCGTGTTTGGCGCCGTGTAGGTGAGCGCCACAATGAGGACTGCATACGACCGAGGCACACAGGGCCAACACCCGGCATCATGGTGTGGGGAGCGATCTCCTACACTGGCCGTACACCTCTGGTGATCGTCGAGGGGACACTGAATAGTGCACGGTACATCCAAACCGTCATCGAACCCATCGTTCTACCATTCCTAGACCGGCAAGAGAACTTGCTGTTCCAACAGGACAATGCACGACCGCATGTATCCCGTGCCACCCAACGTGCTCTAGAAGGTGTAAGTCAACGACCGTGGCAAGCAAGATCTCCGGATCTGTCCCCCATTGAGCATGTTTGGGACTGGATGAAGCGTCGTATCACGCGGTCTGCACGTCCAGCACGAACGCTGGCCCAACTGAGGCGCCAGGTGGAAATGGCATGGCAAGCCGTTCCACAGGACTACATCCAGCATCTCTACGATTGTCTCCATGGGAGAATAGCAGCCTGCATTGCTGCGAAAGGTGGATATACACTGTACTAGTGCCGACATTGTGCATGCTCTGTTGCCTGTGTCTATGTGCCTGTGGTTCTGTCAGTGTGATCATGTGATGTATCTGACCCCAGGAATGTGTCAATAAAGTTTCCCCTGCTTGGGACAATGAATTCACGGTGTTCTTATTTCAATTTCCAGGAGTGTATGTCCTCCCTCAATCCGACCTGATAGGGATCCCAAACGCTCGAGCAGTACTCAAGAATAGGTCGTATTAGTGTTTTATAAGCGGTCTCCTTTACAGTTAAATCACATCTCCCCAAAATTCTGCCAATGAACCGAAAACGACTATCCGCCTTCCCCACAACTGCCATTACATGCTTGTCCCACTTCATATCGCTCTGCTATATTACGCCCAAATATTTATTCGGCGTGACTGTGTCAAGCACTACACTACTAATGGAGTATTAAAAAATTACCGGATTCTTTTTCCTATTCATCGGCATTAATTTACATTTATCAATATTTAGAGGTAGCTGCCATTCTTTACACCAATCACAAATTCTGTCAAAGTCATCTAGAATCCTCCTACAGTTACTCAACGACGACACCTTCTCGTACACCACAGCATCATCAGCAAACAGCCGCACATTGCTATCCACCCTATCCAAATGATCATTTATGTAGATAGAAAACAACAGCGGACCTACCACTCTTCCCTGGGGCACTCCAGATGATACCCTCACCACCTATGAACACTCACCATCGAGGACAACGTACTGGGTTCTATTAGTTAAGAAGCCTTCGAGTCACTCAGATATTTGGGAACCAATCCCATATGCTCGTACCTTAGTTAGGAGTCTGCAGTGGGGCACCGAGTCCCACCCTTTCCGGAAGTCAAGGAATATGGCATCGGTCTGATACCCTTCATCCATTGTTCGCAAGATATCATGTGAAAAAAGGGCGAGTTGCGTTTCGCAGGAGCGGTGCTTTCTAAAGCCGTGCTGATGAATGGGAATGGACAGCAACTTCTCTGTCTCAAGGAAATTCATTATATTTGAACTCAGAATGTGTTCGAGAATCCTGCAACAAACCGATGTTAAGGATATTGGTCTGTAATTTTGAGGATCAGTGCTTCTAGCCGTCTTATATACAGGCGTCACCTTTGCTTTTTTCCAGTAGCTGGGGACTTTACGTTGGACAAGAGATTCTCGATAAATGCAGGCTAGGTAAGGAGCCAAAGCAGTAGAGTACTCTCTATAAAACCGAACTGGAATCCCATCAGGACCCGGCGATTTATTTATTTTCAACCCATTCAGCTGCTTCACTACCCCAGGGATGTCTATCGCTATGTCCTCCATATGGGAATCTGTACGAGACTCAAACGGCGGTATGTTTGTACGATCCTCCTGCGTGAAAGATTTCTCAAATGCTACATTTCAAATTTCGTTTTGCTCTCTTCCGTTGCCAGGCCAGCCTGATCAGTGAGTGACTAGATGGAAGCCTTCGACAAACTTACCGGTTTTACGTAAGACCAGAATTTCCTTGGGTTTTCAGCGAGATCTTTTGCTAAGGTATGACGGTGGTAGTGGTTGTATACTTCGCGCATCGCTCTTTTTACAGCAGAACGAATCTGTACTGACTTTTGCCTGTCCTCATTCTCCCGATCTTTCTTGTACCGCGAGTGCAACTGTCTTTGCTTCCTGAGCATTCTCCGAATTGCGCTGTTAAACCACGGTGGGTCTTTTCCGTCCGTAAGCCACTTTTTCGGCACATACTTCTCCAATGCGTGATTTACAATGTGTTTAAAATTTTCCCATAATTCTTCCACTTTCATCGTACCGGAAGTAAATGAAGTCGATTCATTTACTAAGTGGGATGCCAACAATTGCTTATCTGCCCTTTCCAGTAAGAATACGCTCCTAGCCTTCTTGACCGACTTTTTAACTTTATTAATCATAGTCGTAATGATAACATCATGATCACTAATCCTTGTCACAACACTGACGCCATCGATGAGGTCTGGTCTGTTCGTGGCTACCAGATCTAAAATATTTCCATCACGCGTTGGCTGTCGATTTAGCTGCTGAAGATAGTTTTCGGATAATTCACATGACGGCTGGCCTGTACCACCTGTAATGAATCCATAGACATCCCAGTCTATAGTAGGTAGGTTTAAGTCTCCACGATTTGCCTAAGTTGCTCAAAGCAAATGATGGAGTGATTCCTTTAAAAGCTCACCGCCAATTTTCTTCCCCATCCATAACAAAAAAATCCGATTATGAGAAGCTCTTGTGTTTATAGCGGGTGGCAGTCTTATCAAACCGCGACATTTCTACGAGCGACATATTCATCATTTCCTAGACGTCCAACTTATATCTGCTGTATGAGGCTGACCACCTGGCTCCGCGAGGCTGTGTACAGAGGGCCGTGAGCAGGGTGGGGCTAAAGTCGGGGTGTGGGGATAGCAGGCGCGCTGTTCACATCTGTGCCAGAGTATTCCGGCCCTGTCTCTCGAGGACTACGGTGCTGGGCGCACTCTCGGCGAACAGCCACTATCGCTGGTTTCCATGCCACACTCAGTTGGTATCCTTCGCCCCTGTTCACAAGATTCACGTGATCCTTGGTGTTCTAGAAGTCCAATGTATAGCCTCCGTTGATGCTGTGTTCTCCTGTCTCCGATTTCTCTGTCTGTCCCAGCCGCAAATGCCTGATATGTTCCTCACAGAGTTCATAAGTAAATCGCTGCGTTTGCCCAATGTACTGTTGAGCGCATCCTCAGGCGATGCTGTAAATAGCTGGTACTTTAAGTGAGTTTCTCTCTGAGCCAAGCAATTATTTTTTCTTCGTCTGTGGTCGGAAGACGTTTTTTATGTCCATTTTTTCTGTAAGTCTCCCAATTTTGCCTGACGGTGGTCCCAAACACTGAAGAAAAGAGAGTTTCTTGTCTTCTTCTCCCTCTTCTCAATTTTTCGCGACCTGTCTTGTCTTGAAGGCCCTCCTAATCTGCTTCACTGTACCCAGTTTTGTGAAATACCTCCTTCAGGTGCTGCAGTTCATTTGAGAGGCTTTCTTCGTCACGGATAACGTGCTCCCTGTGTACCAAGGTGGACAATACTGTTTGCCGCTGTACTGGGTGGTAACAGCTTGGTGCATGCAGGTACAGATTTGTGTGACTCTTATTCCTATGTACTGGATAGCATAGTGTGCCATCTTCATTTTCTTATTAGTATATCCAGAAATAGGAAACACCCATTCTCCTCCCTTTCCATAGTGAAGGCGAAGTTTCAATTGGTGCAGTGCTGCCTGCCATGATAACAAACTACAGAAGTATCGTCATAACACGGGAGAACTGCTTGGGTTTTTGGCAGGCCTTTTGGAGGGCCACCTCCTCAAGGTGTTCAAAATGTCGATTTCGATCCCTCGAGATATAGGGGATCCCATGACCGCTCCATGGTCTGTTAATAGAATTATCCAGTGTCTCTGAAGTAGGTTGTTCAAAGGGTTTCACTATTTGAGGCTCAAACTGTTGATTCAGCAGGGCCAAGGAGTCTTGCAGAGGTACTTTCTTGAAGAACGAAGCAACGTCGAAGTTTAACAAGTTTGAACAAGTATCCTCCGGGAAGTATTTCATCACTATGATGGATGAATGGTGTCACTGAAAGAAAGGGATCACATCTAGAACTGGCCCGATAATAGTTTATTAACATAGAAAAACTTTTCATAAGATCAGATCTTGGTCTGCAGCTGAGAATGCCAGTGATTAGCTGCTAGGTGTTGTCTTTTTCTCTCTGTGGATGTGAAAGATGGACACTTGACCAGTATCTAAAGAAAAGAAATAGTGATTTTGGAATGTATCTGTATCGCCGTCTCTTATGCATACCTTGTATGCTGCAAATTTGAAACGAAGTAGTTCCTCTTGGGATGAAAAAGCAAAAAGGAGTGTTGCTCAGTATAAAACGAAAGAAAAATAAAATTCAGGGTGGTTAAAATTAAAATACAGCTACTCACGGAGTTTCAGAGTGGGCTGTAGTTATCATATGTCTGCGAAACTTGTTTGATACGCTAATGCGTTATTGATGAAACGATGACCACTGGAAAAACTTTATTCTAATTTTGGACACAGGTGCATATCTGGAGCTGTACAGCATCTCGTAAACGTCTCCTGTGCGTATATTGACCAAATTGTGGAAGTGGCGATTAATTATAAAATCGACAATATGCCTTTTCCGCCAGTTCGACATTTTCTGCCCCCGTTCCGTTCCCAATCCATTACGTATGCAAACATTTCTATACGTCTTTTTTGCATTCTCAGCGCGATATTTGCACCTCGTGGTCAAAATTGGAATTAACTTTTACCGGTGTAACACGGTTCCACATTTACTCATTAATATATTTGCCAAGTTTCGCTACCACACGATAATTAGAGGCTACACTAGAACTCTATCGGTAGCTGCATTTTAATTATAACCACCCGATAACTCAGACGCATTGTAAGAGAGGAATCGTACTAGTTATCAGAACTCACCAGTGAAAGGAAAATACAAGGAAGAAGGTCCGCTGGAAGACGAAGGAACTCGTGGCTGAAGAACATTTGGAGATAATAGAACTGTTCGTTAAAAGACGCCTTCCATGCTGCAGCGTCACGTACTGGCTACGTGGACCGCCAAGCTCTGTCAGGAGAAGGCGCCTTAAGAAGGAAAAAATCATTGTATAAAACCCTTCTTTTTCTAGTGAGGTAAACAGAACGAAGTAATATTGCTGAAGGTACAGTTCAGTGATGTGCCTAAAACAGCATCGGCTAATTTTATCGTCAATCCACATGAAGTGACGTAGTGATTGAAAGCTTCATATAACTCTTGAAAAATATCGCAAGTAGATGCGTCGAGCGTCCTACGGACATAATATGATATTTCACTCTGCTATCTACACAGGGTGTTTCATTAGGAATGGTCAATATTTAGGGATATGGCAGGAACGATCCTTCGAACCAACAAAGTCTAGTTAGCAATCATGGGCTCTGAATTGTGTACCTTAAGAACTATTAACGCTTGTTGATCTTCGCTACTGTGAACACATCTCTTCTATTGAACAAATGCTCATACATCTTATGGTATGCACTATAAAGCCCATTTTTACTGGACTCTTTTGCTTCGGATGACCGTTCCCATCATATCCCTGAATATTTAACATTCCTAGAGGGATACCCTGTTCATAGACTGAGAGAGAGTCACTTGTTTCGATTGGGAAGCAAGGACAAGGAACCCCGATATGACGTCACAACACGGTTCCTTGTCATTATCGGAACCTTTTAATATTTCTTTGATTATATTTTTAATTATTATTAAGATTCTTAACTTATGGCATTGCCTCAGGCAGTAGCGCAAAGAGCCGCAGGATGGTAGCGAGAGCCTCTTCCTAGAGCTGAATTTAGCTAGATCAACAACCACGTCACAATATATAATGCTTGAGGCGGGTAGGCTGTGTGAGGAGCAACTGGGTACGTGAGAAAATGACTTGGAAGCTGACTTGTAGATTTAATACGGATGTGCACCAATCAGTAATAACTTTAAATTATAATATAAAAACAATAAATCATATTTGAAGGTACAATATTTTTGGTTTACTTATTCTAGGATTGAAGACAACTGTGTAAGTTCAAATGACATTTTTAATGTTGCAATATTAGCACAAAAATACACGCTTTTACACAGTTTTCAATGTGTCAACAAAAAACAGTTGTCAGGATAACGCATCTCGTCAACATCAAAAGTGAAATAATTCTAAACACAACAATATTAAATCTCAGAACGCTAAGCTATCGTAGACACGACAAGATCAAAGTTTAACTAGAAATTTCTTTACAAAATGTTTCCTACACTTACGTTATAATGTTCGTCAGTACTACGAACATCGTCCGATTCCGGTTCAAAGTTCGGTACTATTTTTAGGATGACAATCAAGTCTACAGTGGACGGTTAGTTATGCAACCAATTGAGCAAAAGATTACCCAAGGTCGCTCGAGTTTACAGTGGACGCAAGCTGGTGAGCCAATAAGTTCACGCCTCTGCACGCGGTATTTACCTTCAGCTGCGATGAGGTGTCGTCTGCTTGGCCGAGCTCTTCCGCTGAAATTCCTATAAAACTAATTAATTACGCCTTTGCTGAATTTTCCAGCAGAAACTATCCCTATGTTTCTCGTTAGGCAAGAGAACATGTACTCATTCCTAATGTTAGAATGTGGCGATATACACGCGCATGGTTGGAGCATCGTGTATATTAAAATGCCGTCTCAGTTTTCGCAATAACAATTAACTAATTGGCTGGTTCGTTTCGCCATAGTTGGAGCTAAACGATGCTACAGCTAATTTCTAGCTTAATATCAGCCCCTGTGAAACCAGTCTTCACACAAATTACTCCTCTGCATCGTACAGAGCGTTATGCGCTCAGTTGTGCACTTGACGCCAGTTCAGAGAAGAAAATTTCCGTCTTTTCTTACTCATAGCCGCACTGTCTCCCCACCTGGGTTCTTCACGTCACGTCTTTTTTGACCAATAGGAGCGTTCCTCTTATTTTGTGAAAACACTCTCTAGCAGTAGCAAGGTCCCTACCATTAAATTGCGTCGAAACTTTGGCTCTTAACTCCTTCCTATCGCGTTTCCGCCAATCGGACGTTTCGTGCCCGATCCAGACGCCTCAATGCGTACATTGACTCTCTCATGTGTGTAACAGTCGCTGGAAATATGATCGAAAATGCGTCATTGGTCTTGTTTCGTATGCATTTGAACTCCCGAATCGCAGTTTCCTAAAAGCTTTCTTCCCTGTCATCCCTCAGATGGGTCGTTGCACTCACTTTCCCAGTCCTAGTCACCTGGTCGGTCGTCGTCTTTCCGCCTGGGACCCCTTTTAATTAAAATCCATGGTACCCCCTGTAGCGTGGCCTTGCCTCTGCATCATCCCTCTGAATTCCAAACTAAAACGCCTCTCGCTCGCTGCTTGTTTCAGCTTCCGCTCAAACATGCATTATAGGAATGGTGTGTTAATTACCATCGATTGAATGTCATCCCTTTTTGCATTACATACTTCTAGGCATAACCGTCGAAATATTCAAAGTTGGTATTCAACGATCCCAAAATAAAAATTACACCATTCACACAACTCGATGTGTGCCAAATTAATATGAGGAGCATGAAGATATCCTCTTTTCTACCGAAATCATTAAATTATGATATTATGAAGCCATTGTGGTCTATTATGAGGAGAACAATGAAAAGCTCATTTCATTACCCATCGACAAAGTGAACAAAATCCAGGTTGTTTCGGAAGCAGAATATAACCATACGCTATACTGGATTAGCGTTCACGTTATTTTTCTCAAACTGATGATCACAACTGTGTATTTAGGACTCACAAGTAAGCTTTTCATAGTTATCACATTTTGTCTGCAGTATTGAAATTCCAGCGGAATGTCAAATGGAGATTGATGGCTGAGAGTTAGTGACGACATGTGAATTCTGCACTATAGGAAGTGTCCAAATTAATGACACTTTTTGTGAAATGCGACATAATCAACGTGTAGACCTTTTTATTAGTAACTTTTCGTGACGCGTGATAAAATAACCATTCAGAAAAATAATTTCCGGTTATGCAAAGAACAGCTTTGCAATTGCTGAGGAAGTAAAACGATATCCAGTGCGCTTTACTCTTGTTTCAAAACAAAACCAAATAATCATGTCCATTTCACTGTACACTGTGTCTCAGCTTATCTTGGCTTTTACATGTGTTCTCCAGTGTCAAAAGGAAGTGACATTACTGAAAGGCTGTGTGTGACGGTCGACCCACAAATTCCGAATTCTGACTTATCGTTTGAGAAAAGCCTTTTAACTTGTGTTTGGCACATGAAACAGTGTTAACATGATGTATACTGGAAGATAAAATAAATAAACAGGTCAAATAATTGGAAAATGTAATGCAGTAAATACACTGTTAGCAGAGCAATTAACTTCAAAACCATTAAGAACTAAGTTCATTCATGCTTTTAGTCCCCATTGTTTTATCCAGCTCGTTTGTGATTTTTTTCAACAGTTATGCTTAATACGTGTTCAAGTTCAAAGTCCGCATTAGAAATCATGTATATCACTTCCTAAACACAGTGCACTGTCTGAAAGTAACAGTACTAGGACACTAATTGTGTTATGCATTTATCGTAGGCCACAAGAGTAAACAGTTGAAATCGTGCCTAGTACTTATTCATACGCAACATTTCAGCACCTCCTGGCAAATAAACTTACCTCCATTGTTGTCTGAACAGAGGACACTCATATCCCACAGCTGGCCGCGATGGTCTCGCGGTTCTAGGCGCTCAGTCAGGAACCGCGCGACTGCTACGGTCGCAGGTTCGAATCCTGACTCGGGCATGGATGTGTGTGATGTCCTTAGGTTAGTTAGGCTTAATTAGTTCTAAGTTCTAGGCGACTGATGACCACAGATGTTGAGTCGCATAGTGCTCAGAGCCATTTTATCCCACAGCTCCATATGACCGGCAGAGTGGGAACAAAATAACTCGGACCATATCTGTTCGCACTGCGTGGTAGAGAAGGCGACATCAGCAGTGGTAAGTCTTCCCTTGTGAGCGACCACAGCGCGGACGAGAATGTGCTGGTCGGCAGATGAAGCTTAACCCTCCCAGTGACGAAATGTTTTATCCGCATAACAATGTAATACATGTAAGCATGTATACCTTGGAAATAATAATTAGAAAAATAACAGTTTATTTTGTATTTATCAATGGACAATGACTTTTGGAATGTTAAATATTCATATCAATCAATCAGGTGCAAAAAATCTTTGGTTAAAGAGTTTGAAACAATCTACAGGAAATCAGCAATACCAACTATTGTTGGTAAATGTATGCCCTAAGGAGGAAGCCATTTCACAGGGTACTGGGGCTCAGACCTAACTTTTGAGCAAGCATATAAATCAATATTTGAACCCACTTCGATATCTTAGTCTCTTTCACAACTTTCATGAAATGATTTTGAAGCGAAGCCAAACACTCTATACTACCTGCTGCATCTATGGTAGATATGGTCCCACTGTTTCACTTGGCACTGTGTTACCAAGACAACCATCAGTTACTGTAGTAGTGTTTTAAAGTCTAGAAATAGTAGCCACGTCGTCTGAATTAGAGTCTCCTCGAATTTCTGGATATTCTGCGAGCTATTCTATAACCTCTTACCGGCAGGTTTATTACACTAATAGCCAGAATTTCTTCTGCCATGGAACTACGCCACCTGCATGAAGACATCCTTATGTAGCTAAAACAAATATTCATGAATGTCAGTATGGTCCTCTAACAATAAAAATTACCGAAAAATTTGTAAATAATATGCCTATTTCATTCAAGTGTTTTCATAAAACGTTTTCGTAATGTTGGATATTTTCAATAATCATCTTACATGTGTACTGTCAACGGAAATAATTCATATTACCTGAACGGCTTAGATTTCCATAATATTTTTTGACTCAATATTCTTTACAGTGTTGATTCTTTACTATAAGAAGCATTTCACGTAATGTAATCAGCAAAAGTAGATTTAACTAGGAACTGAACTGACGAAATTTAATGTTTACAGTGCTTTACACACTGACGGAAAAAATCGCAACAACAATGAATGGTGCGATGTAAACGAAAGTCGGTAGACGTGCATTTTACATCTGAAAGTTGATTTACGCAAAGAAAAATAAGTTTTTCATCACCTCAGTTCCGAGAGATCCAGAACCAGCAGAGAAAATTGGAATAGAGATCAACGTAAACATCATTTCCATTCTTTTTATTGCCCATTAAAACCACACATTGCATGTTCTACCACCATACAGCTAGATCTTCAGAGGAGGTGGTTCAGATTGCTGTACACACTGGTACGTCTAATACCCAGTGGCACGTCCTCTTGCATTGAAGCAAGCCTGTATTCGTAGTATCATATTATCCACAAGTTCACCAAAGCACTGTTGGTTCAGATTGTTCCACTCCTCAACGGCGATTCGGCATGTATCCCTCAGAGTGGCTGGTGGGTGACGTCGTCCATAAACAGACCTTTTCAGTCTATTCCAGGCATGTTCGGTAGGGTTCATGTCTGGAAAACATTCTGACCACTTTAGTCGAGCGATGTCGTTATTCTGAAGGGAGACATTCACAATATGTGCACGATGGGGGCGCGAATTTTCGTCCATGGAGACGAATGCCTCGCCAACATTCTGCCTATATACACTCCTTGAAATTGAAATAAGAACACCGTGAATTCATTGTCCCAGGAAGGGGAAACTTTATTGACACATTCCTGGGGTCTGATACATCACATGATCACACTGACAGAACCACAGGCACATAGACACAGGCAACAGAGCGTGCACAATGTCGGCACTAGTATAGTGTATATCCACCTTTCGCAGCAATGCAAGCTGCTATTCTCCCATGGAGACGATCGTAGAGATGCTGGATGTATTCCTGTGGAACGGCTTGCCATGCCATTTCCACCTGGCGCCTCAGTTGGACCAGCGATCGTGCTGGACGTGCAGACCGCGTGAGACGACGCTTCATCCAGTCCCAAACATGCTCAATGGGGGACAGATCCGGAGATCTTGCTGGCCAGGGTAGTTGACTTACACCTTCTAGAGCACGTTGGGTTGCACGGGATACATGCGGACGTGCATTGTCCTGTTGGAACAGCAAGTTCCCTTGCCGGTCTAGGAATAGTAGACCGATGGATCGATGACGGTTTGGATGTACCGTGCACTATTCAGTGTCCCCTCGACGATCACCAGAGGTGTACGGCCAGTGTAGGAGATCGCTCCCCACACCATGATGCCGGGTGTTGGCCCTGTGTGCCTCGGTCGTATGCAGTCCTCATTGTGGCGCTCACCTGCACGGCGCCAAACACGCATACGACCATCATTGGCACCAAAGCAGAAGCGACTGTCGTCGCTGAAGACGACACGTCTCCATTCGTCCCTCCATTCACGCCTGTCGCGACACCACTGGAGGCGGGCTGCACGATGTTGGGGCGTGAGCGGGAGACGGCCTAACGGTGTGCGGGACCGTTGCCCAGCTTCACGGAGACGGTTGCGAATGGTCCTCGCCGATACCCCAGGAGCAACAGTGTCCCTAATTTGCTGGGAAGTGGCGGTGCAGTCCCCTAGGGCACTGCGTAGGATCCTACGGTCTTGGCGTTCATCCGTGCGTCGCTGCGGTCCGGTCCCAGGTAGACGGGCACGTGCACCTTCCGCCGACCACTGGCGACAACATCGATGTACTGTGGAGACCTCACGCCCCACGTGTTGAGCAATTCGGTGGTACGTCCACCCGGCCTTCCGCATGCCCACTATACGCCCTCGCTCAAAGTCCGTCAACTGCACATACGGTTCACGTCCACGCTGTCGCGGCATGCTACCAGTGTTAAAGACTGCGATGGAGCTCCGTATGCCACGGCAAACTGGCTGACACTGACGGCGGCGGTGCATAAATGCTGTGCAGCTAGCGCCATTCGACGGCCAACACCGCGGTTCCTGGTGTGTCCGCTGTGCCGTGCGTGTGATCATTGCTTGTACAGTCCTCTCGCAGTGTCCGGAGCAAGTATGGTGGGTCTGACACACCGGTGTCAATGTGTTCTTTTTTCCATTTCCAGGAGTATAGTTAAACTATCGAATGGAGGATGTCATTCACGTATCGTACAGCCGTTACAGCGCCTTCCATGACCACCAGCAGCGTACGTCGGCCCCACATAGTGCCACCCCAAAACAGCAGGGAACCTCCACCTCGCTGCACCCGCTGGACAGTATGTCCAAGGCGTTCATCCTGACCGGGTTGCCTCCAAACACGTCTCCGACGATTGTCTGGTTGAAGTGTGCGACACTCATCGGCGAGGAGAACGTGACGCCAATCCTGAGCGGTACATTCGGCATGTTGTTGGGCCCATCTGTACCGCGCTGCATGGTGGCGTGTTTGCACAGATGGAAATCACCATGGACCTCGGGAGTGAAGTTGCGCACAATGCCGCCTATTCCGCACAGTTTGAGTCGTAACGCGACGTCCTGTGGCTAAACGAAAAATATTATTAAACATTGTGGTGTTGCTGTCAGCGTCCCTCCGAGTCATAATCCGTAGGTAGCGGTCATCCACTGGAGTAGTAGCACTTGCGCGGCCGGAGCGGGGCATGTCATCGACAGCTTATTTCTCTCTGTATCTTCTCCATGTCCGAACGACATCGTTGTTTGAGAGCCCTTCCTAGCAAGTAGCAATGCAGACGCGATCAAATCGCGGTGTTGATCGTCTAGGCATGTTTGAACTACAAACAACGTGAGCCGTTTACCTCCTTCCTGATGGAATGACTGGAACTGATCGCCTGTCTTACTCCGTACGTCTAGTAGGCGATGCTCATATATTGTTATTTACAACTTTGGGGGAGGGGTTAGTGACATCTCTGAACAGTCAATGAGACAGTGTCTGTGATACAGTGTCCACAGTCAACATCTATCTTCAGGAGTTCTGGAATCTGGGGTGATGCAAAACTTTTTTTGATGTGTGTATATTGAATTTAGTGCCAGTCACACAAGTGTGGCGCTAGTAAAACCATTATGATAAGACATATCAGGTTTTCTTTAAATACAAAATGTAACGGTCGTGAGTATCAGTTACCTTTGAGACTGGCCGTGGTGAGTTGATGTTAGTCAAGAATGCCTTTATGGCAAGAAAGGCGCCGTTGTCAACACCTCACAGAGTCTGAAAGGGGTCACGTAATAGGGCTACAAGCAGCTGAATGTTCCTTTTGTGATGCTGCAGAAAAACTTGGCAGGATCGTAGCCACTGTATATTGTTGCTGGCTGTAGCCACCAGAATGTACCATCGCCAAAAGGCCTGATTGCGGACGGCCAGAAGCACTCTCGAGTTTATCCCATGCACCCTGACTGGAAAGTTGTACCTCTGTCTAGTGATTTAACTTGTTGTTCTGTCATTAGTTAACAGCATTCCAGGGAATGGGTTCTAACAGGATAACGCTCTTTCTCATACCGCTGTTGAAATCATAAATGAAGCCGGCCAGAGTGGCCGAGCGGTTCTAGGCGCTACAGTCTGGAACCGCGCGACCGCTACGGTCGCAGATTCGAATCCTGCTTCGGGCATGGATATGTGTGGTGTCCTTAGGTTAGTTAGGTTTAGGTAGTTCTAAGTTCTAGGGAACTGATGACCTCAGAAGTTAAGTTCCATTGTGCTCAGAGCCATTTTTGAACCAAAAACGCACTAAAGAGTGTCGACAATTCTTTCTTGGCGTGCTTGATCACCAGATCTGTCTCCAGTCGATTATATATAGGACGTCATCGGTCGACAACTCCTGTATCGTCCTCAAGCGGCATTAACTGTCCCTGTATTGAACGACCAATTCTACAAATTGAATAAGAGAACATATATATCATTGTGAAATTAAATTTATGTAAAAGATTTCTGCCTGCCTTTCCTGAAGTTTTTTTGGACAAAAGAATGGTTGTTCCGTGGGGAATTTGGTTTTTTGTAATCCCACTCATATCAACTTATATCTACCATCGTCGAGTTGTTGTCAACCTTCACACTACCATGAGTATGTTTACAACACTTGCACACAAACCTATACAGTTTCGGACCCAGAAAGTTGCCTCAAGAGCTCGCACATCTGAAGACAGTGTTAGAGAAAAAGCATATTTCACCTGGCAGAATAACAGGCTACTCTCAGTTAATGCAAAATCGAGGAATTGTTTTCTACTATTTGTCTTCTGTTTGTTGGCTATATTTCGCTCAGGATAGCCAGAATCCTCCAGAAAGCTCACGTCAAAGTGGTTTTCCGTCGACCGTCTAAGCTTGCACACTTATTGGGATCACTGAAGGATCATTTTTCATTGCGGGAGGCCAGAATTCACAAAAATTCCCTTGAGGAAAGATTTACGTAAGCCAGACCCCGCCCGCTGTGGAAGAGCGCTGTTCCGAACATAAACATGACTTGCTGTTTGCAGTCTTTTCTGCTATTTTGGAGCATTGTGTTTCCATTGGACATTAAGAGGACTATGAGAAAATAATAATTGGGGAGACAAAAACATCATTTTGGGACTCCGTTAGTAAACCAGGTGTAAATACGTTTGGCGGAAAATCTGACGAACCGTAATAGCTCATACCAGTTGGACAGTACATTGAACACAATCATTTCCACGAATTCCCCCAAACTAAGACACCATATTACCCAGGCAACAAAGACGAGATGCAATGCTGAGGAAAACTGAGTTCCCCAATTCCACGAGCAACAGCACTTCTCGCCATGTAGTCAGCCTGTCACGAGGATCTTAACAAATGCGCAGAATACACACAGAGCGCTAATAAATTCGGGGACAGGAGAAATATTCGTCACTATATGTCAGGGCATCTGAGGATGACTGGCAGGCGCCCGGTGAAAATATCTCTGGTAACAGACTCTGACAGCGACATGGAGCTGTCACATCTATCGCGCATCGATCCCTATCCCCAGCACGCACCCTAAAAGCTGTCTCCGGAGAAGTGCTGTAAGAAGAGGACATACACCCGGAGCTAGGAAACGTTAAAGCCTGTGCGGTTCCCCCCTCTCTACCCCCTAACAACAGACGCTGTGGTGAAGACCACAAGAAAGATGGGCCGTGCCGAGTACGGCACAGCACGTGACACTGCATGTCTTAAGATAAAAGCAAACGTCTTCGGCCGAGAGCAAGTAGCTATTTCAGACGACTTTATAAATTCTTGACTTCGTATTTAAAAGCATGCAAGTTCTCGGTAGCACACAACAATATTAACCCTAGCATTATCAACGTATTTTTTGTTGCATGTAATACCAACGGGGGGGCCTCAAAGGCCCATAAAGAATACCACAATTTATTTTATCATAAATCAAGTTTATTTACTTCTGATACCTCTAATAACAATTCAAAATGCTTAAACATTGTTTTTGTATACTGGATAATAAAAGATGTTATTATAATAGGAATAAAATGAAGAAATCACGAGATTCAGTTTATATATTTTTTGGAGTAATGTTTCAAAATAGTGTTTTCTTATAAAAACGAATTTTTTAATTCGATACACTACATGAAGCAAACAAAATTTACTGTCTCATTCTGCAACGCATTTTTCACACAACACTGTCTTCCTGCAGTGTTTCCCACAGACGTGTTTGTGGCACTGAGAGCAGGTAACAGTTGACTTTCCCAGCTTGTTGTACTTGATCTTTTTAGATGCAGCTTCTTGGCAGCATAGGTGGCACCATCCACGTGTTCCTGGTTCTGCTGTTGAGGATGATGGTTCTACAGAGCAGCTGAGCTTCCGTTGTGTGATTCTTTCCATTGGCTTCTGAAGTCCATACAAATTTTGTGCCCGTTTATCTACTTGAGATCTTATTAGTTCGAGACCTAAGTTAGTGATAAAAACCATTCTGCGGTTTAGCAAATTCTTTTTCCAATTCGGAAAGTTGAGGAGGAAGAGTGAATATGCATTTATTGCTGCTATGTCAATGAGTGTGTAGAAGAGGGACAAAGGCCATCTTCTTGTTCCTCTCTTTGTGCTGTAGTGTCTTGCCATCTGGTCTATGGTGTCCACGCCTCCCTTTGTAGAATTATAAAAAAGATTTATGTTAGTCTTTTTTGAGTCTTCATTCAACACCCCTTTTGAGTGATAAGTTGAAAGCATCAACAGCAGTCGCTTTGGCTTCTCGCGGACTAGCGTTGATGCAAGAGTAACTGATGGCCTCTGTGTCTGAGGGTCAGTATAAGCAAAGATGGAAGAGTGTAAACTGCGGCCAGTTGTAGTCTTCAGCTCTTCAGGTATGTGTCGTCTGTTAGACTGTAGGGTGCCAACAAGTGTGAGGTGAAAATCATTCCATAGAGTCTCAGCAAGCTCCACTGAAGTATAGTACCGATCTGTGGTAACATTACGGCCTGATTTTTCAATAGGTTTTATCAGTCTCTTTAGAATTTCCATCGGTCCATTTGAATTCTGTGTATTTCCTGACTTGCCTGTATAGATGTCCATGCTGATCACATATCTAGTCTCAGAATCAGACAGCATTCGAATTAGAATGCCGTATTTTCCAGGTTTTTCTTTTAGAAACACCTGGAATGGACAGCGACCACGGAACAAAGACGACATCTCATCCACTGTTGTATGTAGATCAGGAATGGAAGTGAAGAATTGAAGCTTTCAAAAATTTCCCTCATTGGAGCAAACTTGTCAGTCTGGCGACGAATTTCTCTTGTGTTCTTATCATCAAACCTCAATATTTTAGTCAATTCGAAAAATCGGGTCCGACTCATTGATCCATAGTACACTTGTCGGCCCTGAAGCAAAGACCATAAATCTTGGACAGGTATCTTATTGTCATTATTTGAACCCATGATTAGCAAGAGTCCTACATAACAAAATAACTCATCTTCATCTGTGTGCTGAATACCTAGTCGACAAGCCTCTTCATTTGAGTGTAGTTTTATTAGATTCATAATTTGAGGTGTAAAAAAGAGCTCTATAGCCTCTTTCGGAGACGCAATTCTTCCTTGTTGTCCTAACCCCATTCTTTCTCGCACTATATTTTGTACAGAACGCCGATATTGTCGAGATGGCTTCGTAATATACTCTCGTCCACTTTTTGCAATGAATTTATCACATTCCGTATCATTATCATCTGGTGGATTGGCTTCAACCTCATCTTCATTCTCAGACGATGAATCAGTTCTAATTTCTTCCACATCATCATCCACTTCACTTTCCTCTAAATCTGATTCGTTCAAAACTTCTTCTAGCACTCTTTCAATGGAACTATCACGTAAACGTTGTCTACTCATGTTGCTGGTTCAACAGCACCAGAAACACTGAAAATAACAATGGTCCGCTTCATAATAATATGTCTGAAGGCAACAGTGCCAAAATTCGTTTCATGGTAAGAATTTGAAACGAAAGACTCAACCTCGTAAATCTTTCCTTGCTATTACCAACGGGTGGGCTTCTAAGGCCCACAGAGAATTAAATCAAGTAAATGAATTTTAATTACATTTTTATTCCGAAATTCTGTAATGACTCAATAGTACATTCAATAACGAACAATTACCTTTGCTTTCAAGTTCATATATCAAAGGGTATGGATACAACATAGAAAAACTGAGTCAGTGGGCCTACGAGCCCCCCCCCCCCCCCCCCCCCCCCCCCGTTGGTAATGCTAGGGTTAAGACCATTAGTGGGTACCGTTTCTATAAAAAATTAATTCCCTGTGGGCCCTGCACGGAGCGGAGCGTTCGTGAAATGTGGCTGGTTAGTGCGACATCACAAGTTCATTACAGGTCCCGTATGTCCCGTTGGCCCCGCATTGTGGGGAGGGATGTAAACACACACAACTGGCTTTTAAAATTGCTACACCACGAAGATGATGTGCTACAGACACGAAATTTAACCGACAGGAAGAAGATGCTGTGATATGCAGATGATTAGCTTTTCAGAGCATTCACACAAAGTTGGGGCCGGTGACGACACCTACAACGTGCTGACTTGAGGAAAGTTTCCAACCGACTTCTCATATACAAACAGCAGTTGACTGGCATTGCCTGGTGAAACGATGTTGTGATGCCTCGTGTAAGGAAGAGAAATGCGCACCATCACGTTTCGACTTTGATAAAGGTCGGATTGCAGCCTATCGCGATTGCTGTTTATCTTATCGCTACACTGCTACTCGCATTGGTCGATATCCAATGACTGTGAGCAGAATATGGAATCGGTGGGTTCAGAAGGGTAATGCGGAACGCCATGCTGGATCCCAACACCCTCGTATCATTAGCAGTCGAGGTGACAGGCATCTTATCCACATGGCTGTAGAGGATCGTGCAGCCACGTCTCGATCCCTGAGTCAACAGATGGGGACATTCTTAAGGCAACAACCATCTGCACGAACAGTTCTACGACGTTTGCAGCAGCATGGATTATCAACTCGGAGACCATGGCTGCGGTTACCCTTGACGCTGCATCACAATGGTGTACTCAACAACGAACCTGGGTGCACGAATGGCAAAACGTCATTTTGTTGGATGAATCCAGGCTCTGTTGACAGCATCATGATGGTCGCATCCGTGTTTGGTGACATCGCGGTGAACGCACATTGGAAGCGTGTGTTAGTCATGGCCATACTGGCGTATCACCTGGCGCAATTGGTTACACATCTCGGTCACCTCTTGTTCTCATTGACGGCACTATGAGCAATGGACGTTACATTTCAGATGTGTTACGACCCGTAGCTGTACCCTTCATTCGATCCCTGCGAAATCTTACATTTTAGCACGATAATGCACGACTGCATGTTGGAGGTCCTGTACGTGCCTTTCTGGATACAGACAAAGTTTGACTGTTGCCCTAATCAGCACATTCTCCAGATCTCTCACCAGTCTAAAACGTCTGGTCAATCGTGGTCGAGCAACTGGCTCTCACAATACGACAGTCACTACTATTGATGAACTGTGGTACCGTGTTGAAGCTGCCTGAGCAGCTGTACCTGTACACGCAAAACAAGTTCTGTTTCCTCAATGCCGTTATTATGGCCAGAGGTAGTTGTGGGAACTGATTTCTCAGGATCTGTTCACCCGAATTGCGTGGAAATGCAATCACATGTCAGTTCTAGTATAATATATTTGTCCAATGAATACCCGTTTATCATCAGCATTTTTTCTTGATGTAGCAATTTCAGTGGCCAGTACTGTATATGTCAATTGATGCGACATTCGCCATATTGGTTTTGTTGTGTTTTGCTTTTTTGTATTATGACTTGCAGCATGCTTTTTCAGAGGAATGACGCATTGACGATTTACCTCAAACACGCTACCACTGGCACGAGTTCTTACAACTAAATATCAATTAATGACGCTTTGATGGTAAATGCATTCAGGGGATCCTGAGATCAATAATAATGAAATGAAATAATTTCAGAGACTTTACTGACCTTATTCAGATATATTTTTATGTTCATAGAGCGAAGCGGCTAGTGAAAATTTGTATCAAGTCCGGGAATCGAATCCAGGTCTCTTGATTACTAGGCAGGTGCGTTTGCCACTACGTCACCTGCCAAAATGACTCACACAACTGCACGGATTACCATGACACGCCTTCCTCCTCCGTCCAAATTCTCACTGCCACCAAAGTCTACTTTAAATTACCCCCTTACACACGAAAATTTGTATCACTACCTACACCTGGATTCCCAGAACATGGGGAGCCTCGTCAACTACATTCGTGTGTAAGGAAGAGTTTAAAGTACACTGGAACGGCATTGAGAATTTCGAATGAGGAGGAAGGGATGCGTGGGAAATGCGTGCAGTTGTGTGAACCACTCTGCCGATGTGGTTTAGTGACCAACACACCTGCCTAGCGGACGGCAGACCCAGATTTGATTCCCGGCTTTGGTACAAATTTTCACACGCGTTGTCAGTCTGTATACATAATATCATATACTTAAGAGACTAGTATAGTAAATTGTATAGTTTCTTTCGTATAAGTAATGCACCTGGATTTCAGGTTGGATCCCCCATTTATGTTCGATGCTGAGGTGCCATTCCGTAACATGGAGAGCCTTGGCGATTGTGTTCGCTGTTCGTGTGGAAGGGGGAGCTTCGTTAGAGGAGGAAGGCATGCAACGGTATTCCGTGCAATTGTCTGAGCCACTGTGCCATGTGTTCGATTGCAGGTCTTCCCGCAAATTTTCACTCGCCTCATCAGCTATAATATACACTCCTGGAAATTGAAATAAGAACACCGTGAATTCATTGTCCCAGGAAGGGGAAACTTTATTGACACATTCCTGGGGTCAGATACATCACATGATCACACTGACAGAACCACAGGCACATAGACACAGGCAACAGAGCATGCACAATGTCGGCAATAGTACAGTGTATATCCACCTTTCGCAGCAATGCAGGCTGCTATTCTCCCATGGAGACGATCGTAGAGATGCTGGATGTAGTCCTGTGGAACGGCTTGCCATGCCATTTCCGCCTGTCGACTCAGTTGGACCAGCGTTCGTGCTGGACGTGCAGACCGCGTGAGACGACGCTTCATCCAGTCCCAAACATGCTCAATGGGGGACAGATCCGAAGATCTTGCTGGCCGGGGTAGTTGACTTACACCTTCTAGAGCACGTTGGGTGGCACGGGATACATGCGGATGTGCATTGTCCTTTTGGAACAGCAAGTTCCCTTGCCGGTCTAGGAATGGTAGAACGATGGGTTCGATGACGGTTTGGATGTACCGTGCACTATTCAGTGTCCCCTCGACGATCACCAGAGGTGTATGGCCAGTGTAGGAGATCGCTCCCCACACAATGATGCCGGGTGTTGGCCCTGTGTGCCTCGGTCGTATGCAGTCCTGATTGTGGCGCTCACCTGCACGGCGCCAAACACGCATACGACCATCATTGGCACCAAGGCAGAAGCGAGTCTCATCGCTGAAGACGACACGTCTCCATTCGTCCCTCCATTCACGTCTGTCGCGACACCACTGGAGGCGGGCTGCACGATGTTGGGGCGTGAGCGGAAGACGGCCTAACAGTGTGCGGGACCGTAGCCCAGTTTCATGGAGACGGTTGCGAATGGTCCTCGCCGTTACCCCAGGAGCAACAGTGTCCCTAATTTGCTGGGAAGTGGCGGTGCAGTCCCCTAGGGCACTGCGTAGGATCCTACGGACTTGGCGTGCATCCGTGCGTCGCTGCGGTCCGGTCCCAGGTCGACGGGCACGTGCACCTTCCGCCGACCACTGGCGACAACATCGATGTACTGTGGAGACCTCACGCCCCACGTGTTGAGCAATTCGGCGGTACGTATGCCACGGCAAACTGGCTGACACTGACGGCGGCGGTGCACAAATGCTGCGCAGCTAGCGCCATTCGACGGCCAACACCGCGGTTCCTGGTGTGTCCGCTGTGCCGTGCGTGTGATCATGTCTTGTACAGCCCTCTCGAAGTGTCCGGAGCAAGTATGGTGGGTCTGACACACCCGTGTCAATGTTTTCTTTTTTCCATTTCCAGGAGTGTAGATAGGGTCACCTACGCCAAGGATAAGAGGGAGGAGCATTGTTGCCTAAGAGTTCACATCGCTTGATAGGTGTGTAACCTGTTGGTAGTGCTGAGTTGCAATACAAAGAGACACCTACACCAAGGATAAGAGAGAGGATCCCTGTTGCATCAGTCATCTCTTTTACTATCAACAAGACCGTAACTAAATGGTATTGTCATGGTTCCATAAATGCGACTGCGAAAGAATGGGAAGACTACCTAAGGACACTGTTAATGGTTTAGCCAAGAAACAGTGCTAGAAAGCGGTTCTGCTTCTTCTCACGCCAGAGGAAAAAGAGGGAACCATTGTTGCTGCAATGTTCACATCACTCAACAGGTCTGTACCTTGCTGGTAGTGGTGAGTGGCAATATAAGGAATTGCAATGTATAGATAGATGAGTGTGCCTTTGACACTCTCAAAGGTGGGAAGCAAGGAAGCATAGATTTAAGAGACAGAGGCGACCGGTTTACGAAAACGAAAACTGAAGGAATAAAGCGATCAGCTGGGCAATCTGCGGCTGCTAAACACAATGTGAAAGATACATGACCCTGGAGGAAAAAGACAGAACAGAGAATAAGGTACAAACCCAGTGTAGTTATTACAGTTTTAGAGTTTACTTCCTTGAACAGGCCCTCTCTTACCTTAAACACATATCTTACACTGAAATGTCTTTACAGGTTACAAAGACTTTTCTGTTACTTTTCATATTACTAAACTAATCTTTTCTGTCATTAATAGGCAATTCTCTTTCATCTGATTAGTCACTCCTTAGTTTCTACTGGAACACCAGCTCTCTGTATACTTTGTATTACTCTAGTCCACTATTTACTGGTAGGGAAGAAGGAAGGACGATAGTCAAAGTTCTGAATGAAGAAGATGAAGATTGACAATACTAAAAGAAAGGGAAATAGTATGGTCAATAACTGGAGCACCCAGTTTTCATCAAACACTTAGCATTGCATAGAGTGCAACGCCCTCTGAGGCTTCTTAAAACTGTTATTTAATTGATACTTCAGTATATACCTTTCTAAATGAATGTTTTTTAAACCCAGCGATTTGTGTGACTTTACATACTCTAGCCTGTAAGCATTGGCATGAGGTTTGGCTGCAATCCTAAAAGGTCCCACATATTTATCAGTAAACTTTCTCGTCTCAGCCGTAAGCTTTTTTGATTTATCTTTGGTTTTCACAAGCACTAGGTCACCGATTTAAAAAACTAGTTGGATTTGCCCTCGCATTATGTCTCCTTTTCCTCTCCAGAGCCTTTTTTCTGATATTTTCTTGCACTCATTTTTTCTTATGTTCCATTGCCTATTCAGTAAGATTAGGGCTCTGTATCAGGCCAATGTTTACAAAATAGTTTGTCTCTAGCTTATTCGCAATTACTTTTTAATAGGATAAAATCTAACATATTTAGTAAAACCATCTACTTAGAAAATAGTCTTTCTCTAGCTTATTCGCAATTACTTTTTAATAGGATAAAATCTCACATATTTAGTAAAACCATCTACTACCACAAACACATACTCGCAACCTCCCCTTCAAACTGGGAAAGGGCGAAACAGGTCCACAGCTTCCCATGTACATAATCAATCAGTAAGTCCACGTGTTGTTCTGGGAAACAAATACGCCAATTTGCATCTGTGTTCCTTCTTTGCCCAAAAAGTGTGTCCTTGTGTATCTAGTAATACTCTGTTAATTTAGGAAAATTAGGATGACCTAACCTGCTTTCAAATCTTCATCACGATCCTGTGTTCCTAAGAAATCTCCATTCAGCTCGTTCTCCTTCACATATCGAGGTAATGCATCCGCCAAAATGTTTTTGGAGACTTTTCTAAGTTGTATTCAAAGATCAAATTACTGGATACACATGGACCACCTCGGAAGTCTGCTGTGTTTAAATTGGCACGTCTGTAGGTAAGTCAATGCACTATTGTCACTGAAAACTAAAACTTTATGGCCCAACAAGTATTGCTCATATTTCTGCAAACCTAAAATAATTGATAATGCTTCTAATTCTGAAATGCTGTAATACTTTTTAGCTTGTTGCAATGACCAACTAGCAAAAGCTATTGTTTTACGTACCTGATTTTCTACTACTGCTTCAATTTGAAATAATTCTACCCCCAGACCATAACCACAGGCGTCAGATCCAAGACAAAAAGGGGTTGGAAAAATCAGGATGGTTTAAACTCAGCCTGTTCACCAGTGCCCCTTTGAGTTCTTCAAATGCCCTTTGACCCTTATTAATCCACTTATAGGGTACAAAGAGTTCCGTCAGGCAAGGTGCATTATATAACTGACCAGATACTAATTTTCGATAAAATCCAAAAAGACCAAACATAACTTATAACTCTTTTCTTGTGGTCGGTGCTGCATAATCTCTAATGGATTTTATCTTTTGTGGATCGGGCATGATCCCATTGCCACGATCAGTATGTCCAAGAAATGTAATTTATTTTTTCAGAAATTCTGTTTAGTCCTGTTTCAGTATCATTACTCCTTTTTTAATTGCGTCTAATACTTTGTCTAACAACATACAGTGCTCTTTCCAAGTAGGAGTTGAGATTAATACATCGTCCACATAAACAGTACTTTCCCTAAGCAGTTAGTCTAGAACCTTGGACATTGCCCTAACAAATGCACAAACGCTAATGCTTAATCCAAAGCGCACAACCTTATATTGATAACATCTCCCCTCAAACAGGAAATCTCTGTACTTTACAGATTCTTTTGCCAAAGGTAGTTTCCAGTAACCACACGTTACATCCATGAACGTAAAAAATTTAGCACTTTTAAATTTTTGTAATAATTCTTCTATGTTATCAAGCCTATCACTTTCTGGCAATATAGTTTTATTAAACGCTTGGGCGTCCCAAACAAGCCTAATGGAACCATCCTTCTTAGATACTACAACCAATGGATTATTATATACACTAACTGCCCTCTCTATGATTCCCCATTCCAGCATTTTCTGAATCATATCTCGAACTGCCTCTCTATGTACTTGCGGAACAGTAAATGGCTTTCGGAAAAAATGTGCATCCTCTTTTACAGTCAAATAGCACTCAAAATTCTGAACTAGGCCTGGTTGGTCTGGAAACACTTAACAATGATTGTTCAAAATTTGTCTCAAATCATCCTTTTGTACGTCATCGAAATCCGTTATTTCTTATAATTTTTCGTCGATCCTAATCCTGACATTTTCTATCTCAGAAGGATCCACTACCTTTCTTTCACCATACTCATTATAGCCTTCGATCAATGTAGCCGCTCTGCAGTACCGTATTGGACTGCTACTTTGTTCTTCGTTCACACTTTGTCTTCTTCCAGAGACTGGAATAACTACAGGTTTCTCATGTACTCTAATAAGACCATCATTTGTCGCAAAATTAACCCACCCTTCATATTTGTGTAACAAATCAACACCTGCCAACATTTCAACACAGAGTCCATTAATAATCAAAAAAATTAATTCTATTTGTACTCCACTTACTATGATTGGTAGCAATATTTCCTGTTTAACCTCATTCTTACTTTTCGTAGTGGTCACCACAATTTTCAGCCCACTCACAGGCATTATAACCATTTGCTTACTTTTAGGGAAAGCATTTGCTAAATTCTGGGAGACTTCATAAACTTCAGAACCAGTATCAATTAGACAAGGAAACTTTTCTTCAAATACTGTCACCTCAGTTATAGGTTGTACTATATATTGTTTTCTGACTACAGACTCAGGTTCATCTAGTAAATCCTGTACTACTTCACACCTTTCATAACCTATCCCTCCTGTGGAAATTAACTGTATATTTAGTGACACGTCTTTCATCTTATTTCTACTACTACTACTTGCCTCTTTCACTAAATTACTCATAATGGAAAAAAGAATCTCCATCTTTTCTCTACTTTCCATCTGAAACATATTCTCTTTCTGCAACCCTATCCAAGGTGTTGACAGAAATATCTATATTACCCCCTTCTCCTTCCTCTCCCAATTCCTCGTCTTCATTTTCTGAAATAACTCCACTTACTTTATTCAAAAACTCATCTGTTCTGCGGTGCTGATCCACCCCCACCTCCTGATCTGAATCTTCGCTTTCTGTACCTGGTTGCTTGCTAACATGGTCACTACGATCTCTATTTTGACTTTTCCTTTCACAAGATGCTTCTTCATTTCCTAAATAAACAAACTTTGTTACAATCCCACTCTACCCTGCCCTACTGTTTTCTATAACACCCCCCCCCCCCCCCCTTTGCTGTTTATTTGGTGCCTTCATTGCAAAGAGTGTCGCTAGCGGGTTTAACTTTCGTGATTTCAGTCTGTAAACGCTAGCGCCATATCAGATTGCTTTCAGTTTCCCTTTTGTATGACATCACTGCCTCTGACGTTTCTGTCACGTGTCGAGCCGCACCTACCCGTTATGTCATCAGACTGCAGCTGACGACAATCAAAGTTCAAAGTATTGTACTCGGTCATTGAACCTATTTCCTACAGAGCCCCTCTCCCCCTGTATCTGCCTCTATAATTGTTCGCACATTGTATGCCGATTCTGTTTACATTAACTTCGGCTCTGTTGTCATTTGGTCTAGCAGGAGGCCTAAACACTCTCCTAGTACTTTCTTCCTCTTTTAAAATATTTTCCACCCTTTCCAAATAATGGATAAACCGAACAATGGCATCCCTGGGTACCGAAATTATCTAGTTCCCCCAATACAATAGCAACTTGTTTTCAATTCCCGGAATAATTTGTTATGTTTCAACAGTGGTAGTTAAATATGGCAAAGTAGTTACCTATTTCTGTACAAATCTTTTAATGTTCTCTCTCTCTGGATCATACTTTTCCCCAGACCAAAATTTATTTAAAACCTCCATTTGTTTCCATTTTCCCCAATACTTTCGAAAAAAAGATTGCTTAAATACCGCTAATTTATCGTATTTATCTGAGGCCGAGTTTCCCCTCATTCTCGCCTCTCCCATAAAATTAGAAGTAATGAGTCCAATCTCCTGCTTATTGCTCCATACTTAAACAAAACCTCATCAAAATCACTCGAAAATTGTTTAGGGTGAAGGTTTTTAGTGGGGGCAAATCGTACAACACTGTTAGATACTATACAGCCACCATGGTTGTTACGCTATTTCCTTCCCGTTCACAATTCATACACACATTTCATACGTACAGCAGCCAGAAATCTGTTCAGACCCAACCCGAACTAAAGAAAGTTCTCATAGTCATTAATTTCACCACTAATTTGATCTTTTACATTTAGTTCTTCTTGCGGATTTCTAAAAAAGAAATTGCTCACCAAAGATGCTCAGTGGCTGAATACTGAAACGTGACACGCGGGTACTATGAAGGCCAAATTTTCACACGCGAATATCTTTCCAACATAACAATTCTAAAGCTTCCAAGCTTCACAGTTCTCTCCATAAATGGAACTGCTATTACAGCCACTCAATCTGGACAGGAGAAGCCAAATATTTCTTCATTTTACACATTATTGTGAATCGCACTGGTAACATGACCGTCCGCGTGAAAAAGCTAGTGAGCGACTCCCTTCTTGCAGCCTCACTCGCAGTATAACTATCAACCGTCTCAATTCTGATTGGCTGACCATACTCGCTGCCCACAAGAATGCTTGTTCATGATCATACTCGCGCCGAAACTGGCCTGCACCAGTCCTCATACACAGATACATTTGCATCAATCTGACATGCAAATATTAAAGTAATGTTTAATAAACGAAAACAGAAAGACAATAATTCTGAAAATATTCTTTACATACAGATTTCACTCCAGCTGACCTTACAGCTGCTCTGTTACAACAGCAGTTACCCCTAGACATACGTCATAAGCAAAGTGGGTAAATTTCCTACGATCAATTCCCCAATTCCTTAGTTATGTGATCTACCCATCTAATCTTCAGCATGCTTCTGTAGCACCACATTTCGAAAGCTTCTATTCTCTTCTCGTCTAAACTATTTATCGTCCATGTTTCACTTCCAGACGCTTAAATCTATACTCGAAGTTAACAAATTTTTCTTCTTCAGAAACGCTTTCCTTGTCATTGCCAGTCTACATTTTATATCCTCTCTTGTTCTACCATCATCAGCTATTTTGCTCTCCAAATAGCAAAACTCCTTTACTACTTTAAGGGTCTCATTTCCTAATCTAAGTCCCTCAGCATCACCCTACTTAATTCGGCTACATTCCACTATCCTTGTTTTGCTTCCATTGATGTTCGTCTTATACCCTCCTTTCAAGACACTGTCCATTCCGTTCAACTGCTCTTTCAAGTCCTTCGCTGTCTCTGACAGAATTACAATGTCATCGGCGAACCTCAAGGTTTTTATTTCTTCCCCATGGATTATAATACCTTCTCGTAACTTTTCTTTTGCTTCCTTTACTGCTTGCAAAATATACAGATTGAATAGCATCGGGGACAGGCTACAACTCTGTCTCACTCCCTTCCCAACCACTGCTTCCCTTTCATGTCCCTCGACTCTAATAACTGCCATCTGCTTTCTGTACAAATTGTAAATAGCTTTTCGCTCCCTGTATTTTACCCCTACCACCTTCAGAATTTGAAAGAGAGTATTCCAATCAACATTGTCAAAAGCTTTCTCTAAGCCTACAAATGCTAGAAACGTAGGTTTGCCTTTCCTTACTCTTTCTTCTAAGATAAGTCGTAGGGTCAGTGGTGCCTCACGTGTTCCAACATTTCTACGGAATCCAAACTGATCTTCCCCGAGGTCGGCTTCTACCAGTTTTTCCATTCGTCTGTAAAGAATTCGCGCTGGTATTTTGCAGCTGTAACTTATTAAACTGATAGTTCGGTAATTTTCACATCTGTCAACACCTCTTTCTTTGGATTGGAATTATTATATTCTTCTTGAAGTCTGAGGGAATTTCGCCTGTCTCATCCACCTTGCTCACCAGATGGTAGACTATTCTCAGGATTGGCTCTCCCAATCTTGTCAGTTTTTCTAATGGAATGTTGTCTAGACCCGGGCCCTTGTTTCGACTTAGGTCTTTGAGTGCTCTGTCTCACTTTTCACGCAGTATCATATCTCCCATTTCATCTTCATCTACCTCCTCTTCCATTTCCATAATATAGTCCTCCAGTACATCGCCCCTGTATGGACCCTCCATATACTCCTTCCACTTTTCTGCTTTCCCTTCTTTGCTTAGAACTGGGTTTCCATCTGAGCACTTGATATTCATGCAAGTGGTTCTCTTTTCTCCAAAGGTCTCTTTAATTTTCCTGTAGACTGTATCTATCGTACTCCTCGTGAGATAAGCCTTTGCATTCTTACATTTGTCCTCTAGCCATCCCTGCTTAGCCATTTTGCACTTCCTGTCGATCTCATTTTTGAGACGTTTGTATTCCTTTTTGCCTGCTTCACTTACTGCATTTTTGTATTTTCTCCTTTCATCAATTAAATTTAGTATCTCTTCTGTTACCGAAGGATTTCTACTAGCCCTCGTCTTTTTACCTACTGGATCCTATGCTGCCTTCACTATTTCATTCCTCAAAGCCTCCCATTCCTGTTCTACTGTATTTCTTTCCCCCGTTCCTGTCAATTGTTCCCTTATAATCTCCCTGAAACTCTGTACAACCTCTGGTTCTTTCAGTTTATCCAGATCCCATTTCCTGAAATTCCCACCTTTTTGCAGTTTCTTCAGTTTTAATGTACAGTTCATATGATGACTGGGTGTTGTGTGTTGTCCTTAGGTTAGTTAGGTTTAAGTAGTTCTAAGTTCTAGGGGACTGATGACCGTAGCTGTTAAGTCCCATAGTGCTCAGAGCCATTTGAACAATTTGTTTACAGTTCATAACCAATAGATTATGGTCAGAGTCCACATCTGCCCCTGGAAATGTCTTACAATTTAAAACCTGGTTCCTAAATATCTGTCTGGCCATTATATAATCTATCTGAAACCTTCTGGTATCTCCAGGGTTCTTCCATGTATACAACCTTCTTTCATGATTCTTGAACCAAATGTTAGCTATGATTAAGTTATGCTCTGTGCAAAATTCTACCAGGCGGCTTCCTCTTGCATTTCTTAGCCCCAATCCATATTCACCTACTATGTTTCCTTCTCTCCCTTTTCCTACACTCGAATTCCAGTCACCCATTACTATTAAATTTTCGTCTCCCTTCACTATCTGAATAATTTCTTTTATTTCATCGTACATTTCTTCAATTTCTTCATCATCTGCAGAGCTAGTTGGCATATAAACTTGTACTACTGTAGTAGGTGTGGGCTTCGTATCTATCTTGGCCACAATAATGCGTTCACTATGCTGTTTGTAGTAGCTTACCCGCATTCCTATTTTCCTATTCATTATTAAACCTACTCCTGCATTACCCCTATTTGATTTTGTATTTATAACCCTGTATTCACTTGACCAAAAGTCTTGTTCCCCCTGCCACGGAACTTCATTAATTCCCACTATATCTAACTTTAATCTATCCATTTCCCTTTTTTAATTTTGTAACCTACCTGCCTGATTAAGGGATCTGACATTCCTCGCTCCGATCCGTAGAAAGCCAGTTGTCTTTCTCCTAATAACGACGTCCTCTTGAGTAGTCCCCACCTGGAGATCCGAATGGGGGACTATTTTACCTCCGGAATATTTTACCCAAGAGGACGCCATCATCATTTAACCATACAGTAAAGCTGCGTGTCTTCGGGAAACATTACGGCTGTAGTTTCCCCTTGCTTCAGCCGTTCGCAGTACCAGCACAGCAAGACCGTTTTGGTTAGTGTTACAAGGTCAGGTCAGTCTAACATCCAAACTGTTGCACCCGCAACCACTGAAAAGGCTGCTGCCCCTCTTCAGGAACCACACGTTTGTCTGGCCTCTCAACAGATACCCCTCCGCTGTGGTTGCACCTACGGTACTGCTATCTGTATCGTTGAGGCACGCAAGCCTCCCCACCAATGGCAAGGTCCATGGTTCATGGGGGGGGGGGGGGATCTTTGTATTACGAAGAAGAAAAATAATTAATATATAATATGAAAATCTCAATTACTTAATTCTGCACACTGAGATTTCCGTTTATGTTTTCCAATTATATCAAAAGGGGAACTATTTTAATTTCTAATTGAATTTAGTTCCCTAAGTGTCGGTTTTTGACTTTTTAGCAATTTTTTCATCTCCGAAACTATGATAGTTACAATGTTGAAATTTTTACACAATCTTCTCCTGAATAACAAAAGGTAGTGTACCGATTTTGAAAATGAATGAATAATATTTAATATCATTTATTTAGGTTCATATGTGGCATGTATATGCAGTCGCTGAAAGTGACAAAGGAGCCTTTTTCAAGCTGCAGTAGCAGCAGGTGTATATGACTCATAGGTAGGACCCAACTTGTGGTCTTCTTCACAGCCTCCGGCTCCAATACTGCGGGCTGTACTGCAGTGTAGCTTACTGCAATAATTGTTATCGCGCATTAACTCATGACGTCACGACAGTAGTTGAGAGATTTATATCAAATAAATTAAAAAATGACCGAGTCCCCCCCACCCTCCTTAACAATCATATACAACTACTCGATCGTCGAAAGGTGAGTTCACAAAGACTGGAAAGTTGTACAGGTCACAACGATATTCAGAAAAGATAGTAGGAGTAATCCACTAAATTACAGGCCCATATCAGTAACGTGGATATGCAGCAGGATTTTGGAACATTACGAATTACCTCGAAGAGAACGACCTACTGACACACAGCCAACACGGATTTAGAAAACATCGTTCTTGTGAAACACAACTAAGTCTTTACACATGTGAAGTGATAAACACTATTGACAAGAGACTGCGATTTGATTCCGTATTTCCAGATTTTTAATAGACTTTTGGCACTGTACCACACAATCGGCTTGTACTGAAATTGCGTGCTTGTGGAATATCGTCTCAGTTGTGTGACCGGATTCGTGATTTCCTGTCAGATAAGTCACATTTCGTAGTAATTGACGGAAAGTTATTGAGTAAAACAGAAATGATTTCTGGCGTTCCCCAAGGTAGTGTTTTAGGCCTTCTGCTGTTCGTTATCTATATAAACGATGTAGGAGACAATCTGAGGAGCCGTCTTAGGTTTAAGCAGATGCTGCTGTCGTATATTGTCTATTAAACTCGTCAGAAGATCAAAACAAATTGCAAAATAATTTAGAAACGAAATCTGAATGATGCAAAAATTGGCTGAAAAGTGTGAGGTCATCCACATGAGTGCTAAAAGGAATCCGTTAAACTTCGGTTACACAATATATCAGTCTAATCTAGATGCCGTAAATTCAACTAAATACTTAGGAATTACAAAAACTATCAACTAAAACTGGAAAGGACAGACAGAAAATATTGTGGAAGAGGCAAACCAAAGGCTGCGTTTTATTCGCAGAACACTAAGAAAATGAAACATGTCTATTAAGGAGACTGTCTACACTACGCATGTCTCTCCTCTTTTGGAGTACTGCAGCATGATTTGGGATACTTACCTGGTAGGATTAAAGGAATACATCGAAGAGTTCAATGAAGAGCAGCCCGTTTGTATTATCGCTAAATCTGGGGGAGAGTGTCACGGGCATGCTACAAGATTTGGGATGGACCCCATTAAAACAAAAGCTTTCCTCGTTGCTGCGGAATACTCTTACGAAAGTTCAGTCACAAACTTTCACCTCAGAATGCGAAAATACACACAACAAAATAATTTTTGCATCAGCTCGGTTCCAAGATTTCCGTAACCTGTACAGAAAACTGGAGTAGAGAACAACGTAAAAAGCATTACAGCCCTTTTTACTGCTCATAAAAACCACAGATTCACATGTAATACCACCATACAGCGAGACGTTCAGAAGTGGTGGTCCAGAGTGCTGTACAAACCGGTACCTCTAATACGCAGTCGCACGTCCTCTTGCATTGATGCATTCCTGTATACGTCGTGGCATACTATCCACAAGTTCATCAAGGCAATCTTGGTCGACATTGTCCCACTCCTCAATGCCAATGCGGCGTAGGTCCCTCAGACGGGTTGGTAGGTCACGTCGTCCAAAAACAGCCATTTTCAATCTATTCCAGGCATGTTCGATAGGGTTCATGTATGGAGAACACGCTGGCCACTCTAGTCCAGCGATGTCGTTATCCTGAAGGAAGTCATTCTCAAGATGTTCACGATGGGGCCGCGAATTGTCGTCCATGAAGACGAATGCCTCGCCAGTATTCTGCCGATATGGTCGCACTATCGGTCGGAGGATGGCATTCAGGTATCATACAGCCAATATCGCGTTCGTCGGCCCCACATAATGTCACCCCAAAACAGCAGCGAACCTTCACCTGTTGCACTCGCTGGACAGAGTATCTACGGCCTTCAGCCCGACTGGGTTGCCTCGAAAAACATTTCCGACGACTGTCAGGTCGAAGGTATAAGCGACACTTACCGGTGAAGAGAACGTGATGCCAACTGAGCGGTCCATTCGGCATGTTGTTGGGCCCAACTGTACCGCGCTGCTTGGTGTCGTTGTTGCAAAGATGGACCTCGCCATGGACGTCGGGAGTGAAGTTGCATATCATGCAGCCTATTGCGCACAGTATTGGTCGTAACACGACCTCCTGTGACTGCACGGAAAGCATTACTGAACATGGTGGCGTTGCTGTCAGGGTTCCTGCGAGCCATAATCCGTAGGTAGCGGTCATCCACTGAAGTGGTAGTAGCCCTTGTACCGCCTGAGCGAGGCATGTCATCGACAGTTTACGCCTCTCTGTATCTATTCAGTGTCGGAACAGCATCGCTTTGGTTTACTCCGAGACCCCTGAACACTTCCGTTGTCGAGAACCCTTCCTGGCACAAAGTAACAATGCGGACGCCATCGAACAGCGGTATTGACTGTCTAGGCATGGTTGAGCTACAGACGACACGAACCGCTTGCCTCCTTCCTGACTGGAATTGATCGGCTGTCGGTACCCCTCCGTCTAATAGGAGCGACTAATGCATGTTTGTTTACATCTTTGGGCGGGTTTAGTGACATATCTGAACAGTCAAAGGGACTGTGTCTGTGATACAATATCCACTGCCAACGTCAATCGTCAGGAGTACTTGGAACCGGGGTGATGCAAAACGTTTTTTGATTTGTGTATATTGTTTACGCCGACGTACATAGGGAGAAGTGACCACCATAATAAAATTAAGGGAAATCTTAGCTCTCACGGAAAGACATAGGTGTTCCTTTTTCCCGCGCCCTCTTCGGTAGTATAATAATAGGGAGTTGTTGTGAAGGTTGTTCGATGAACCCTTTGCCAGGCACTTAAGTGTAATTTGCAGAATATCGATATAGATGTAGATGAATCAAATGTGAAATATAAATGCAGCGTGTTACATACGTTACTTGATAAAATCTGCTGTACGGTTTGTTAGAGGACAGAGAGTGTGGTCCTGTGTAAACCATTTTTATTTATCATCGAAGATGTCTAACATAACAGTGATACATTAGCCATTTAATTACAGGTAACATGAATGTATTCAACAAGAATGGTCAGGTCTTTCTCATGTTTTTAATTTTAATCAGCGTAATTGATATACATTCGCACTTGTTTACTTTCACGAAAATATAGTGTGCTTTTCCTTTTTAATAAAATCTTACGTTTATTTACTCTGTTTCAAAATGGTTCAGATGGCTCTGAGTACTATGGGACTTAACATCTGAGGTCATCACTCCCCTAGAACTTAGAACTACTTAAACCTAACTAACCTAAGGACATCACACACATCCATGCCCGAGGCAGGATTCGAACCTGCGACCGCAGCAGTCGCGCGCTTCCGGACTGAGCGCCTAGAACCGCTCAGCCACCGCGGACGGCTTCTCTGTTTCGGTAAATGCAAGCGCCTATAATGACATTCATCGTATTTTCTTATGTCCTCAATTGGATGAAATTGCTGTGCGTGAAATATTTAGCTGTTGTTTCTGCGCCGGCCGGTGTGGCCGAGCGGTTCTAGGCGCTACAGCCCGGAAATGCGTGGCCGCTACGCTACGTTCTAGGGGACTGATGACCTCAGAAGTCCCATAGTGTTCAGAGCCATTTTTTTGTTGTTTCTGCAGATCCGGTTCGACCGCTCACCCACGGGACAAGGAAGTGTGCATGCCGTACAGAGGACTCCTTTGCCTTCTGTGCTCACTTGATTAAACGTTCTCTGTATCGGCCACTATCTGTAGACGATGTAGACGGTTTTAGTTTTAATCTCGCACTATGTATGGACTTCTAATATTGGCCGAATCTCTTTACGGCATATTTATACTGTGTCGTGTGATAAGACAAATAATTTGTACACGAGTATGCAGGCATCTTAAATATCGTGCAGCGAGGTGAACGATGAACATTTGTAAGCCTAAAACCTCTTTGACCTACCAGTCGTTGTTTGTGTGAACCAATGAACCTATTTGTTTATTCAGTTAGGTGGCAGGTTTCATCTCTGCAACAGCGCATCAGAACCCACCGTCTCGTTTGTGAGTCGTCACAGCATGCATTAAGAAGCGACTTATTTTGATTTTTCTGCGTTCTTTTTATTATTAATTTTTGAACTTCGCGCATGTGTGTGTATCAGGCACATTTCCTGTTTTAACAACTGTGTAGTTCGTAATACCGCCGTTTTCATGGTGACTGGCGTTTTTACTTATGGATAGTGGCTGTTGTTCCTTTGTTCAGATGCGACCTGAGTTGTTGACCATTCACTCACAGCTCCAGGTGGTGCAGGCTTTGGCCACACAGTCTTGCTAAAGGCATCAATTTGAGGGGCCGGTCGTGGGTCCAAAGAGACTTCCAGCGTGCCACACATATTTCCCGATTGGCCAACTACTGTGGCCACCCCGGGTACTTCCCACACTGAAGTTGACCCCTCACCTGTGGTCGACTGGGATGTCAAAAATGGTTCAAATGGCTCTGAGCGCTATGGAACTTGACTGCTGTTGTCATCAGTTCAAAAATGGTTCAAATGGCTCTGAGCACTGTGGGACTTAACATCTATGGCCATCAGTCCCCTAGAACTTAGAACTACTTACACCTAACTAACCTAAGGACATCACACAACACCCAGTCATCACGAGGCAGAGAAAGTCCCTGACCCCGCCGGGAATCGAACCCGGGAATCCGAGGGTCATCAGTCCCCTACACCTTAGAACTACTTAAACCTAACTAACCTAAGGACATCACACACATCCATGCCCGAGGCAGGATTCGAACCTGCGACCGTAGCGGTCGCGCGGTTCCAGACTGTAGCGCCTAGAACCGCTATGGACTGGGATGTCGTTAAACGTGCTGAGCACAGCGAAAGACTTTGTGAGGGGCAAATGAAAGGGGTCCCTGGCTTGCCTGTCGAACTGATATCATGCACTATCTGTGTCATAACAATATTGAGCCAGATGTAGGCGTTGTTCTGCTTCAGAGGAAGCCTCCTTGTTTGCAAGATCTGCGCCGTCACAGAGGGATGGATTACTGGTAGCTGAGAGTTCCAGTCTTAGGCGTGTGATGACGCCCGTAAGGGACATGGTTGAGAGGGAGGAGAGGAAGTCCATTGTGCAATCCAACGAGAGTTATCTCAGATGAGGAACAGGTCCTTCTGGATGCCATGAAGAGTCCATGACACTTTCAGCTGCAGGTGTTAGCTGATGTCGCTACAAACATTGTGTGTTGCTTTGGATCAAAAGTGATCCTCTCTAGCTTTTGGTGGCTATCTGTAGTTGGAAGGACTGCCAGTCTTGCTTGAGGGACGAAGACAGAGCTCACCATCTGCAGCATTGTCGAGAGGACCAACTTTGCAACATTGTTGCATATCCGAGTGGAAGGTCTGAATAAGAGGTTCATATGCTCTACGATGATATAGGCTTCAGGGTACTCGATTTGCGCCATAGGATGATAGGTTACTAGATTACGCTCAATTGGTCAGAGGTCCATTACACACAGGAAGCGGCTAGACGGATAGCGGGGCCTGGGTGGGAGCAACTGAACAGTTTGTTAGCTTAGAGAGTCTTGGGAAATTACACAAAGTGTGTAAGTCTAAAAGGGTGCAAGGCAAATGCAGGATGAGGGTAGACATCGCAACGATCGGTATTTTAGTTTAAAATTGTCGTTGTATTTCATATCACTTGTTATCAGTTAACTTGCGGCAAATAATCGTCCATCTTTTTGTTCGGTCCTGTTTTCCATTCGCTTTTCTCCTGACGATGTTCTCAGTTTCCGGGCAGCCAAAAATTGGTATAATAAGACTTTGTCCTGCGTAGTCTAGTTACATACGCATTTCAGTGCCTCACTGTTCGTTACAATGGATTCTGTGAAAACTTCCTCATAGCACTCTCCCTCTGTTAAACACACTTTGTTCACTACGTCCGCGACTCAGCTATTTGAATCACCGATACCAAGATATCAAGGATATTATTCCAATCTACGTCCTTACTACCAGAAGTTTATGTCATAAATGAAAATTATCACCCTAATTATAATAGCATACACCAGGTTTCACAACATCAATTGTGGGAGAGCAATTGCATCTATGGTTCACGTTAACGGTTTAAGTAGGTGTAATACGCAGCGCATCGCTTATTTAATATGATACATTTTATTGTATCAATTAAATAATTCTCGACCCACTGCAGGCTCAACATCAGATGGAGATGTTACATGAACATTATCTGAACCCTGTACAGCTAGACGCTAGGGTCATGGTATTGCACTGCCGACAGTGTAGATATCTTATTTAAAACATTCTTCCTTTTCGTACCATGTCAATTCTGGGTAATTCGAATGTGGAAGCAATTATATAGGTCAGACAATTCGTACAGTTTCCGACCGCTGTGCAGAACACCAACGCCATATTAAAAATAAAGAACTGGGAAAATCGCCTAATGCGGAGCACACCCTCTCGAACAAACGTAAAATACTGTTCAATGAAACAAAAATTCTGTCACAAACCTACACTGGGATTCTGTTATTAAGGAGGCTGTTGAAATGAGAATGAGGAGAACTTTAACCGTGATAGCGGATACTATCTGAGCGGGGCAAGGAAAAGGGCTCTCGATGCAGAATAGTAGCATAGCCATTCCTTCCAAGGTTTACGTAGCAACGGAAGCGATGGCGCCACCAGCGTACACATTGACACCGTCTGCGACAGCAGTAAATAGTCGCCGACCAATCAGAAATCATAAGCCGTCCACGAGCTATATAACGCCACCACAACCTCAGTGAAGACCCCTCTCCTCCTCCTCTCTTCTTCTGAGCGGCTTTCCCGTCCTACGCCCGTCCCTCTCCTATGCTCCCCTTCAGTGTCTCTGCACTCCCTCCTGCCTTGTCTTCCCTCTTCGTCTTCCTCCCCACCTGCCTCCTACCTCTTCGTGCACGCCCTGACACCCCTACTCTTTTCATCCCGCCCTCTCCCCTGCTGCACCTTGCCCTCCCCTCCTTTTCCATCCTCTCAGGCCTCTCCCTCTGCTTGTCCCTCCTAGAAATTTTATTCTTTGTCGTGTGTGCTTCATCAAGCGGGTTTACATTGTCTTGTCCCACAGTGTATTTAATAGTGTGGCCAACTTTTAACCTGTGTGTGTGACTTCAGGGTCTTTTTTGTGCTCTGCGAATCGCCAACTGTGGTTTTCCAGTTTATGTCGAATTTTTTAATTGTCCCCCCCCCCCCCTAACGTTTCCATGTCAGTGTATTTTTCCTCCAGTATCTCCCCTTATTTTTTTTATGTCCCCAATTTTTATCGCTTTTCTATGTATCATTTTCGTCTTGTATTAGCTGTCATGTGACTTGGCTGAAGAGCGGCGGATCGTGGTGCTGAAAGCACAATAAAGAAAAAAACAACAGTGAAAACAGTCAGTTGCTCCTTACGATGACGATAGAGGCTATCGTCCGAAGGCTGAGACTTTATCCCCAACTGGTGTGGCAAGAAAACCTTTCCATCGCGAAAGACTTCGTTCTCAGTGTACATTTAGCCAGTTTATGCATACACTGACACTGTATTTAATCGCAGTTTTAAACACAAAGAAATTTCAGATATTGGCTGTGAGTTGGCACTGATTTAAATCAACTGGGAAAGTTGAAAAATTGTGCCAGATCGGGATTCAAAGCCAGGTCTCCTACTTACTTGGCAACTGCTCTGACCACTAAGCCATCTGGACACAGTGGTCATTGAAGCTGGACGGACTGCCCCAGCATGCCTCCCGTCAGACACAAATTCTCAACTTAGCCGCATACTACTAACGTATTGCCCTTTGCCTATTATCACCATAACTCACAGCATTGTTAACCCAATTTTAACTGGAGTAAATGCTTGTCATGGACACCAGGAGGCAATGTAAGCACAACGAACATGGCATCTAGTTGCACATGATCCAGATAATGTTCCTGTGATACTTTCATATAATGATGAGAACAAATCGTATCACATTCAAAACGCGACTGATTGCATGTTACACCTATAGGATCTGCAAGCCGACTAATCTGCACAGGGATAATCGGGAGCTTCCTGTGCATCGACGTTGCTAGGAAGTGAAACAACTAATTCCTGACAGCAATGTTCCAGAGTCGACGTCTCCTCTATAGAAGTAGAGACAGATTCGATTACATGGAGTTACGGGGTTCATGAAGAAGCAACTTTGAGGCTTGATTTTTAAAACGTCACCTATGTAGAAAAGACGGTGGATGGGGTTTATTGAGTGGCTTCAGTAACTGTTTTAAGTATAAATTCGTACATAAGTTGTCACTTTCCGGCGAGTAACACGTAACTGATGCAGAGTGTTTTCAAATGTGAAAAATATCATCTTTAGTATATCCAATAAGCCGCAGTTACCGGTAAAAACATGTGTATGTCCAGGTATCCGTATTTTTCGATTGTCCGGGCAGTTCCGGGCCCAGCATTAAACCGGATCGTTAGGAACTTGCTGCAACTGGAAACGGAGTGATAGCTGTGCTGGAGGATGTTGCGAAAAAGAATCGGTTCTAGCGTAGGAAATCTAATCTCTTCTGGAAACAACTTACGGCAACGAAGGAAAACCTAAATTTTGTTAGCTGCTCGGGGTCTGTAAACTTCTCATCACGACTCTACGTCCACTTTATTAGCGAATAAACGTAGCAGTACTAATATCACTCTACAGCGTGTGATCTACTACAGGCTATAGGCGTTTAACGCTTTACGAACAGTTCTCAAGACGTTTCTGATGTTCAGCTGCAATGGAATCTGCAGGCTTACGGAACAGTCTGACGGTTTTCCTCGTCTGCAGTCAGCGAGGCTCCCTGTCGTGTGCTCCTCGCAGCACCACTGCCGGGTCTTTGGGCGCGTCGTACCTCCGCCGTTTGTCACAGGGACAGTGGTTGCAGTGTTTGTTCCGGCAAGCATGGTTCGCTGACGTTTGCGACCATTTTTCTCCGAAAGCGAACTCACCGCCCTTTGTCCCCCGTACAAAATATTGCGCGGGAAGTGCTGCTATGAGTTCTTTTTCGCTTTTCTCTTCCACTCCATATCACGTCTTCGCCTTGGTGCCACAGCTGAATCACGTATACGCTCCTGCATTATGAGCGCCGGTCTTCTTTCCATACTTTGGTGCCCATCTGTGCTTCACCTACTTTACAAATAATGCTTACCAGCTGACTGTTGCTAAATCGCTAATATTTTATATCAGAGCTGCAGAATTTCAAGCCGAATCTAGGAAATAGGTCATAAACCATTTAGAATGAAAAAGAGCTACATTTGGTATTAATCTTTTCTCTTCCAAAATTGTTTCGTCTTATTTCTCAGTCAGTTACTGAAGGCTGAAGTGTACCTGTGGCCTGTCATTTCGCTGTCAGTCAATTCAAATTCTCCATCTATGACTAATTAGGCTTTTTAAAATCATTCTGTTCACAGTAATATTCTAAGTATAATGTGTGACATTCAAAAATTTTAACGCTGCTCCACAGCCGGAACACGAAGCGGTGTTTAAACCCATGCCTACAAATACTGAATTACATTTTCTGTGGTTGAAATAATCCAGTTGAGGTAATGTTGTGGATTTCTGTATGTGCTTCGCCGCTAATTGTCTCTGTTTTATTGACTTTTGGATTCATTACCAAGTAGACATCCGTAATTTGTACATACCAACATTCGTCAGCTTCGAGAATTATCTACGCATGATGACAGGCTGACATTGAGAACAATATTATTACCGTTACGGGAAGAAAATTAAATTCCCATACTAAACAGCTCCATATTTAGCAATTATATACAACCACTCGCTCACAAAAAGATCCGTACCTAAAGACTGGAAAATTCCTCAAGTCACACCAATACCCAAAAAGGAAAGTAGGAATAATTACATGCCTGTATCACTAACGTCGATTGTCAGTAAGGTTTTGAAACATTTACTGTATTCTAACATTATGAAGTACCTCGAAGAAAACGATTTATTGACTCATAGCAATGATTCAGAAAAAATCGTTCTTGTGAAACACAGCTAGGTCTTTATACTCATGAAGTAATGAGTGCTGTTAACAGGGGATGTCAAATTGATTCCACATTTTTTAGATTTCTAGAAGGCTTTCGACACCGTTCCTCACAAGCGTCTTCTAAGCAAACTGCGTGCTTACGGAGTATCGCCTCAGTTGTGCTACTGGATTCGTGATTTCCTGTCAGAAAGGTCACAGTTCGTAGTAATAGACGGAAAGTCATCGATTAAAACAGAAGTAATATCTGGCGTTCCCCAAGGATGTGTTATAGGCCATCTACTATTCCTGATCTATATTAACGACATAGGAGACAATCTGAGTAGCCGTCTTATATTGTTTGCAGATGATCCTGTCATCTACCGTCTTGTAAGGCCATCAGATGATCAAAACGACTTGAAAAATGACTTAGATATCTGTGTGGTGCGAAAAGTGGCAATTGACCCTGAATTAAGGAAAGTGTGAAGTTATTCACATGAGTACTAAAAGAAATAAGCAAAATTTTGATTACGCGATAAGTCACACAAATCTGAAGGCTGTAAATTCAGCTAAATACTTAGGGATTACAATTACAAATAACCTAAATTGGAACAATCACATAGATAATACTGTAGGTAGACTAAACCAAAGACTGCGATTCATTGGTAGAACACTTAGAAGGGTGTACTAAAAAGACTGCATACATCACGCATGTCCGCCCTATTCTGGAGTATCGCTGTGCGGTTTGGGATCCGCATCAGGTGGGAATGATGGATGACATCGAAAAAATACAAAGAAGGGCAGCTCGTTTTGTATTATCACGAAGTAGGGGAGATAGTGTCACAGACATAATACATGATTCGGAGTGGCAATCATTAAAACAAAGACGTTTTTCGTTGCGACAGAATCTTTTCATGAAATTTCAATTACCAGTTTTCTCCTCTGATTGCGAAAATATTCTGTTGCCACCCACCTACATAGAGAGAAATGATCATAATGATAAATAAGAGAAAACAGGGCTCACACAGAAAAATGTTATTGCTTGTTTTTCCCGCGTGCCGTTCAAGAGTGGAACGGTACAGAGACAGCTTGAAGGTGGTTCATTGAACCATCTGCCAGGCACTTCATTGTGAATAGCAGAGTAATCACGTGGATGTAGATGTAGACAATAATTTTTATGAGTTAGTAGTAAAATTACGCTCTCTCTCTCTCTCTCTCTCTCTCTCTCTCTCTCTCTCTCTCTCTCTCTCTTACAGAGAAAACCGACCCGAAACACATGTGCTACAAAACGAAATTGTTTCCTGCGCATGTACCACAACATCAATATGGGATATAATCACCATGCACACGTACACAGACCACACAACGGGTTGGCATGCATACTCTGGCTTAGGTGGTCGAGCAACTGCTGGGGTATGGCCTCCCATTCTTTCACCAGTGCCTGTCGGAGCTCCTGAAGTGTTGTAGGGGTTTGAAGACGTGCAGCGATACTTCGACCGAGAGCATCCCAAACGTGCTCGATGGGGCTTAGGTCTGGAGAACAGGCAGGCCACTCCATTCGCCTGATATCTTCTGATAAGATGGTCCTTAACGCCTGTAAAATCATATCTATTACAATAAGTGACTTTCTTAAATATTACCACTCTCGTTAGTACCTGAGACAATTAATGCCGTAAGTCTACCACATAAATCATACTGTAGTCCTTATTCGGTTCTGAATTTTCTTGCGAATGGAATATTTTGCAAGAATATCTGGCCAACCAAAGATCTACATTATTCTAAATATTCTTGTTCTCTAAACGATTTACCAACTTTCTACTAACTGTCGTTCGCGTGGCGAGTGGTTGTAGATAAAATGATCAGTGAAGTAAACAGTTAGAAAAACCATGATTAACACTGTCGAACGGTTTGGGGAAACCTCGCAGCCAACAGCGCATCACTCTTAATGGCAGATGGAACTAAGTGCAGTTCGAAAGTCACCTATCACTCTTGTTATCTAATAAATATTGGCATTAAAAATGAAAGCTACTCTTGAGCTGCTAGTTGTGCATATCTGAGAAATTTAAATGTCATGAAGAATTGTTTTGTTCTGGATACGGGCTCAAACCCGTCACATATAGCCAATCTTAAGAAAGGAAAGCTTCGGTTTCTGACTGGGACTCGACACAGCACTGATCGTCATTGCTGACTAGGTGTAAAGAGGTGTGAAGTATCTAACTTTTAGCCAGTATCAGCTAGCAAATCTGAATTTGAAATGATATACGAAAATTTCTGTACTAGACAGATACTGCTTTCCAGCAACTGTTGTTAACTAAGAAGGAAAGATGTTAAACATTGTTTCATTCACAAGTAAGAAATCTGGAATGACGGGAAGTAAAGTTTTAGGTTGGACGGGAATTCGAACTCAGCATCTAATAGGGTTGGAAACTAAACACAGCCAAAGTTCTGAATCGATTTATTCAACACTGCTGTGATGTTTAAACATAAAATGACAAGACGAGTGAACAATTTTAGTCTTATTCAAATCGACCCGGCACCTATTACTGCTTTTTCCTTGCAACGGACGGACGGTAGATATAGGTTTCTTTCGCCAGTATCGAGATGTGCGAATATTTGAATCAGAAATGAAGTGAAGAAGCGTTTAGTGCCGACTCGGAATCGAACCCCGCTGGTATCGTCCTAGACTACTCACGAAGAAACGTTCACCATCGACTTCTTCTTCATCAGTAGCTATTTGTGTCATATTTGAACTTGAAACTATATGACGATAACTTCTGTGTCTGATTGGGAGTCAAAAACGTAACGAATTTTTATGTGTGGCACGCATGAAGAGATGTTAAACATCAAATTTACTTTCCACCAGCAGTTAGCTGTGCAGATGCTAGAGCTTGAACACACAATGATATTTTTCAAACGAGCAGAATTGCTTGCCTGAAGTGGGAATAGAAGCCAGATCTCATACACACCGACCTACCATTAAGCCACGAGACCACCGACTACTACATATGGCCGTTCATAATTTGGTCATCACTGTATTTGTCACATTACATGAGTCTTCTGAAACATTAAAAGTTCTCTGTATGTCTACTGGTCGCGGAATGTAGCGAGAAGTCTTATGATGGAAAAATGTTCTTAAGATTTCCGTACTGATTCTAATTGTGGCTGACTGCAGCTTTGTCACAGACGATGTAAAGCGCTAGTCTCCTGTGAAATTCTTACCTAGACTAATTCAGCCTCAGTTTAACAGTGAGAAATCTTTTACAGAGACCTAGCGACGAACTGTGGCATTCAGTGCGTCCTCATTATCCTACTGAAGGCTAAGACAGATAATCAAAAACGTGAAAGACGCAATCTTTCTTCTTGTTATTTTTCTTGTACCTTTTTCTCACACATTACCACAGGGTCAGCTTGGTTAATAACTGCTTTGCTGGTTAATTTAAGGGGTGGCCGGACGACCACTCTGTCGCCACCCTGTTACCCTCCCCCCCCCCCCCCCCGGTACCTATCATGTGTACCCCTAATCTCTGCAAGAAGTATCAGGAAGTGAGCAAATGTTTTGTAAATCTTGAACCTGACGCAGGACTTGGTTACGAGCCTGGTATTCACATAGTGGGGCGTTGGAAAACACAAATATCTAGCCTGCACGCCAAATCTCGTAATGAATCCACAGACTGCTTTCGATCCTGTTCCAGGGCACCTCTCTGTCTTGGAAGCAGTGCTTTAATACGAATTGCTGCTTAGGTGGTTTACTATTAAAGACGAAATTTTTTGTGATTTCTGTGTGAAAAGACCATCCAGGACAAATAATATACATATTATAACTGAATGATGCACCATTAGTGAAAATGATGTAGAATTTGTTACCAATTTACCACTAAATATCAACTGTATTTAGCAGGATAATTCAGTATAACTCAAGGAAGTAGATCCATAGTCACAAAGTTGTCAGACGTGTTCTATGATATTTTCAAGATCCACTAACACAAACGGCAGAAAATATTTACTCCGAAGCAAATGTGTTTCTTGAGTAGGGTAACAAAGCAGGAGTAAAGCTTGCAATTAAAAGACGTAGCGGAAAACGCCACCAAAGTAAGACTTGCCTGACATACGACAGGTATAAGAAAATGCGTACAAGTCAACCGAAACATCGTAAATGAAGCACAGCGGAAATTAATTAAACTAAACTCCTCATCATACCCATCATAACTGAATTTTTTCTCTTCTATAAGTTATCAGAAAATTCATATTAGAATAAACGAGAAGTATTTAAGTAGAGGTCTGCATCAAGTGTAAATGAGAAAATATTTTGCATTCGTTCTGATGAAGGGCTCCATGACAAGTTTAAAATTAGAAGAAAGTTTAAAAAATGTATCATTATGTGGTGTTTACACACAGCGATCTAGGGCAACATCTTGCGATACTATTGTGATGGTACAGTTTGGCAGACGCCACTGGAATGGGTGAAGACTTTCCAGATGCATTGTGTCAAACAAGCACAATTCATTGACACTTATTGTTGTCAGCTATATTAGAAGTCAGACATGATTTCTGTAAAAATTGTTCAGCTGTGTCTGAAACCATCAGCATCTATGCATCCTACACACAACACAACTCCATCACAGGTTCGTTAATCATTATAGTATGCCCAATGCAGATGGCTGTCTGCTGAGGAGATATATTAAATCGTTTACAGACAAGTGTAATCAAAGGGCCTATTGCTGTGATTAACTAGCATGGAGGCAATAAGCGAGAGCGACGTCACCATACACCTTACAGTGTAAAACCTCCCCCTCCCTCCCCTACTACTCCGCCTATCCCTTGTTATCTTCCTTAGCACACTTCGTAGTTCTTTAGTGGAAATAGGGGCGAGTAAATCATATGCTTTGTGGACAGGGAATTCCGATATAATTTATTCCATATTTAACATCAAATACTAAAAGTAATACTTAACTTTCTTATCTGTATTGGCAACATCAGTTTATAACAGTAGATTTGAATGTGCAAACAAATACAAATACAAAGCTTTACCGTTTAGTCAGTCTACAATCCAATGACGATTCCATAGATAACGAGTCTTGGCCACTATGACAGTCTGTATATGTTATGAAATATCAAACATACACTCCTGGAAATGGAAAAAAGAACACATTGACACCGGTGTGTCAGACCCACTATACTTGCTCCGGACACTGCGAGAGGGCTGTACAAGCAATGATCACACGCACGGCACAGCGGACACACCAGGAACCGCGGTGTTGGCCGTCGAATGGCACTAGCTGCGCAGCATTTGTGCACCGCCGCCGTCAGTGTCAGCCAGTTTGCCGTGGCATACGGAGCTCCATCGCAGTCTTTAACACTGGTAGCATGCCGCGACAGCGTGGACGTGAACCGTATGTGCAGTTGACGGACACTGGGCGAGGGCGTATAGTGGGCATGCAGGAGGCCGGGTGGACGTACCACCGAATTGCTCAGTACGTGGGGCGTGAGGTCTCCACAGTACATCGATGTTGTCGCCAGTGGTCGGCGGAAGGTGCACGTGCCCGTCGACCTGGGACCGGACCGCAGCGACGCACGGATGCACTCCAAGTCCGTAGGATCGTACGCAGTGCCCTAGGGGACTGCACCGCCACTTCCCAGCAAATTAGGGACACTGTTGCTCCTGGGGTATCGGCGAGGACCATTCGCAACCGTCTCCATGAAGCTGGGCTACTGTCCCGCACACCGTTAGGCCGTCTTCCGCTCACGCCCCAACATCGTGCAGCCCGCCTCCAGTGGTGTCGCGACAGGCGTGAATGGAGGGACGAATGGAGACGTGTCGTCTTCAGCGATGAGAGTCGCTTCTGCCTTGGTGCCAATGATGGTCGTATGCGTTTTTGCGCCGTGCAGGTGAGCGCCACAATCAGGACTGCATACGACCGAGGCACACAGGGCCAACACCCGGCACCATGGTGTGGGGAGCGATCTTCTACACTGGCCGTACACCTCTGGTGATCGTCGAGGGGACACTGAATAGTGCACGGTACATCCAAACCGTCATCGAACCCATCGTTCTACCATTCGTAGACCGGCAAGGGAACTTGTTGTTCCAACAGGACAATGCACGTCCGCATGTATCCCGTGCCACCCAACGTGCTCTAGAAGGTGTAAGTCAACTACCCTGGCCAGCAAGATCTCCGGATCTGTCCCCCATTGAGCATGTTTGGGACTGGATGAAGCGTCGTCTCACGCGGTCTGCACGTCCAGCACGAACGCTGGTACAGCTGAGTCGCCAGGTGGAAATGGCATGGCAAGCCGTTCCACAGCACCACATCCAGCATCTCTACGATCGTCTCCATGGGAGAATAGCAGCCTGCGCTGCTGCGAAAGGTGGATATACACTGTACTAGTGCCGACGTTGTGCATGCTCTGTTGCCTGTGTCTATGTGTCTGTGGTTCTGTCAGTGTGATCATGTGATGCTTCCTCTTTCTGGGACAATGAATTCACGGTGTCCTTATTTCAATTTCCAGGAGTGTATAAAAAATTGGCTCTGTTTATCGCTGTTTGAACGTATGTAGACCATTGCTGGAACTACTTAGAGGGGGTGTTTGCGGATCTTTGGCAATGGAATAAGCATTTGTAACAGCGCCTTCTAGCAGCAGTGACAACTATAGTAAATGCATTGGCGTGACTGGCGGCGAGAGTATTTTAAAGTATGGCTGATTCAGCACCCCACATCTATTTTTGTACTTTTCATTATATAGTCTTTATGTACTCTAAATCTGCATGGCCATTACCAGTAGATCTTAAATGTCTGTTTTATAAAACTGGTATATTACAGAAAACAATTGTCATTTCCTGCATCCCTCTGGCTGATGGGACCTCTCTTCTATGATTGAAAAGGTACAGTCACAGGCTCTTTGATTATGTTTGTTGAAAACAGCCTCTGATTTCATTTATGATCTATGCATTCCGCCTGTAGGAATAGTTTTATTGATATCTTCTATCATCTCTCAGCTTTGCCTCTAAAAGCATTATTCTAAACAAGTAGAGTGATTCTCTCATCGTAAATATTAGTATACTACTCCAACCATCACATGAGAACCTCACATCAACTTGAATACAGGCAACAAATGTAATATCAATAGTATATTTATGAGAGTTCTGTCACAAAGAGCGTCGTTTTAGAAAAATTCGCAGATATAAACCAAGATTTCAATTTTGCTGTTCCCCATTTAAAAATTTATCTATATATATGGACATGAAATTTTCATTTCATTAAAAGAGAAGGTCTAATAAATTTTTTCTTTTTAAATAATTTCTAGAGCTGAATGAAATTTTCATTTATTTAAAAAATATAATTTTAATAATTTTTTTCCTTATAATTAAGCTCTCCAAGATCGTTTTTATCAATATTCACTAACCAAATTTTCATTTATTTCACAAATATAAATCTAATCTATTTTTCTCTTTACACACAAGCTATGTCAAACCTTACCTGTCTGTATCAACAAGTAAAATTTTAATTAAAACACTCAAAGTACATTAGTACCATAAATGTATTAATTTTAAAAATATGTATTTCTTTCTATATAAGTAAAAGCAAAACAAAATGTACTCCAAAGATGAGCTATTTCAAAAGTTAGAAAATTATTGTAAAGTTACACCGATTTAGAAAATTATTGTAATGGGAAAGCTTATTCAAATGTATCTAGACAAGATCTAAAGAAATTTATTGATTTTTTAATATAAAAGAAATGAAGGAGATAGATCTAAGACATAAACATATATACAAAACTTCGATCAACTTGTCCAACAAGAAATTTAGAAAAACTATAATAAAATAATTAAAAAATTACTCAGTTCTATTCTAAATCCTGTTGACAGTAGCGACAATGAATTCAATAACCAAATTTAAAAGTACTTTATCAAATCTGAAGTATAATAAATTGTTCTAAACTTAGTAAATAATCTGTCTTATGAAACAATTTGAGAATGAGATTAATAGTAATGATAATTAATTGAATAAAAAAATCTTTAAGAAAACTTTGTCAAATCTTTAAAAAAAATTTAGAAAATTATTGTAAATTTCATAAACAATGATTAATCGATCTCATCAATAGAGCTGATAATAATTTTAATAATATCAATAATTAGAATTATTTTCAAAAGCTTTCAGTAGATAAATGTCAAGAAATTAAACAAGATAATACGTGCAAAAGCTTTCACATTATAATTCTGTAGATGATATCGATATTTTACTTATACATAGGAAAGCATTTGCCTTTACATCAAGAATAATAACTTGATAACGTTCTTGAAGCAGAAGTAATTTTTAATCGTAATAAGTAATCACTAAATTTAAGAATATTTTATTATGAAAGAAGAAAATAAAACTAAAATGAAATTTTATTGTAATTTGAAAAAAGATGAAATGCAAGAATTTAATTGTGAATCAAGTTATGAAGTTTATTAATAACAACTAATTTAGAATATTATTACCAAAAATCAACAAATGGAAGTAGTGAAAAGGATATCCCTATTTTAAATAACCAATTTAGAATTGAAGTTTTAATAGATGCAATCCAATTTTTTGTTTTTTCTAAACCAACTTACCAAATGGTAGTAGAGATAAAAAAAGATGAATTTACTGTAAGAAAACACTGATCAAAAATGTTTTATTTATTCAATAAAATAAGCTTAATATCTAGCAGATCATGATCGAGAAAGAGATAGCCAATATAAAAATATTGAAAAAGAATTAGATGATTTTTAAGAAAGAGGATATTAACTTTTTGGTTCAGTTAAAACATATTAAAAAAATCTTAAAATAAGTCAAATATTTCAATTAATGTTTACAATTTTGATGAATAAATTATTGTATAATCTTTTTATCACACAAAAAATTAACAAGAGGAACATGTCTTTTTCCTTTAATTTGAATCAGAAATAATTCACATCATTGTTGGGTAAAAAATTTATCTAGAGTAATTAGTTTACAAACAAGCAAACACAGTGCAAAAATTATTCACTACAATACATGTTTAAGATATTTTTATGCACAAGAAAATTTATACAAATATTAAAACGATTTCAAAGAACATAAAGAAGTGAAAATAGATATTGCACTAGAAGGGTAAAAATTAAATATAAAAGTTACAATAATTTATCATGAGCAGCTTTCGTAATTTATGCCGATTTTGGCTCTAGAAATGTAAAAGTTAAATTTAAAAGTTATAATAATTTATCATGAGCAGCTTTTTAAATTTATGCCAATTTTGGCTGTCCTTTTAAAAAATGTAAACATTAGTCAACCAAATACTGACTAAGCTTATATAAATAAATATCACAAACATATACCAATTTATGTAGATAGTATGTTACATATTCCAAAAGAGATTATAAAAATCCTATTACATATACTGATAGAGAAACAGCAATGAAATTCGTTGAAATTTTAAAACAAGAAAATAGAAAAATTACTAATATATATGATCGAAATGTACCAATAATAATGACAAATGCCGATAAAACAAATTTTAAACATTCAAAAAATTCTTTTATTTGTAGGAAAGAATTTAGAGTTGTAGAAAAACGTAAGAGATCACAGTCATTTAACAGAAAGTATTAAGAAAGTCTTCACAAAGATTGTTATCTTAATTATCATAGGCCTAAATCTGGTTCAGTTAATATTCATAATTTAATAAATTATGATGTTAAATTGTTTATTAATGAATTAGCACAAAATCAATAAGATTTTAATGCTATTCCAGATAATGACAACAAATACATATCTTTTAGTAAGGACGGTAAGTGGGATTAATATAAAGGTTTTGGACATTAAAACTAATGGCTTCAAGTACTGATAAATTATCTTCTAATCTTACAAAATAAATGTTTAGAGAAACAGCAAAATATTTTAAGCTCAAGTGTTAGATTCGATAATTAGAAAGTAAGTTTATCCTTACAAATAAATGGATTCTGAACGAAAATAACAAGAAACAAAATTACATAAAGAAGAATGTTTTTTATTTGAGACTTAATAAATATTGCAATGGAGCAAACACAGTTTTGTAATAATTTGATATAATATAGTGAACATACAAAATTATGTTACAAATATGTTATTTTAATTGCAGCAGATATTTTGGAAACTTATAGAGATACATTTATTACATCTTGTGAACTGGACCCATCTTGGTATTTTACAGCACTTGATTTATCTTGGAATTCTGTGTTCTAAATGAGAAAAATTTAATTAGATTTCCTAAGCTATTATAACATGATTTTATTTCTTGGAAACGGAATTCAAGGGTAATTTCACAAAGTAAGATTTGTAAAGATATGAAATCGATGACAAACGAATTTGGCACAAGCGATGGTTCAAATCATAATATGTATGCAATTCCACAAGTAAACAAGAAAGTTTTAAGAAAAATGGAAGGAGAAGATTATGGAAAAATTATGTTAGAGCATTTTTGTTTAAGATCGAAAATATATGCTTATAAAGTTTTTGAGAAAGAAGAGAAAAATCTAAAGTATTTACAAAATCTGTTATAAAAAATGAAATTACCTTTAATGATTACAAAAATCGTTAGACCTTCCTTTCATTCATTATTTGTCCTGCATGCCTGCATGGTCCATTGTCTCCATTTTGCTCTATCACAGCTGAATCTAGGTGGATGTTCACGTATTTGAGGTCATTATGAATCGTATCAGCCCAAAATTGCATAGGTCGTCCTTTCAGACATCTGCATACGACTTCAAGTGTATAACAGTCTTGGCAGTAGGGTTATCACCAATACGTAAGACATTCCCAAACCAAGAAGATGACTCTCTTGCATCTTGTATTGGATCGGTGCAACACCAAATGGTTTCCTAATGCTGCCATTGGAAACGTAGTCTAACTTGGTGAGACCCACAGTCCACCTAAGCATCTTCGTTCGCATCACACTTAGGCGTTGCTCTGTCTCAACTGTAATCAGCAAGTACTCACAATCGTACAAGGCGAGTGATTAGATGACAGTGCGATAGATTTTTGAATTTAAATTACCTTTCATCCTTGAGTTTCAAGTGACTCCTGTTTTTGCTTGTCACTTCATCCAGGATGCCTGAGTTCTGGTGTTGACCTCTTTGGTTAGTCGACTGTCAACAGTGATTGTAGAGCCAAGGTACTTAAACTTACTCACATGAGTAAGATCTTCATCATTAATCATGATGGTTCCCATTTCCTGTCCACCTCGGTTTTGTTCATATTAAGGCGAAAACATGTGCCAACGTGTCACTCCATTTTTGAGTATGGCTCTGGACATCAAGCTTGTTTTCTGCTGCCAGCATCACACTGTCAGCATAAAGTAGGGTCCATGTTGGTGGCTGGGGCAGGTCAGCTGTCATGGTGTCCATTATGAGAATAAACAAAAGTGGTGATAATGCAGAACCTTGACCGACGCCGACTGTGATGGGGGAGCCCTTGGATAGTCCTGAGGATGTGCGGATATAACGTCTTGGCTGTGCATAAAGTAACTGCACCTAGTTAATAAACTGCTATTGTTCATCATGCTGTTGAAGTGCTAACCAGACGAGACTGTGTGGCACGTGATTCAAGGCCTTTTCGAGATCCAGGAATGCTATGTGCAGCGGCTTGGGTCTTTCATGTTACTCAGCTAAGAGTCTTGCAGCATGAATCGCATCAGTTGTGCCGCAGTTCTTCACTGATCTAGCTTGGTTTCTGGAAATCGGTGTGATCTCACATATCGTTTGGTCCAGACACGCTCAAAGATTTTCATGGGTGGAGTTGCAGAGAAGTCGCATTGGACAATAGTTCGTGCACTCAGTGGGATTGTCCTCCTTCTTAAATATAGGTACAGTGCTGCTCTGTGCCAATCAGTTGGTGTTTGTACCTCTTTAGTGAACTTGTTGAAGATTTCCTTTAAGATTCGGCTGCATTCCAATGATAGGAACGCCATAATTGTGCTAGAGGTCCATGTGCGCCAGTGGCTTCCAAAGGCTTCGTTGTCCTCAAAGCAGTCTTGACCTCTTTGACTGCAACTTCACTAGCATGCCATTCAACAGCATGGCCGATGGCTGTTGGTGGTTGGGGGAACTTTCTGTTGAGATCTTCTTGAAGTAGCTGAGCCATCGTTCTCTGGCCTTCTTCCAGTTATCCAGCAGATTACCAGTCTCATCATTGACTATGTAGAACCGATGAACATCCTTGCGATGTCTTGCTTTAGCGAGTCATTGTAAGTCCTGCTCACACTCATGTGTCTTAAGTTTTTCGTATCAATCAGCATAACAAGAGGATTTGGTTCCTGCTATAACCTGTTTTGCATCTCTTTGGGCAGTTCCATAGACAGTCCATCACTCCGGAGTTTTATCGGCTACAAACTCATGAAACAATCGTTCCTTTGAGTGCACCGCGTCTTTGACAGTGTCATTCCAAAACCAATCCTCCGTCATCCTGGTTTTGTTGTTCCAAGAATTGTATGTGCAGCTTCGTGACCAGACTCTTCCAGTTTCTCCCAGCTTTCTCCAACTGTGGTAACTGGTGCCAAAGTAATTCGGCCTATGGTGTCAGCATCCTTACCCTTGAGTTTCCACCATTTGTGTCTCTCAGGTCCTGGGCAAACTACTTGTATATTTTTGGCCACTTGCCTATTAGCTTGCAGATTAATGGATAGTGTTGTGTCACAACTGTTACATGGGGTATGACCTTTGCATGAAGCACACATCTGTGAGATCACGGCATGTCACGAGGATGTAGTCGATCTGTGTGGCATTAGTGCTGCTGTAATACGTGATTACATTCAAGTCACACTTTTTGAATCATGTGTTCGTAATTGCCAGGTTATGACCTCCTGTGAAATCGAGGATAAACTGACCATCGTCATTCATTTCCCCAAATCCATGCCCACCATAAGCAGTGTTTTCTTCCTTTCTGAACCATACATGCCTGTTAACATCACCGGCGACGGTCATGTAATCTTCTGGGGGCACTTCAGCTTCTTTGCGTCAAGTGTCCTGGAAAAGGTGTGCTTGATGGAAGTTGCTTGGCCAGTTTATGGAACGTAGACACTAAAAAAGTTGAATTTTTCTGCCATTTGTGATGTATACAGTCTTCATCAGGCTGTCATGATATCTTTGCACTTCAGAGATACTACCATCACATTTGTATGATACTACAATGCCAACGCCACTAGCTGTTCCATGTGGGACCTTAAACATTAACTTCTAACTGCATCCCATATTTTATGATTAGCTTCTACTCCACCATGTTTCTTGAACTGCGCAGATGTCTATGTGTTGGGTTTCAAGTGGTTTAGATAGCTCATTGTACTATCAAGTCATGGTGTCAGCATTGATTATTGCAAGACAGGATGTGACGGCTAGCTTGTTTAGCGATTGTGACCCATGCAACGCTAACCCAAGCATATTTCTCACGCTATGGGGCCAATGCCACTGTGTGTCGCATGTAGGAGATGCCTCAGCCTTTGTACCAGATGCACAAGATAACATTTCTGTAAACAGAGGTGACAGAGGTTTTACAGTCAGCTCGTTATATAACCTGTCACCATATATTTTAGTGCCACTGCCAGCAGAAGGAAAGGCCACTCATCACATGGAGAACAGAAACCTGTTGCAGCCGCTCCTAACATGGAGTACAGACGCTGCTGAAGTTGTTACTACCACCTTCTTCGCCAGTGGGTCACCAGACGTTGTCTGCCATTGAAGCTGTTATCTAACTTCAAGAAAAATTGAGAGAGAAAGAGCTCTGACAGTCGAAGAATGACCTATTGGAAGCACAAGGGCAAGGGCAATGAAAGGCATAGAAAGTAAAATGAAAGACTCCATATGCCTGAGATGCACTCATATCATCACGGTCAGATATGAGAAAGTGTTGACTGAGGTTGGTCGATATGAAAGATAACAGGACTGACCTGGCTCAAGAAAATGGAGGCAGTGCCACACTCGGCCTGAAGACCCATGCTCACTACGCACATCATATAAGATCCGTACCCCTAGGAAATATAAAAACTGTTTCGATAATAAAATAAAAAACTGAATTTATTGCATCATTAAAACATAAATGTATACAGTTGAATGTAAATGTTTTAAGTTCTGTTGATGATATTACAAGGTGGAATTGATACTGTACCTTATGCACATTATAAATTAAAGTCAAATAAAATAATACATGAAGACGATGATTTTCTACATGAACTAAGCAGTTGTATAGAAAACTAACCAAAAAACGAAAAATAAAGTAAAAAATTTATCAGTTTACAATATTTTTTCATGACATGGTAATTTTTTATGTGTTTTCAGATATACTTTACAAACATGTTTTCTACAAAAACATTCCACTTTCTGATAAGACCCTTGTTCATGTGTATCATTATAATTACAGCTAGGAATATATTTAGAAGAATTTTTAATTTACTTTTTACAATCTTCAAATGTAAATGTTTTATTTTACTCCAGTTCTTAAAAACTCCTTATGTATTCTTACATATTTATTTTCTGTGTATTACTTTTGTTTCTTTTTTATACAATCAACACAACCAATTATTGAAGGAGTATTCTGATATGTATCTTTTAATTCTTTATGAAACTCTTTTTCTTCTTTGCACAGTGCACAAATCATTTTATTTTCACTTTCCATATTTAAAGGAACAATATATTATAATTTAAACAAATAAAATATCATAAATTTTATTATTATAAATGCAGTATTTTTAGGTCTAAAAATGACGATCTTACATATAATAAGATAAATGTTTTAACAAGTACCGATCAATAATTGTAATCAATGGCTTAAGGCCAAAGATGTGGCTAATCTTTTAAAATATAAAAAATAGACAAAGCATTAAAATATTTTGATGATGAAGATACTAGTACATTAGAACACTTAAACACCTCTAATTTGGAGGTATGGAGGTATTGGAAGTAGATGATAAATCAACTGTTTTCGTCTGTGAAGAAGATCTTTATTCTTTAATTTCAAAATCTAAAAAGAAATAGAAAATTGGTTACTCAAGATGGTTTACCTTCAATAAGAAAATGAGTATAATATAAAATAAAGAATAATATAAAACAACTGAATGAAAGTCATATAAATCATTTAAAAGACCAAAATAAATCACAGTAATAAAAAATGAAATATATATAAAACTGTAGAAATTTTACGTGAAGTAATTGAGCAAATAATTGTTCCTCACTTAACTGATTTTAACTTAATACCCACTTATGTAAGTGTACAATTACACTATAATATTTTTAAGTAAAACTATTATCGTATTCTCACAAAATTTTAAAAATGTTGAAAAACATATAAATATGATCAGAAACAAATGTTTAAATTGCGAATAATTTGTAACAATTAATTATGTATCAAATTCATTAAATTTGTGTCAAGAAAAGAAAAATATTTTAAGGTACACTTGCTAATAAAAATTATTTCAAAATTTAAACAATTATTCTGAGACAATTGTATGATTATATAACTAATCAATCAAACTTGGAATATTTAACTAAATTTCGATGCACTTCCTTCATATTTAAATTGTAAATAATATTCATAATGATTTTTATGTACATCTAATAAACGAAATTATTAGAAAACCAGTTGATCCATTAATCCATATTTAAAATATTCAAATAATTCCAATATCAATACAGTTTTCTACCCTTTCTTTGGATATCTTATCTTCTTTAATTAAACAGTAAGCATAATTAATGTTGCATTAGTCCCAGTTGTGTTTGAATTTCAATTACTGATTCCATTTATATATGAAATTTTTACTGACAGTTCCTAAATTTACATTATTTGTATTTACCCAACTACTGTGCGAATCACCAAAATCTAACCACATACACACACTATGTCATCATTCTTATTTAAAAATTTTCAAATAACTGAAATATCTGGAAATTTCGTTTTTATTAGTTCTTGTTAATAAAAATTTCCTTTTCTTTCTTCACCATTTATATCCTCCAATTTATATGTGATTAGAACAGAAAGGAAAACATGTACAATTTCAAAACATTTTTAGAAATTGGCTGTATAACCTTTCCTAAAAAAAACTTTTAATCACTTCTTTCTTCAATAACAATTTTATATTTACCAATATTATCTAACAAATTTGCTACATATATGGTTTTCAATATTTTTTCATTTTCTTTGTTCATATTTTTCTGTTTCATCTCATTGCTGAATGTGTTGTTTTGTTGTAGCCATAAACTAATTTGAAACTAGTTCAACCCATTTATAATTTACTTGCATGGTAAAGTTTTTACATTTTTTCTTTTAATTTTCTATGCAATCATTCAAATGTACATGCTTTAATTCACTAAATGTTGATAAAATAATTAAAGATAAATTTTGTCATTAATTCTTTAAATTCGTTATCATATCATTCTTTACCATCATATGTCTGTATATTTTTGGTTTCCTCAACTTGAATATATTTTCGACAGTTTCATATATATTTTTATCCTGACTTATCTTTAACCAGATTGGCCATAGCAAATTTTTGAAAACATCTATAACAGTTAATAAAAATTTATAATCTATACTTAATTTTTAAATTCAGTTAAATTTTCTAGAATACATGTTAACTATGTTAGCTTGTTATAAATCACCCATTTAAAGTAAATTACATTCTCTCTTTAAAAATTGTTCCTATTAGTTTATGTAATTCATTAATAATTTGTTCTTGAACACTTAATCCATAACCTACAATTTTTTGCTGACGTTTTAATTGTAGAAAAATTCCTTGAATTTTTTTTTCAATTTTAGTTGTTGATCTATGAGAATTATGTGTGTGTGTCAGTAAACATTTGGCATTTGAAACAGTAGGTTTGATTATGATTCTCCATTTCTATAGAATAAAAAAAGTAATTAAATTATTTCACCACATATAATTAACTGTACATTAACTGGAACAGTTTTACCAGAAACTACTAATCTTACACTTAGAAATTTTTATTTGTGTACGGTTTATGTTGATTGGGCGTCAGGAAAAGACTCATTAAAAGAACAAAAGCATTAATTGTTAAATCTTTGTTTATTTTTTTACCGATACCCCAACCATTTTAAGAGTGTAATCATATACCATACCTTTAAGATAAATTAACTCCCTTAAATATGTAGTAATATCAGTTTTCAAAAATAATCTGAAAAAGCATTTTCTGTTCCTTATATTGTAAAGTGAGTAGGAAGATTATTAAGCATTATCCTGACACAATTACAGAACTGTGTTAAAATGCTTGTATATTCAGCTTTACTAACAAGAGTCCTTAATTCATTAACTGTATCTTGTACATCTATTGGATCATTTATTTTCCCAATTCTTCTATGTTTAAAAGTAATATTACCTCTAGTCACTTTAAAAATGGCATTTCATTTTCTGAATTTTTCGTAAATGAATTATCTATTATTGAGTCCATTGATGAATGAATGTATTTTATTTTTGTTTCTAACAACTGTAATGGTAGTGTTACTTTTTGTTCTGATGTTAATATTTGCTGAAATTTTGGATCTACTGTTGATTCATTGTTTTTAATATTGATTCAAAATCTTTCATTTTAGATTGAAACTGTTCAAATTATGAAATAATTTTATTATTAACTTTTGGTTCTATCGACTGAAAATATTTTACTCTTTCTTAATCATTACTTCCAAAATATCCATTTCTTAAATTTACAATATCATAAAAATAATAAAACTTATAAATCATACATAATGGTTTTAAAAAATTAATACAAATATACACAAACATAATCATCAAGTTTCTTGATCCTTTTGATGTTACAATATGTATTATTTGTTCCAAAACAATTTACTAGTTCTACTGGTTTATTTCCTCTAAATGAATCAAAAACTAATTTTAATGTTGACTATAAGAAACTATTGGTTTTCCAGCTTCTCTACTTCCTTCAATATCTTTCAAAACATTATCACCTTAACCTTTGATTCCTGTTTAACTTGTTGAGTTGCATCAACTACTGGTTGGTCTTCTTTTCTAAATTTTTATAACCTATCCTTGTTTGTTTTTTCCATTTTTAGCACTTTTCAGTTAATTGTTCTTATAATTATCTGCTTCAATAGGGTTTTCAACAACTTCTGAAAACATCTATAAAGGATAAATGTACAATAATCATTGTTTTTATTTTACATTCATGATTATATTCAACATTTATGTCCAACGTTTTTATGTTCACTGTTTTTGTATACAAATTTACATTCAATGTTTCCACATGCATAGTTTTATGTATAACGTTTAATAATAAAAACATTCTTAGTATTTTCTCTGAACTTACCATTATTAATTTTCCCTGTCATATCTATTGTTATGTAACCAAATTTAGCTATTGGAATATTTTTTACTCATAATCTTTTTCATAGAGTAACTGGTATTATTTCTTCACTGAAATGTTTCATAAACGTTTTAATTTTCGAAAACAAAATTGTAATATATAAATAAAAGTAAAACATAATGAGCACAAATGATAGTACTGATAATCTAGTAAGTGATATTTGCATTTATAGTAATGGTTGTGCAGGAGTGTTAACTAAATTATAGGAGATGAAAATAAATAAATTTTACATTATTCCAAAAGCTCAAATTTTGATAACTAAATATGCGGAAAAGGTTTTATTGCTTTTCGATGATAAAAATAAAATTACTCTTTCAGATCGTTATACCAAAATCTTTTCAGAAGACAATGATAAATTAGATCAAATTGTTGGTTAAATTTTATTTATCTTAGAGAAAAACCAAAACAATGATCATTCGGTTAATTTTACCGAATGATTGTAAATTTTACAATTTTGGTATTTTCTAAATTTAATTTTTTAAATATTTAATTGTAATTGAATAAATTTATTTTTTAATATAATGAAAATTTCGTTTTTGAATGTATATAAATGTTTAAATCTTCGATTCAGCAAAACTGAAATTCTCGTTAACTCTCATGAATATAGTACTCCCATCTCATCATTAATGGCTGTATATATATAGTATTACCCTGCCCTTCTATCTCATTAAATTGGCTGAAGTTCTCGCAGCTTGTACTGTAGTTAACAAAACTCATTTTTCAATGATCAATAATAAACTGATTAAGAAGAATTATTCTTTCACCAACTCATTTCTGTAGGATAATAGACATAATTTCACAAAGTAGGTTGGTATTCCTCAACAAGTCAGCTACAACTACGCACACAAAATTTGAATTATTTTTCAGGTGGATATATGCCATTCAACAGCTTACTTCAAATAAGTAGATATCACCAAATAATTCCTGGATTTTGTCCCAAAGAGTAATCAGTATTTCAACCTTTTCACACTTTTATTACTGATGCTTTAGAATCCTTCTGTCATGCAACGTTTTTGACAGCATTCAGTTAAGGCAAGGCAACCAACAATTGAAACAAAGAAAAACCATTCTAGGCTATTGAAGACCAAACATTCGTGGCTTTCTGTTAGTGGTAGTTCATATAACTTGAAACGTCCCCTTGGAAAAATTATATAAGACTGTGCTTAAACTGACACACAGTATTTTTAGCGCAACACAATCTGCCTTTCAAAAATCCCTACAAGAGAATGGCCCTGACTGACATTAAGCTATACCTTGCACAAATCACTTAGCTCACAAAAATCTTGGTTACTCGAACTACTGCAGTACATCGAGCACCACTACTGCCAGCTAAATAAAAGATTTAAATTACTGACGGCACTAACTACTGATAGGGACAGTTAGCAAATGAAAGATTTTAATAGAGAGCAAACAATGTATTTACCTTAATATCATCACAAGTCATAATATATATAGCAGTTCATGACATCCAGTTTTACAACTTTCAAAACTCCACGATCTCTCTCCCCACATCCATCACTGCTGGCGGCTCACCTCCAACTGCGCAACGCTACGCGCTATTAACATCCAGCTACCCAACACTACAATGGCGAGTATTACAACAATGCCAACCAGCCACTGACTGCACACAGCACAGCCAATGATTTTCATACAGAGTACTACGTGGCGTTACCAATATAAAAAACCTAAACAGCCTACTTACATAGCCCCCATGCTCCCCACAAAAAGTTTTGAAAGTAGTTTTGGGCACTGGCCAATACAGATTTGAAAAAAAATTCCTGATTATGATTACAATAACAAAGAAATCAAATGCACACACTTATTGATACAATGTCGTTATAAAGCTAAAATTTTCTCACAGTCCATAAAGACAGTACTGATCATTCATCACAGTAAAGTAGCAGTGTTTTTCTCAAACTCTGAGCAGTAAAAGAAAATGCACTCAGAAGTAGTGGATTTCTAAGCAGTCTTGAAGAAGTAGTGTTGTCCTTCCAATGGAAAGACAGTGTTGACTCTTGACATGTAGACAGGTAATGGGCCACAACAGAGCAAACCCACAGGAGAGTCAGTCGAAGTTTTGAAGAATCTTGGTAGGTAGGTCATCACAGAGCTGACCCACTGTAGTCCTAGTAGAGAGTATGGTATTGGTGGGCCACCGAAGTTGCAGACCCACTGCAGTCCTTGTAGAAATAATGGTATTGATGGGTCATCAAAAGTGCAGACCCACTGTAGACCTTATAGAGACGGCCAACAGCCATCTGTTGCGACTGTGCAGGTGCACAATCACTCTCGCAGAGCCTTGCGGAGAATATAGCAAGTCCATAAACCACCACTTGTGCATTTACAAAGTTTTTGGAATTGTCCTTAGAACCAGCAATGCTGTTAACCAGTCCCTTGCTGAATTATCAACATATGTGCAAACACTATCAGTCCCTACTTCTCACATATTGTCCATATACTATGCCCAACAGAAATGTGTGCAGTGAAATGTAACTTACAAGTTACTTAATTTGATGAACTGGTATCAATTACAATTTTATAACATAAGAATACAATTACAGAGGTACAAAATACATAATTAAAAACCTAATATTACAGATAACATTTGTAGTATTAGGGGCTTTACAAAAGAATAGAAATAAACATATACATCAGTGTTACAGGAATTATGACATAAGTAAATACATAAAAGCTCAGAATAATTATTGAAACATCAACTTCACACATGAGCATTAAAACAGAACAGAATTAATAATGTCAATATCTTTATAAAGTAAATAAGATATTATTAATGCAAATTATATTTGAGGATAACCGTATTCCTCATCATAGTTCATGTAGCTGAGTATTAGAAAAATTCTACAACATAAGTCTTATCAGATAAACATATAAAGACAGGAAGAACATAAATACACAAGGGTACACAAACACATAGTGGGATAACACAAGGAAAGGAGAGGGTTTGTTTTACTGCAGTATTTTGCAAACAAAACTTCTTTTACTTCTCAGAGATCTCCCTTTGTTCTTCATTAGTTCCAAAAAGTCCTATCTATACCTGCTTTCTGTACTTTTCTCGTATAACCTCTCAGTGCATTTCTTCAAATCCACTGCAACTCATTCTCTTATATAGGCTACCCCCTCTTAAGCTAACTTAAATCTGCTGAGCTCAGATGCATAAACCAAGTGACGCAGCAGCACAAAACTATTAATACAAACAACAATGACAAAAAAATTGAAATTGGCAAAGCAAGCAGCAGCAAATGCAATAACTTATATCTAAACATGACAAAGCTCAAGCAGCAAAAATATTACAGTAAGAATGGCCATGTTTAATACCTATATCACATCTTAACACTATAGTGATGCATCATGAGAACTTACGATAGCAAATAAGTAACCAAATTGTAAAAAAATTAATTATACAATTCCTGTGAGGGGAAATGTCTATTTGTGTTCCTCCTTTTTTACAAAAGTACATAATGAAATTATTCTTTACTGGGTCTGTAGACAGAAAATATTTATATTAGTACATGAATTAAATTTTATTTTAACCAATGCTGCAGTGCAGCAAGAAACTAGATATTAAACAAAATGAGCAAATATATATATAAATCAACATATGAAACGTCATTCACTAGGAAAATGGCATCTCCAAAGGCAAAAAAAATTTCTCAATTAGAAAGACAATTGATGTAAAATCTTTCTCATCATTTCATTAGGCATTTTAGTAAATATCATAAACTAAGAGCTCCACAGTATAATGATATGTTTTCAAGTTTGAGCGTGTCGTATTTGCGATGCTTTCTACAAAGGAATGTCAATAGCGAGGATAATGGCCTCCTCTTTTTTTTCTCCACCTGTGCCTCTGAAAGGCACACACTAATGGCTTTTTTCAAGTTGACTGTCACGCAGTTGGGTGCCCACGACGCATTACGTGCAGGTGGTCATTTAAACTTTCCTACCGAAATATTTACATCACCAGTTTGCACTACAGTGACAGTCTCATATAAAAATATCACAGTTCGAGAATTTGCGTTGCAAATCTGTTCAAACAAAATCCTATAAATATAACAGTGTCGAAAAAATTTTTGTCGGTATTGTAATACATTCACACATTTACATACATTTCATAACTCTTAAAGTACGATTCTTGGTTTCCTACAACCTTTTTCACAAACCAGAGTCCCTAACCACTACTAATTACCCCTTGCTTTATTACACATATACATATTTGTAGACACATCTTCAATATTTCATCATAATAAATACGTAGCATAATCAAATTCCTCATATAGCATCAGCTTATTGATCATAAACATACCGCAACACTATAATACACATCGTCATCATAACATCATAAAACCTCAGCCAAATCTCAAAATCATCGTAGCTTCCTTCAGTAATTTCAAAATCCAAAAAAAATTCTCTGCTTATTTCAATAGTGTCATCTACCTCAAACGTACTTTAAAAATCATGATCCCATACTAAATACGCCATTCTAAGTTCTCATAGAATCACAATGGATCCGAAAAAATATGAACAGTTCACAAAGTACAGACAAACACAATTTCGTAAGTGTGAAGTTATCCAACTATGTAATAATTAAACATCTGTCACTGACATAGATAAAAAAAGTTTCTTTCTCTGTTAATTAATCAGATAGCTGTGTAATTCTGTGTTAGAGGAATATGGTACCGATGTGTAAAGTTGTATAAGCAAATACCATATTAGCTAGGGTTCCTTGTACTTGCCAGACACATGGTACACAAAGTAAGCGTGTACCCCCCTGAGGGTTAATGTAATTATACCCTCAGGTGTTACAGATTACAGCAATCGAATGAAATGTATCATGGAAAACTTTCTTTGTAATTAAAAAATCTTGAAAAATAAACTGTTTAGGTACAAAATTAATCACTCAAATGCGTGTCCTGTAGCGCTAAATGTGCGCCTTGCTGTAAGATAATCTCTGTGGAAGTGTCGTAGTTATCGTCCTCCGAAAGCTAAGTTCTGCAGAAGTCAATGTACTTACCTCATGATAAGCAAAAGTGAAATGCTTTGCGTATAGATATCTTAGTTATTACGCTTATTGCCGTGATGAAGCAAGTACTGTGCTCTAACGTATTGTTGTGCTACGGAAAAGGCTGTTTGGTTGTAGCTATACCACAAAAGTTACTACTAAAACATGTTTTCCTTTCCAGAAGAATTCAGAAAAACTGTGCAGATATAAAACAGATACACCGCAAAAGCAACATTGTTAATTGTCACTCATTAGTAGCGTCGTGATAAAATCGTGTAGCTGTCACATAAACTAACCACTATGTCATCTGGTATCTCACAGAAAGTACTTTAAATCCAGAATGTATTTTCAAATAAATTAAATTGTTGCATTAAAATCTCATTAGCAGTACTGGTATATGTTCTAAGTAAGTGAGCCTTATATTCGTTACGTAATCGTGCAACTAACAGGCAAGAATGTACACACACAATAACACTGTGTCGTCTGTTCACAATAACAATGCTTTCGTAATTTTTGTTTAAATAAGTTCTCTTGGTTGTTGACTAATATTTAACTTCAAACATTGTTGCATTTTAACAGATTCTAAGTCTGACAAGGCATACTAGTAATCTGAAGTGAGAATTTATGTGACAAAGAAAGTTAAAAAGCAGATTATCTTTCATTAAACGGTTTTACATGTGGAATGTGATGTAAATCTTTACTCTTCCTACTACGCACAGTTTCAACTTCAAAGTAAATATCATGTTGTATACTTCGGTAAGGAATGCTAAAATTTTTCTCAAGGTTAGCGTCTATGTTATTTTTTTCTGAGCCATCCGGCGCACGCGGCTGCCTGCGGTGAGAGTCATTGTCTGTTCCTTTGTTGGCGCGCGTCGTTATTGGGATTAGGAGACCTAACTTCTACAAATTCACTTTGCCGAGAGGGCAGGGCCCTGTTTGAAGCTCGCCAGTTCTAATGGAATTCAGGTCTGTCGTTTTGTCGGTAGTTAACATACTTCCTTGTTTGTCAGTCCTGTGGTGGAGAATTTCTCCCAGAATCGTAACTGCATGGTGGACCGTTACGTCTGAAGTTATTCTGTCTCCCTTGATAATAATTATTTTGGTTCCCATATTGTCTGTTTCTATGGTTGTCTCTGTCATATTCATTAGTATAGAAAAGCGATCTTTCTCTGTAACTATTATTACTGTGCAAGTGGTTGTCATATGGGTGGCGTCTGTTTTGGTCACGATATGCGTTGTAAGAATAGACTTGTCGTGTCCAGTTATTGTTTCTGTCGCCGCGGAATTGTGATGGAAGTGATATGTAGTGATTGTTTTCCTGTTTTCGCATTCCGCTACTGTCTGTGTCAATTTCAAATTCTTGTAAAAGTCCCTGTAAATCTTCAATGCCGTCTTTGCAACGTCCTGCCAAAATAATATTTCTTAAATGTTCAGACAATTTCATTAAGCAAATGCGGATGAGTTCTGAGGGGCTGTATGTTTTACTCGGTCTTGTGTAGCTTGAGACCAATATGCTGAGAGGAAGGCATGATAAAATTGTCCTTCACTGTGACAATCGTGAATGACCGATCGCATCCTTACAGCTGGTTCATTCTCTAAATAGTAACACACAAATTCTAACCTGTGCTCCAATGACCAGTAGGGAGGAAAACAATGAGAGAATTGATGAAGCCATGCTTGTGGATGAATGTCGTTGCTAGAATTCTTAAATGTTTTGAATTTACGTGTACTAATGAACAGCTTATAGTTAAAATCATCGTATCGGTGAGTCGCACATCGCTCATTGTTACTTCGTTTCGGCGGTTCCATATCAAAATGCAATGCGCCTTGCCAAGTTCTTGCATAATTTCCGAAGTGTCCTGTGTTATTATTTTGTAGTTGTTCCGTATTTCTATGTCCCTCTTCCCATATGGAGCGCAAGTGTCCTCTAAAGTATGTAATTCTTGTATTACTTGTGCCAATTGATCTTGTACTTCCCGGATTTCTCTTTTGTACAGTGTATTGATTTGATTTTGTTTGAATTTTCTAATTTGTTCATACCCTTCAGTGACCATGAAAGCTAAAGGTCTTGTGTCACTCTGATCACCATCTACCTTTGTAGATAAGTTAGTGAACTGATCCGAAAGTTCAGCTACTTTCTCCGATAGTTGACACATTTCCTCAGTGTGTTTTTCTGAACCTAGTTTCAGAGTGTCCATTTGTGTTGAAATCGAATCTACTGTGTCCTTTAAGTTTTCCTGAGTATTTGCAAGTTGCGTAACCGAATCGGTAGATGCAACTGAGTCAATTTTAGCTTGCAAGGTCACATGATTTTCATGAACAACAGTTTGCAGCTCCTTTATGGCTAATTCGTGATTCTGTAATGTATTTTCATGCCGCGAAAAAATAGGTTGGAAATGCTCACAAATTTGTGTTTTTACATCATTACAGACTTTTTGACATTTCGATTCAATGTTATGTAACCCAGTAGTTAAATCTTCACGTGTTTGTTCAAGCGTGGTGTCTAACTTCCGAAGATTTTGTTCCATTGTGTATAACGTTTGAAGCTTTTGCTGTGTTTGTCTCTGATTTTGTTCCATTTGTTTCTGATTTTGTTCAAGCGTTGTGCCTAACTTTTGTAGCCTTTGTTCCATTTGTTGCATTAACTGTATTAACAGTGCACTGGTGTGTGAAACATGTTCCTCAGTGCTATTCGGCAGTGCATTTGAACCGGCAATATTCACATTTTGAAAAGCAGAAAATGTGTCTTGATTTATTTGAGAAAACGGTGAGGACGCAAAACCAGAATATACAGTATTTGCAAGATTGTGTCCTGTCATTTCGGAATCCTGAGGCGAGCTGTTGCCGACCGATCGATCGATAATGCTTCCCTGTTCACTAATTGTTTCACTGCCTACGCCATTATTTGCAGCCCGCTCCATTTCCCTATGCACAATTACCAAATTACTACTCTGAACATTAGTTGATTCATTACATGGTGGCGCTAACACACTGCTTTCGTCTTCACTGTCATTTCTCAGTTTACTTTGGAGCCTAGTATTACGTTTTTTTCACGCCATTATTGTCACAATATTTCACACGACAACACAGAAAAACACAATTTGAAGATTAAAAAATAAGAGAACACATTAACATAGCACTTAAAATAATATCTAGTTAATTGCAAGTGCAGCTGCGAAATACTAGGTGCAAATCTACAGGCATGCCACAACTGATTTACTGTACAACAATGAAAAACTACAACTACAAAGGAAATTGTCTCTATAATTCCGCGCTAGCAATAAGCAAAAGCTCCACTAATTACACAAACTACAAGAAAAAATCAGAAGGTATCCTCGGCTAAGGGTCGACATATGAAACGTCCCCTTGGAAACATTATACAAGACTGTGCTTAAACTTTTAGCGCAACGCAATCTGACTTTCAAAAATCCCTACAATAGAATGGCCCTGACTGACATTAACCTATACCTTGAACAAATCACTTACCTCACAAAAATCTTGGTTACTCGAACTACTGCAATACAGCGAGCGCCACTAGTGCCATCTAAACAAAAGATTCAAACTACTGACGGCACTAACTACTGATAGGGATAGTTAGCAAATGAAAGATTTTAATAGAGAACAAACAATGTATTTACCTTAATATCATCAAAAGTCATAATATATATAGCAGTTCATGACATGCAGTCTTACAACTTTCAAAACTCCGCCATCTCTCTCCCCACATCCACCACTGCTGGCGGCTCACCTCCAACTGCGCAACGCTACGCGCTGTTAACATGCAGCTGCCCAACACTACAATGGCGAGTATTACAACAATGCCAACCAGCCACTGACTGCACACAGCACAGCCAGTGATTTTCATACAGACCGCTACGTGGCGTTACCATTATAAAAAACCTAAACAGCCTACTTACATACTTACTTATGAATTACTTTCTCATCAAAGTGATGACTCATTATAAATGAGTGTAGATTTACACCTACATTACTTGTTCCTTGTTATAGCTTTTCAGACTGGTTGTTCTCCTTTTACTCTAAAGATTAAATGGACAACAGATGTGAAGGAGGAGACTGCATGTGCAAATAGTCAACGATTCCATCTTTCCAAATCCACCATTAGAAAATAAGGACTGTGAGGAAGGGAAAAGCTTCTAACACCAAATAAATATCAATAGCGATAATAATACAGCAATTAATGAAATTGGGCCCCTTTAATGAGTCAACTGATTATTCATTGAAAGTCGCGTATTCAGGCTTTTAAAACCTGCGGTATGAACTCAGGGGTTTTCTTAAGGTTTCTTAACTTATCTTCATTCTGGTCCTTGTTTGTTGCATCGGAGAAGGTGGAAAAACTAATCTTACATACACTCCTGGAAATGGAAAAAAGAACACATTGACACCGGTGTGTCAGGCCCACCATACTTGCTCCGGACACTGCGAGAGGGCTGTACAAGGAATGATCACACGCACGGCACAGCGGACACACCAGGAACCGCGGTGTTGGCCGTCGAATGGCGCTAGCTGTGCAGCATTTGTGCACCGCCACCGTCGGTGTCAGCCAGTTTGCCGTGGCATACGGAGCTCCATCGCAGTCTTTAACACTGGTGGCATGCCGCGACAGTGTGGACGTGAACCGTATCTGCAGTTGACGGACACTGGGCGAGGGCGTATATTGGGCATGCAGGAGGCCGGGTGGACGTACCGCCGAATTGCTCAACACGTGGGGCGTGAGGTCTCCACAGTACATCGATGTTGTCGCCAGTGGTCGGCGGAAGGTGCACGTGCCCGTCGACCTGGGACCGGACCGCAGCGACGCACGGATGCACACCAAGACCGTAGGATCCTACGCAGTGCCGTAGGGGACCGCACCGCCACTTCCCAGCAAATTAGGGACACTGTTGCTCCTGGGGTATCGGCGAGGACCATTCGCAACCGTCTCCATGAAGCTGGGCTACGGTCCCGCACACCGTTAGGCCGTCTTCCGCTCACGCCCCAACATCGTGCAACCCGCCTCCAGTGGTGTCGCGACAGGCGTGAATGGAGAGACGAATGGAGACGTGTCGTATTCAGCGATGAGAGTCGCTTCTGCCTTGGTGCCAATGATGGTCGCTGTGCAGGTGAGCGCCACAATCAGGACTGCATACGACCGAGGCACACAGGGCCAACACCCGGCATCATGGTGTGGGGAGCGATCTCCTACACTGGCCGTACACCTCTGGTGACCGTCGAGGGGACACTGAATAGTGCACGGTACATCCAAACCGTCATCGAACCCATCGTTTTACCATTCGTAGACCGGCAAGGGAACTTGCTGTTCCAACAGGACAATGCACGTCCGCATGTATCCCGTGCCACCCAACGTGCTCTAGAAGGTGTAAGTCAACTACCCTGGCCAGCAAGATCTCCGGATCTGTCCCCCATTGAGCATGTTTGGGACTGGATGAAGCGTCGTCTCACGCGGTCTGCAAGTCCAGCACGAACGCTGGTCCAACTGAGGCGCCAGGTGGAAATGGCATGGCAAGCCGTTCCACAGGACCACATCCAGCATCTTTACGATCGTCTCCATGGGAGAATAGCAGCCTGCATTGCTGCGAAAGGTGGATATACACTGTACTAGTGCCGACGTTGTGCATGCTCTGTTGCCTGTGTCTATGTGCCTGTGGTTCTGTCAGTGTGATCATGTGATGTATCTGACCCCAGGAATGTGTCAATAAAGTTTTCCCTTCCTGGGACAATGAATTCACGGTGTTCTTATTTCAATTTCGAGGAGTGTATATCATTTTCCCAGCGGAATGGTCCCATAGCTACAGTTGAAATCCCATCAGAAAATGAGCATGATCTCACAGAGCTAGTGAGGTGTACATGCCAGAAAAACCCTCTCACTCCTGTAGTAGCAACTATGACAGAAAGAATAGTAGATTTCTCACAAACGGAAGATGTAAGAAATATCGTAATTTATGAATAAAGTAGCGTATTTGCAATCGAAAAATTATATTTTCTAACTTATTGTCACTTTTTATATAAGAACTGCGTGACATGACTGCCACACATCGCTATGAAATATCGATTCATTTCTACTGTTAGCATATTTTACATGCGTATTTGGGGACCTTTGTTTTAGAAGAGAAAAACTTCACATGGTGATCACTGTGTGAACTAAGGTGGTTATTGTACCGTCAGAAGAGACCAAAGCTAAATCTTACCACTTCAGCCACACTCCACTTGTGGTGGCCTAACTTAGATGTCAGTCAGAAGGCAATACATTACATCCATTTGTGTGCGTTTGGTGTGTGCGTAGGATGCGCCAAAGGGGCTGCAATCGGAGACTACTCCGGCATCCCTTGGAGTTAAAAGATATGATAGTCAGTGCTATCTGGGCCTGTGTCTCGAGGACTGAGGCACTGGTACCATTAATAGTGCTGGGAAGGCGACGCTAGTTTCTCGCTCCAAAATAAGGATCCATTCAATGAGATAGCATTGATTCGCCTAGCATAAGGCACGGAGGAATCGACCAACCGTAAATAACACGATTTTAGTTGGGTACAAACTTCGAAAACGTTATTGTGCATGGTGTACGTAAGAGGTGTGACGTTTGCAGGCTTCCCCTGATTTATCGAATATTTTGTGGCATTTGTTGGCCATTACGTTAACAAATATATAGGTAGATACAGCAGCTACATCTATGATTTTTTAGAGGTTGCGACCTTCGTATGATCAAAGAATTCTTTGGAGAGTCACGGACAGAAGTTTCAGCGACATGGATGGCGGCCGAGAAGGATGGGAACTGCTTGCCATCTGTGGCTGTTTGCAGCATTCTGCTCTCTATGAGCAGAGGTGAGTTTTCACAATCTGCGATCGCATGATCTGTCGTCTGAGCAGTTCATCTCCCACCGTGTGCAATCTATGTTACAGATTAACTCAAATTTGAATATATTTCCTTTAATATTGCCTCATCAAGAGACGCAGATAAGGATATATTCCTGCTATTGCTTCGATAAAGTCTTTCTTTCATAGGGTTCCTCACGTTGCGTTAAACTCATCCATCTGGTTAAATAAATCAGCAGCTCGAATATTCCATGATACAGGACTACTTATGCTAATCCACTTTTCTGGAGTGTCCGTTGAAGAATGGACGCACAGGACGAGTGAAATGTGCTAGCGTCCTCTCATTCTGGAACTACATGCGCTGTGTTCTAATGAGTGGCACGTCGTGCAGCAATTCTGGTGATGATCTGCCAAGGAAACTGTATTAACGCCCGCCATTTAATGGCCTAGGGCATAGATATAGGCCAGTAAAACAGTCACCAACAACACCTGTAAGCATACTCATGTAGATACGCTTTTGAGTAAATGTGGCAGGTTGATTAAACTCTCTTAGAACATTTGAATTGTGGATGTTGGAGTCCCATCGCTATGCAGTAAGCAGCAACCAAATCGGTGAACTCACTCCATGTGTGTCGTTTCACTAATAAACAAGTACTGTGTTCGAAATGTTCAAATATGTGTGAGATCTTATGGGACTTAACTGCTAAGATCATCAGTCCCTAAGCTTACACACAACTTAACTTAAATTATCCTAAGGACAAACACACACAACCATGCCCAAGGGAGGACTCAAACCTCCGCCGGGACCAGTCACACTGTCCGTGACTTCAGCGCCCAAGACCATTAGGCTAATACTGGTGGCAAACAAGTACTGTCCTGGGTCAGGACGCACAACTAAATATGAATGTGAAACAGCTGCTACAACTGAAGAGTTATATACGCCCTCTATCGGTACAACACGAACCATTACAACGACAAATTAATCTTTATAACTGCAGAGTCAATACCGCCTCTACCGGATTAAATACTGCTGCCAGGAAATGCAGCACACCATGGCTACCTCTACTAACCTAAGAACATAGCGGGAAAAAAGGTCAGTTGGGCTACCTTCACTAACCTAAGTCATCTGACCACTACCTCTTTCTAGGGATTGGAGGGATATTTGAATTTTGTCATTAAAGAAAGACCACTTGGGCTATCTCTAATAAACTAAAAAAATGGCAGGAAAGAAAGGGCACTTGGGCTACCTCCACTAACAGTATCACCTGACCGCCATTTCTTCCTTGCAAGCGGTGGGAAGAGGACTCGACCTGTGCTGGACGTAAGTCTCTATTCTGCATGTACTATCTATTTAAACAGTTAAAGGCACTACTACCATCAATGGTAGTCACCTAGGTGTCCGGAGTCCTCTTGACCTAGTACGAAGTACCGCCACCAAAGGGCGCTGTCATCAGTTCCGTGACATAATACTAGATGGCGGTCTGGGGTGGAGGAAAATTGTGGGAAACAGTGTGATTGCCATGGGGTCCAGAGTCAATTGACGTAGTACAAAGTACTGCCACCAGAGGGCACTGTCATTTATACAGTGATGTAATCCCTGATGGTGGGGGAAAATGGCGGGAAACAGTGTGTTCACCACAAGGTCCGGGCCTAGTACACAGTACCGCAACCAGAGGGCACTGTCGCCTGTTCTGTGATGTAACACAAGATGGCAGTGTAGAGGGGGGTTTGTTGAGAAATAATTTCGAATTTATATTTATTAGACTGATACAAAACGCTTGCCCTTTCGTGCTTGGTGTCTCAATACACCGTTTGAAGACCTGCAAACTATTCGTAAATAATTCCCTAGACTGATGTGCAGACACATTAACTCATAAACTACTCAAATAACGCATTTAAAGCGCTCAGCAGCCACGTTCACAACTCGTAAACTGTCCAAATAATGAATAACACAGCCTACAGGCCTGCTCACAAATTAATGCCACAAACACACAACCAAATCTTGCAGGCACCCACTGCCCCCTGTCCATTGGGCTGCACCAGTCGGTACCGCCCATGCTCCCTGAAGTCGGGATGCACCGGCAGACCCTGCAAAGTGATGCACAGGTGCCCGTTCGAGTCCCTGAAGCATGAGGCGGTGACATCCCTTTCATACTTGGTACCTGAGAAATTCCTCTCGAAATATATGTTCACCTAGGCATTGTTGCTGATGCAACCAGACGGCTGCGAGATGTATTTGCAGACGGTGTTGATACTGCCGTGAGCCACTGCCGGATGCAAGCCAGCACGAGCCATCACTCTTACTCTGCTGTCAACGGCGTGTGAAAGTTCTTCGACTGGTATACTTACGTCACATGTCTATCTAAATAAGCGCCAAGTCATCCTCTGAACAGTGTGGGCTTGTGTTTACCACTGCTGGTGCAATGACATGTAGCTGCAATGCTGGTGCAGTGCTGAGAGAGATGTTCCAGTGCTTCCCACAATATTACAGGTTGCATTGTTCCTAGCTATTCTAACGGGGCAGCCCATTCATCACTGAATTTACCTGTTAAACTGCTGCTGCTGCCAGTGTGGGAGCCCCATTCACCATTGTTTTCTGCAGACGAGACTTTCAGTGGTAAAATAATTTTGCACAGATCGGGAATTTGTACTGACAGTTAAACCCCACAAAAGTCGTCAACAGATCATCAAATACATACAAGACTCACAAGAATATTAGAAGCCAGGAACATATTTACCGGTGTAACTACAATTAAATATTACGATTGCTGCTACAGTCTGACAACGATCGATGTACAACTGATGTCTTCTCTTGACGGCTGTGGTTCTGGAACGAATCTCAGTATCTCTAGTGCACATAATTTTCCACATAAAAAATCTCACTCATACCATTGCAATTACCTATATGCTGTTCTCTGGTCATGCCACAACATAAGCCACAGTAACTTTACACTGCAATATATGTATATCTCATACAAACAGTGCAGTTATCTTTTATCCCAGCTGTGCCTACGTGAACACGTATTTCGAGCGGAATTCTCAGGTACCATGTATGAAAGGGATGACGCCGCCTCGTGCTTGCGGGACCCAAACGGGCACCTGTGTGTCACTTCCCGGTGGCTGTCAGAGCATCCTGACTTCTGGGAGTGTGTGCAGTAGCGTCCTGTGTGGTCCAGGGAACAGAGGGTGGCGGGCAGGGCAAATGTGCATTTTTTGAGTGTCTGTTGCATTATTTTGCGAGCACGTCTGTAGGATGTGCTATACATTATTTGGACAGTTTACGAGTTGTGAGCAGTCTGCTGAGCGTTTTACATGCGTGATTTGGGTAAATTACGAGTTGTTTGTGTGTCTGCACATCAGTCTAGTGAATTATTTACGAGTAGTTTTCAGGACTGCAGACTGTGTATTTTGATCCCAAGCACTAAAGGGCGAGCGTTTTGTATCACTCTAATAAATATGGACTGGAAATTATTTCTCTACTAACCCCCCTCCACACCACCATCTTGGGTTACGTCACAGAGCAAACGACAGTGCTCTCTGGTGTCAGTATTGTGTACTAGGTCAGTAGGACTCCGGACCCCCTGGCAGTCACACTGTTTCCTGGCATTATCCTCCACCCCAGACCGCCATCTAGGATTATGTCACAGAACAGATGACTACCCTCTGGTGGCAGTACTGTGTACTAGGTTAGTAGGACTCCAAACCCTATGGCGACTACCCATGATGGTGGTAGTGCCTTTAACTGTTTAAATAAATAGTGCATGCAGAATAAAGACTTTTGTCCAGCACAGGTCACGTCCTCTTCCCACCACTTCCAAGGAAGAGGTGGTGATGGGGTGATTAGGTTAGTGGAGGTAGCCCAAGTGCACTTCCTTTCATGCCAAGATCTTAGTTTAGTAGATATAGCTCAAGTGGCGTTTCTTTAACGCCAAAATTCAAATTTCCCTACAATCCCTGGAAAGAGGTAGTGGTCAGATGACTTAGGTTAGTGGAGGTAGCCCAACTGTCCTATTTTCCCGTCATTTTCTTAGTTTAGTAGAGGTAGCCATGGTGTGTTGCATTGTCCTTACGGAATTTGAACTTCACGCCATTTTCTGGGGGAAGGGGGTTAGGTTAGTGGATGTAGCCCAATAAAACTATCTTCCGGCCTAAATTCAAACTTCCAGCCAAAATCCGCCATCTTGGTAGACGTCACAACCGATGTCTAGGATGACGTCATCGTCGCCATCTTCCATAACGGTACTTGGGGTGATCCCAGCCTAGTCCCCCTACTGATATATACCTGCTTGGGAATTGAAGATTTATTACAACTAATGCTCACCAATACAAACGTCAGGATACATGACATGTCAAACAAATACAGAGCTCCTCTACTAGCGAGCATTTCAAGGTCTGCTTTATTTATCTGAAGTAATGAACTCTAATCATGAAAAGGTTGTTGGACTTTTTGTAAATGATGGAACTGGTCATCATGTGTTTCGAGCCACTATGAGCGTTCATAGATTTTTATTCATTTTGTATTGTTTGCATTTCGATTGTACTACTACGAGAGATGCTAGCAAAGCTGATGGCAGACTTGCAGCTATTACAGATGTCTGGGAATTCTTTATATACAAATATCAAAAGTGTTATACTCCAGGAGTGAACGTGACAATCGATGAAATGTTAATACCCTTTCGCGGTAGGTGCAAATTTCGCATGTATATGCCTTAGAAGCCACCCCAATACGGCCTCAAAGTTATGTGTCTTTGTGAATTCTGAACATTCAATTTATGCAATGTATTTGTGTACACAGGAAAAGTGACAAATAAAAGTATATTATCAACACAGCATATTTTGAAATTAGTAACACCAATTGAGCGGAGCAATAGAAATATGACAGTAGACAATTTGGTTCATGTCACTTGAAACCTGTGATGTGCCAGAAACCTAAATTTTGACTGTCTTAGGCACTAAATAAACATCAGACCCCAGAAGGATTCAAACCAAACAGAAAGCGCCCAGTAGAATCTGCATTATTTGGCATAACGAAGGAAAGACCATTTGTTCTCATGTTCCTCGGAGAGGTCGAGCTGTTGTGTTGCTTTCATCTATGCACCACGATCACAAAATTAGTACTCAAAAGAGAAAGCAAGAAATGGTCATGGATTACAGCGCCATAAAAGGAGGAGTAGACGAACTGGACCTAATGTGCGCAAACTATTCGGTATCACGGCGAACACCCACATGGCTGATTGTTGCATTTTATGCCATTTTAAAGGTAGTAGAAGTCAATGGTGCTGTTTTATTTCAGTGCCCCAAACAACTTCATCAAACTGATGATTTAAAAAGAATTCGCCGGCCGGAGTGACCGAGCGGTTCCAGGCGCTACAGTCTGGAACCGAGCGACCACTACGGTCCCAGGTTCGAATCCTGCCTCTGGCATGGATGTGTGTGATGTCCTTAGATTAGTTAGGTTTAAGTAGTTCTAAGTTCTAGGGGACTGATGACCTCAGATGTTAAGTCCCATAGTTCTCAGAGCCATTTTTTAAAAAGAATTGCTGCAGAGGCTGCTAATGGATTTAGTAAAACCCCATATACAACGTCGAGATGTCCTACCCCTTTCTCGTGAACGGAGAGACGTCGTTGTTATACTTGGTGGTACTCGTGTTGCCTCAACGTCTTCAGAGCCAAAACCCATGAGGAAAGCAAGATGATACATGTGTGCAAGAAATGCGGACAATGAAACCCAAATCGTGTGTGAAAAATGCTCACAACATGTTTGTCCCGATCAGAGATTTTCAGTGTGCCAAAACTGTTTGTAATCATATCTCAAATGCGTAAAAATGTTTATAATAGTTAGTCATAAATGTGCAATTCTAAATAGCATTTCTTTAAATTATAGTATCGTTTACCTTATTGGGGTACTCCGAGACCTCACTTTAGTAGTAGGGTATGAGCATTTTACTAGAATAGTTGAGGAAAGAGCATTTGGTAGCATTTATTTTAAGGTTTTTTGTGTTTGTTGCATTACTAATGTTGTTGGCACGTTAACGTACATAGCTCCTGATGACGGTACAGTGTATCAGTGAAATCTGTCGCACTCATTAAAAACATTTCAACGCACAGATGAAGGTGTTACCATCACCCTCCGTACAAAGGCACTTAGGTTATCCGTGCTCCCCATGAACCATTTAAGGCTAATACTGGGATGTCCGCACACGAAAGCACACGACAGATTTCCTTCTGTAGCCTTGTCTAATCCGAGACCGTCTTTAAACACCTCGTCATCGACGGGAAGCTATACCATAATCTTTCATCCTCCCCGTAAACTGGAAATGGAATCTCAACAGCAGTTTTGTGCTGCCAACCTCCAGTTTTAGATTATGAATATTTATATACAATGTGAGGTTGTTGCATCTGTATCGGTAGGAGACAAAGCACGATCTCTATTAGATGCGACAACACACGGCTAAGTGTCTCTGGATTCAACAACGAGTTCCAAGGCTGTTTATGTGGAATTTCCAAATGTGATCGATAGCGAACTGCAGGTTGGAGAAGGTATTCGAAAGAAATCCAAGGAACGTACTGAATCTTATGGCCGAAACAATACTGAGTAGTAATTCGCAAGTAGGGATATAGTCTAAGATTGACGCATTGATGCAAGTTGAAGTTTTATTCCAACCCCTAGGCCATTTCGTTAATATAGATCAATAACGATTTTCGAAAAAAGATATAATAAACTAATAATGGCATCTCAATCCATTGTAGTTAATGAATGGTACATAACCTATCATCAAATAAAACTAAGTATGAACCAATCAATTATTGACGACAGGAGGGGTAAATATCAACGAAGTAAACAACGAAAAGGAACGTCATAGCTATCGATGTGTGTGTCGAACGGAGACTTCGTCACAGTCTTCAGATATAGCTGACGCAGGAGATCTGCTGTAAATGGTGCTTCCATACCAGTAACAAAGAACGCCAACCGACAAGGTACTGCTGTGAGTGTAAGAGATATCAATACGTAGAATAATTCAACCGAAAATTGGGGATTTTTGTAAATAACAGTATTTTAAATTTTGACAGTACCGAAATTGGCGAACCAGTATTCAGTTCGTCAATGGACGATATCGCCTCAACTGGTGTGGGAACATAAAGAAACCTACTAACCGGTGTGCTGACAAGCCACACTTTACAGCACAGTTATATGCACCAGTGGGTACACACTGAGTGGTGGGTCGCTACACTCACCCGAGTCACTGGATAATGCTGCACCTGAGGGGCAATGGCCAGGACGCCACCCCTCCAAGGGCGGCTAACAGGGTACACCACGGCGAGAGGGGTTGTAGTTTTGAGTGGACACCCTGTCGGGCGGCGGGTCTCGTATGCTAAGCGGCGTGTATGCGATTGGTTTCAGTAACAAATGCTCCTCTAGATACGTTGACATTCATTTCAGTCCGAATGGATCCGAAGACGCTATACAGTCGTTTTACTTCATGGTCCTCCGGTAAAATTGACGATTCAAATTTCCATCTGTGGACGCTAACACTGAGAATGCTAGTTAGCCCGCTACTCGAGGTGCAGCACTCCCTCATGAGTAGAGCTTCATATGCACTCTGCCTTATCTACAATCTTTCTCATATCATTAAACAAAAAAGCTGTTCAGAAAAAAATAATTTCTTTCGCATCTTGTAGACTTGTATGTTAGCTTTCGGATGAAGTTCCTCTCATCCCGTAGACTGTTATTTTGCATATCAGTAAAACAATGAATAAAATTCGAATATGTTGTAACGAAAAATAGTGGCTACATGATTTTTGCATTTGGTGCATACTTGAGCATAAATTGCTGCTCATCAAATTTTGTTAACCTATTGAATTTTTCAAACACTGGGAGGTCCAGTTACGAATATCAGTTCATCACGTCATCTTTATAGTCAGTAGCAATCTCTATTTTCATAAAACCGAATTTTTCTGTAGATTCGGAATGAGGTCTTCATGCACCTCCAGTCTCGAGATAATAGATTCTATGTAATGCGATCAGTGCTGAATACACAAATTATAATGGAGCAAAAGAGAACTATTCATTAATACAAATCATATTTCAGAAACAGCTCAAGATATCAATATAATGTTTTTGCAATTTATGGCGTGCAAAGAAGTGAGTACTTTGCTCTATAGTTAATACACAAACTTTATAGGACAGTGATATAGCAGTAGCTATAATTGTTATTATTGTTTTATTTTTCAAAGCTGTACTGTAATTTTTAATAGTCATTGACAGACAGTGAAAATAGACTTTGCTAGTATGAATATAAGTACGAAGATCCTTCATCCATGAACAGAATGAGGTGTTGAATAATCACTGTGAAGGATCCGGAGATGTTGCATACTTATGTGAGGTAGCGTTTTCAGTATTTGACAGGGTAGGAAAGGTGTCTCATTGTGGGTCTCTATTTGCCTGGTTCGTTCAGTGGTGCAGTAGCCAGATTTTTGGGGCATTCGCATGTGACAGTAGCTCGATGCTGGACTGCCCGGAAATTTGAGCATAGTCATACTCGTCGACAAAGTCGACCACGTCTGACCACCACATGGGAAGAAGATATTGTATATTGTACCAAGCACATCTTAACCTCTTCGCATCTGTGTCTGCCATCCAAGGAAATGTAATGGAAATGAACGTTTGGCGTCATTGGCCGGGAGGCCCCTAACGGGGCAGGTCCAGCCGCCTTGGTGCAGGTCTTATTACATTCGACGCCACATTGGGCGACCTGCACGCCGGATAGGGATGAAATGATGATGAAGACAAGACAACACCCAGTCCCTGAGAGGAGAAAATCCCTGTCTCAGCCGCGAATCGAACCCGGGCCCCTTAAGACGGCAGTCCGTCACGCTGACCATTCAGGTATCGGGGCGGACAGGAAATGTAATGAACTCCCTGAAATACGCTACTTGCCATTAAATTGCTACACCAAGTAGAAATGCAGATGATAAACGGGTATTCATTGGACAAATATATTTTACTAGAACTGACATGTGATTACATTTTCACGCAATTTGGGTGCATAGATCCTGAGAAATCAGTACCCAGAACAACCACCTCTGGCCGCAATAACGGCCTTGATACGCTTGGACATTGAGTCAAACAGAGCTTGGATGGTATGTACAGGAAACGCTGCCCATGGAGCTTCAACACAATACCACACATCATCAAGAGCTGTGATGGATTATTGTGACGAGACAGTTGCTCGGGCACCATTGACCACACGTTTCCAATTGGTGAGAGATCTGGAGAATGTGCTGGCCAGGGCAGCAGCCGAACATTTTCTATATCCAGAAAGGCCCGTACAGGACCTGCAACATGCGGTCGTGCATTATCCTGCTGAAATGTAGGGTTTTGCAGGGATCGAATGAAGGGTAGAGCCACGGGTCGTATCACATCTGAAACGTAACGTCCACTGTACAAAGTGCCGTCATTGCGAAAATGAGGTGATCGAGACGCGTAACCAATGGTACCCAATACCATCACGCTGGGTGATACACCTGTATGGCGATGATGAATACACGCTTCCAACGTGCGTTCACCGCTATGTCGCCAAACATGGATGCGATCATCATGATGCTGTAAACAGAACCTGGGTTCATCCGAAAAAATGACTTTTGCCATTCGTGCACCCAGGTTCGTCGTTGAGTACACCATCGCAGAATCTCCGGTCTTTGATGCAACGTCAAGGGGAACCGCAGCCATGGTCTCCGAGCTGATAGTCTGTGCTCCTGCATACGTCGTCGAACTGTTCGTACAGATGATTGTTGTCTTGCAAACGTCCCCATCTGTTAACTCTGGAATCGAGACGTGGCTGCACGATCCTTTACAGCCATGCGGAAAAGATGCCTGTCATCTCGACTGCTAGTGATACGAGGCCGTGGGGATCCAGCACGGCGTTCCATATTACCCTCCCGAACCCACCGATTCCATATTCGGCTAACAGTCATTTGATCTCGACTAACGCGAGCAGCAATGTCGCGATCTACATCTACATCTACATTTATACTCCGCAAGTCACCCAACGGTGTGTGGCGGAGGGCACTTTACGTGCCACTGTCATTACCTCTCTTTCTGTTCCAGTCACGTATGGTTCGCGGAAAGAACGACTGTCTGAAAGCCTCCGTGCGCACTCTAATCTCTCTAATTTTACATTCGTGATCTCCTCGGGAGGTATAAGTAGGGCGAAACAAAATATTCGATGCCTCATCCTGAAACGCACCCTCTCGAAACCTTACGAGCAAGCTACACCTCGATGCAGAGCTCCTCTCTTGCAGAGTTTGCCACTTGAGTTTGTTAAACATCTCCGTAACGATATCGCGGTTACCAAATAACCCTGTGACGAAACGCGCCGCTCTTCTTTGGATCTTCTCTATCTCCTCCGTCAACCCGATCTGGTACGGATCCCACACTGATGAGCAATACTCAAGTATAGGTCGAACGAGTGTTTTGTAAGCCACCTCCTTTGTTGATGGACTACATTTTCTAAGGACTCTCCCAATGAATCTCAACCTGGTACCCGCCTTACCAACAATTAATTTTATATGGTCATTCCACTTCAAATCGTTCCGCACGCATACTCCCAGATATTTTACAGAAGTAACTGCTACCAGTGTTTGTTCCGCTATCATATAATCATACAATAAAGGACCCTTCTTTCTTTGTATTCACAATACATTACATTTGTCTATGTTAAGGGTCAGTTGCCACTCCCTGCACCAAGTGCCTATCCGCTGCAGATCTTCCTGCATTTCGCTACAATTTTCTAATGCTGAAACTTCTCTGTGTACTACAGCATCATCCACGAAAAGCCGCATGGAACTTCCGACACTATCTACTAGGTCATTTATATATATTGTGAAAAGCAATGGTCCCATAACACTTCCCTGTGGCACACCAGAGGTTACTTTAACGTCTGTAGACATCTCTCCATTGATGCTGTGTTCTGTTTGCTAAAAACTCTTCAATCCAGCCACACAGCTGGTCTGATATTCCGTAGGCTCTTACTTTGTTTATGAGGCGACATTGCGGAACTGTATCGAACGCCTTCTGGAAGTCAAGAAAAATAGGATCTACCTGGGAGCCTGTATCTAATATTTTCTGGGTCTCATGAAAAAATAAAGCTAGTTGGGTCGCACACGATCGCTGTTTCCGGAATCCATGTTGATTCCTACAGAGTAGATTCTGGGTTTCCAAAAACGACATGATACTCGAGCAAAAAACGTGTTCTAAAATTCTACAACAGATCGACGTCAGAGATATAGGTCTAAAGTTTTGCGCATCTGCTCGACGACCCTTCATGAACACTGGGACTACCTGTGCTCTTTTCCAGTCATTTGGAACCTTCCGTTCCTCTAGAGACTTGCGCTACACGGCTGTTACAAGGGGGGCTAATTCTTTCGCATACTCTGTGTAGAATCGAATTGGTATCCGGTCAGGTCCAGTGGACTTTCCTCTGTTGAGTGATTCCAGTTGCTTTTCTATTCCTTGGACACTTATTTCGATGTCAGCCATTTTTTTGTTTGTGCGAGGATTTAGAGAAGGAACTGCAGTGCGGTCTTCCTTTATGAAAGAGCTTTGGAAAAAGGAGCTTAGTATTTCAGCTTTACGCATGTCATCCTCTGTTTCAATGCCATCATCATCCCGGAGTGTCTGGATATGGTGTTTCGAGCCACTTACTGATTTAACGTAAGACCAGAACTTCCTAGGATTTTCTGTCAAGTCGGTACATAGAATTTTACTTTCGAATTCACTGAACGCTTCACGCATAGCCATCCTTACGCTAACTTTGACATCGTTTAGGTTCTGTTTGTCTGAGAGGTTTTGGCTGCGTTTAAAATTGCAGTGAAGCTCTCTTTGCTTTCACAGTAGTTTCCTAACTTTGTTGTTGTACCACGGTGGGTTTTTCCCGTCCATCACAGTTTTACTCGGCATGTACCTGTCTAAAACGCATTTTAGGATTGCCTTGAACTTTTCCCATAAACACTCAACATTGTCAGTGTCGGAACAGAAATTTTCGTTTTGATCTGTTAGGTAGTCTGAAATCTGCCTTCTATTACTCTTGCTAAACAGATAAACCTTCCTCCCTTTTTTGTATTTCTATTAACTTCCATATTCAGGGATGCTGCAACGGCCTTATGATCACTGATTCCCTGTTCTGCACATACAGAGTCGAAACGTTCGGATCTGTTTGTTATCAGTAGGTCCAAGATGTTATCTCCACGAGTCGGTTCTCTGTTTAATTGCTCGAGGTAATTTTCGGATAGTGCACTCAGTATAATGTCACTCGATGCTCTGACCCTACCACCCTTCCGAAACTTCTGAGTGTCCCAATCTATATCTGGTAAATTGAAATCTCCACTTAAGACTATAACATGCAGAGAAAATTTATATGAAATGTATTCCAAATTTTCCTTCAGTTGTTCTGCCACTAATGCTGCTGAGTCGGGAGGTCGGTGAAAGGAACCAATTAGTAACCTAGTTGGATTGTTGAGTGTAACCTCCACCCATAATAATTCACAGGAACTATCCACTTCTACTGCACTACAGGATAAACTACTACTAACAGCGACGAACACTCCACCACCGGTTGCATGCAATCTACCCTTTCTAAACACCGTCTGTACCTTTGTAAAAATTTCGGCAGAATTTATCTCTGGTTTCAGCCAGCTTTCTGTACCTATAACGATTTCTGCTTCGGTGCTTTCTATCAGCGCTTGAAGTTCCGGTACTTTACCAACGCAGCTTCGACAGTTTACAATTACAATACCGATTGCTGCTTAGTCCCCGCATATCCTGACTTTGCCCCGCACCCGTTGACGCTGTTGCCCTTTCTGTACTTGTCCGAGGCCATCTAACCTAAAAAACCGCCCAGCCCACGCCACACAACCCCTGCTACCCGTGCAGCCGCTTGTTGCGTGTAGTGGACTCCTGACCTATCCAGCGGAACCCGAAACCCCACCACCCTATGGCGCAAGTCGAGGAATCGCGATAGGCTACAATCCGACCTTTATCTAAGTTGGAAACGTGATGGTACGCATTTCTCCTCCTTACTCGAGGCATCACAACAACGTTTTACCAGGCAACGCCGGTCAGCTGCTGTTTGTGTATGAGAAATCGGTTGGATACTTTCCTCATGTCAGCACGTTGTGAGTGTCGCCACCGGCGCCAACCTTGTGTGAATGCTCCGAAAAGCTAATCATTTGCAAATCACAGCATATTCTTCCAGTTAGTTAAATTTCGCGATTGTAGCACGTCATTTTCGTGGTGTAGTAATTTTAATGGCCGGTAGTGTATTACCGACTCATTGCGCACTATTCATCGGAGACTAGCTGCTGCCGAACTAGAGAACTGGTGTCCCCAGGTTCTGATGTAGTTAACACCACAACACAAACGACTGCTTCCACAGAGATGCTGTGACCAGAGAGCATGGGCTGCTGATGAAAGGTGTCACATTCTCTTCAGCAATATACCACATGTCTGCGTTACTCTGAATGACCTTCGTCCACTAGTCTGGCGCGGACCTGGAAAGAGATATTATTCTTCCAACGTTTTTGCACAGCACAGTGGTGTTACTCCTGGCGTCATGGTGTGGAGAACCATTAGGTATGACTTCACGTCACGCTGGTAGTGATAGAGGAAAATATGACTACAGCGGGATGTCATGGACATCTTGCATCTTCATGTGTTACCTCTTATGTGCCAGTATCTGGGTTCCGTTTTTCTACGGTACAGTATGGGTTCACGCATTGCACCTATTTGTATGAACTGTCTGTATAATGCCGAGGTTCTCCCATTGCTAGCAAGATTCCCAGACCCCTGATAGAACATGAATAGGAGCATTTCAACTCTGTCCCAGTGCACGTATCTGCGATATCCAAGGCTAGTTACAATAGTTGTGGGACAACTTGCCTCTGGAGAGAATACAGTTGCTTCACGACACTATTCCTAACTGAATTAGCATATGTATCCAGGCCGGAGCGGTACAACGCCACACTGATACGTGGGCTCATACTGCCAAGATCTTCATCATTCTGACTCGATTATTTAATCACGCAATAACATCAGATACCCATACAACCCATGAGGTTCCACTTCATTTTCTCCCTTTCTTTGTGCTCCACATTTTGTCTGTCAGTCTAAGTAAGTTAGTTACTGTTTATGTCTACGATATTTTAATTGATTCTGCATCGTGGAAGGAACACCTCGACATCTTATATTGTGTCGTAAGTGCGTTTAAGGGAGGTTGAGTCACTGCAAACTTGGCGAAGGTGGAGTCTGGAAAGGAGCAAATAAGAGTCCTCGGACATATTATTACGTGCAAAGAGATCGAGTCTGACCACATAAGATGAAAATAGAGAACTTCCCTGTATCAAAGTTTCGAAAACACAGTGGGTTTCACAGTTGCTCCTCAATCGGACACAGCGTTTCATAAATTGACATCAGTAAAGAAAATCTCATGCGGAACTGGTGAGAGGAACAACAGAAAGCCTTCGAAGATATTCTTTCCGACTATGATGTCAGCATTAATTTTAAACGACCTGGACTTGACATAATAATTTTACCTAGGCTCTGATGGCAGTGATTATGGGATCAGGTCACATCTATTGCAAATATACGAAGTCTATGGCTGATGTGAGTACCACGCGATTGTTTTGCCAGCAAAGAATTTGCTTTGTGGGTAAGAAAGTATACCGTTACTAAGAGAGTAGCGTTGAGAACCATTTTAGGTTTTACTAAGTCTGCATACTATCCGCTTATAACACACACCATTGGTTGCACAAACCACAAAGCATTATCATTTGTAATGAAGTGTAAACTGCTGCACAAATTCCTGATTAGGTGGACACTCAGAACTCAACAACATGACTTTGAACTTGAATACATAACAGCAAAAGACAATGCTATTGTCGATATGCTGTCACGGTTATCTAGAAATGTAGTAGAAGTAAATACAGTTTAAAGAAATGTGTATGAACTATGTGAAACGTGTAGCAGGTGGAAAGGAATTAAGATTTTACTGATGAACATTAAGGTTGAACAAGACGCAGATGACATCTTAAATATGATCAGTGACAAGTGTGATGACCAGTTGAAAGTGAATATCTACAACTCATTTTGTAAGCATCTGTATGTATCAAATGGCGCATGTGAATTCCGATCACAGGAGAATGTGTACATCCAACAGAATAAATATACATACGTCAGCTACACAGAAGTTGCAAGAACGGACAACTTTTAATAATACGGTTTACACAGTACAGAAGTACTGAAAATATGCGAAAAAGAGAAGGAACATTAGTGTTTAACGTCCCATCGACAACCAGATCATTAGAGACGGAGCAAAAGCTCGGATTATTTTATAAGTGAATATAGACTTTCTCAGCGTATACAGGGTGTTACAAAAAGGTACGGCCAAACTTTCAGGAAACATTCCTCACACACAAACAAAGAAAATATGTTATGTGGACATGTGTCCGGAAATGCTTACTTTCCATGTTAGAGCTCATTTTATTACCTCAAACACTTTGTTACAGGACATGTTCAAAATGTCCTCCGTTAGCGAGGATACATGCATCCACCTTCCGGCGCATGGAATCCCTGATGCGCTGATGCAGCCCTGGAGAATGGCGTATTGTATCACAGCCGCCCACAATACGAGCACGAAGAGTCTCTACCTTTGGTACCGGGGTTGCGTAGACAAGAGCTTTCAAATGCCCCCATAAATGAAAGTCAAGAGGGTTGAGGTCAGGAGAGCGTGGAGGCCATGGAATTGGTCCGCCCCTACCAATCCATCGGTCACCGAATCTGTTGTAGAAAAGCGTACGAACACTTCGACTAAAATGTGCAAGAGCTCCATCGTGCATGAATTACATGTATTGTCGTACTTGTAAAGGCACATGTTCTAGCAGCACAGGTAGAGTATCTCGTATGAAATCATGATAACGTGCTCCATTGAGCGTAGGTGGAAGAACATGGGGCCCAATCAAGACATCACCAACAATGCCTGCCCAAGAGTTCACAGAAAATCTGTGTTGATGACGTGATTGCACAATTGCCTGCGGATTCTCGTCAGCTCACACATGTTGATTGCGAAAATTTACAATTTGATCACGTTGGAATGAAGCCTCATCCGTAAAGAGAACATTTGCACTGAAATGAGGATTGACACATTGTTGGATGAACCATTTACAGAAGTGTACACGTGGAGGCCAATCAGCTGCTGATAGTGCCAGCACACGCTGTACATGGTTCAGAAACAACTGGTTCTCCCGTAGCACTCTCCATACAGTGACGTGGTCAACGTTACCTTGTACAGCAGAAATTTCTCTTACGCTGACATTAGGGTTATCGTCAACTGCACGAAGAATAGCTTCGTCCATTGCATGTGTCCTCGTCGTTCTAGGTCTTCCCCAGTCGCGCGTCATAGGCTGGAATGTTCCGTGCTCCCTAAGACGCTGATCGATTGCTTCGAACGTCTTCCTGTCGGGACACCTTCATTCTGGAAATCTGTCTCGATACAAACGTACCGCTCCATGTCCATTGCCCAGTGCTAATCCATACATCAAATGGACATCTGCCAACTCCGCATTTGTAAACATTGCACCGACTGCAAAAGCACGTTCGTGATGAACACTAACCTGTTGATGCTACGTACTGATGTGCTTGATGCTAGTACTGTAGAGCAATGAGTCGCATGTTAACACAAGCACCGAAGTCAACATTACCTTCCTCCAATTGTGCCAACTGGCGGTGAACCGAGGAAGTACAGTACATACTGACGAAACCAAAATGAGCTCTAACATGGAAATTAAGCGTTTTCCTGACACATGTCCACATGACATCTTTTCTTTATTTGTGTGTGAGGAATGTTTCCCGAAAGTTTGGCCATACCTTTTTGTAACACCCTGTGTAGTTGATGAAAAGTTTTCGGGTTTCCAGCCGTGTGGCAATATTATGAAACCGAGACGTTTCAACGAGCGACACTCTCATCACCTTCTGGCGAAGTGCCGAGATTTTGCGGATATCATCCTACTTATGTCTGCTTTGTGCCCCTCTTCACATGGTTCTGCGATGGTGGCAACAGAAAGGCCGGAGTGCGGGTGGTGGTTAAGTCGCGGTAGTGGGTCAGAGCATTCAGGCTAGGGGGACGGTGGTGGGAGTGCTCTCAACGAAATGCCGCTATCACTGGATTCCATGCCGCACTTAGTTGGTACTCTTCGTCTCTGTTTACAAGATTCTCTTGAATCCGAATTTCGATAGACTCTTTTATGACGTTGTCCCAATAGCCGGCGTCTCGGCAGAGCACTTGGTGTTCCCGAAGACAGATGTGTGTGATCTTCCTTGATACTGTGTCCTGATATCGTCGATTTCTCCGTCTGTCCGAGCCGCACATGCATGATATGTTCCTCGCAGCGTTTATAAATATATCGCTGCGTTAGTCCAATGTCCTGCTGACCAAATGCGTCGGCGATCGTGTAGATTTTTGGTCCGTTGAGTTTAAGTGGGTTTTTCGCAGAACCAAGCACACTATTACATCCTTGGTGCTGGTCGGAAGACGGTTTTTATGTTAGATTTTTCTTGAAGCTTCCCTATTGTGGCTGATAGTGGTCCCAAATATGGAAGAAAATCGAATATCTTATCTTCTTCTCCCTCTTCCCGATATCCTGCGACCCGTCTCGTCTTGAGTGCCCTCCTAATCTGCTCTTGGCTGTACCCATTTTACCGAAATATCTCCTTTAGGTGATGCAGATCGGCTGAGAGACTTTCTTCGTGACAGATGACTTGCGCCCTGTGTACCAAGGTGGAAAATACTGTTTACTGCTGCACTAGATAGTGGTAGTTTATTGCATGCTGGTACGGGTCTGTGTGATTTTTCTACCTATGTATTGAATGGCCTAGTGTGGCATCTGCCTTCTTCCTTATATCCAGAAATGTGAAACAGCCATTCTCCTCTATATCCATAATGAAGCAGATGTTTTCAAGGATACTGTTAAGTGTTCAGAAACGCATCCCGTGTCTGAATGCCATGATCCCATACCCCAAAAGTATCGTCAATATAGCGTTAACAGCGCTTAGGTTTTTGTCGAGTCGTCTGGAGGGCCCCCTCATCAAAGTGGTCAAAATGGTTCAAATGGCTCTAAGCACTATGGGACTTAATTTCTGAGGTCATCAGTCCCTTGAACTTAGAACTACTTAAACCTAACTAACCTAAGGACATCACACACATCCATGCCCAAGGCAGGATTTGAACCTGCGCTAGGCGCTACGGTCTGGAACCGAGCGACCGCTACGGTCGCAGGTTCGAATCCTGCCTTTGGCATGGATTTGTGTAATGTCCTTAGGTTAGTTAGGTTTAATTAGTTCTAAGTTCTAGGCAACTGATGACCTCCGAAGTTAAGTCGCATAGTGCTCAGAGTCATTTGAACTTGTGACCGTAACGTTCGCGCGGTTCCAGACTGTAGCGCCTAGAACAGCTCGGCCACTCCGGCCGGCTCAAATTATTCCATGGATAGATTTGATATCCCTGGTGCAAGAAGGGATCCCATTTCCACTCTATTCGTCATAGCATAAATGTAATTCAAGGAGCGCACATCAGTGCAATGACCTATAAGGTTCCCTATGGACCGCAAGGCGCGAATCTACAATGCACGTCGGCGCTCATGCTTACCGAACTTCATCTCCTGGAAGCAGCACCTCCGGCTTCAGGCACGGTCACACTAGAACTGCTACTGCCCCTTTGCCCACAATCCTTCCGCGGAGGGCGGTTGGCGCCCGTTAACGAAAAACGGGCGCGCACCTGAACTGCCCAATCATAGGGCCGGAATTTCAGTGGGAAGCGACCTCGCGACGTTAAAGTTGAGAAGAAAGACCAGTTACAAGGTTGGTAAGGCATGTTGGGGAACTGAGAGCAGGGTAAACTTTGGCCACTACTGAACTTTCAAACGCCACCACGTGCTACCCTGGCGATCGGAAAAAGGATAGGAAACGGGGAGCCATCATGGCTGCTAGGAAGACTGCTGCCCTCGCCCATAAATATAGAAAATTCCTGGCGCCAAGCTCCTCTCACTGATCAATGTGAAACAAGCTGTAAAAATCGTCAAATTAATCAGGCAACCCATATAAATATTAATATTACCTGAATTATTAGTTTACCGAATACCAGAATGCGTGGATTAGAAATATGATATGCGAGCACTGAATTGTGAATGAAGTGCACGTCTTTCAATGTTCTTAAGTATTCTCACGTAATCTGTCGAGTTCTTCAGGTGATGACAACAGTTTCTAACAGGAGGGTTTAGGAGTGTCGCCAGATATTTGGCCAGTCCGTAGTTATGCGAATTGATGGTCTCGAGTATTGGCCATAGAGGCACCCCTTCTTATGTATGTTGGGCAGTTCATATAGGCGAGGTGTCGTTGGCGCTCTGGCACGCAGCAGTACCCTCACTGCCTCTGGTAGATCTGAGTTCTTCAGCACTGCCATGGTTTTTCTGGCCATTGTCGAGGTTGGGTCCTTCTTGAGTTTCCTGTATGCCAGGTCTTGTAGCTGTCATCGGTGCGTAACAGCACTGTTGCATTCCCCTGTGTTCTGGAAGAACCATCGTGTCAGCGTCATCCCTCAGTGCGCGGAGAGTCTCCGCTTGTGTTGGAGTCATGTTCGGAAGTTGGGACTTGTCGATGACCCTCCAGGTTTCCATTGTTTAAATGTATTTTCTTTTATTGACAAGGTTACTTGGATTCTTCTCTCAGGGAAGACTACAACTTTGGGCTTGGAAGTGCTGACAAACAGGCCAAACACTTCACTGCGCTGGACTGAATTGTTCAAATGGCTCTGAGCACTATGCGACTTAACTTCTGAGCTCATCAGTCGCCTAGAACTTAGAGATAATTAAACCTAACTAACCTAAGGACATCACACACTTCCATGCCCGAGGCAGGATTCGAACCTGCAATTGTGTATCGTGTGTTGGAGTGCAGGTAGATCATTTGCTATTACAACAGTGTCATCTACGTACCTAATATTGTTAATTATCTCTCCGTTTATAATGGTCCCGTTGCTTTCTTCCGGCCACACTTCCCTGAAAATAGCTTCAGAGTAAATGTTAAACAAGAAAAGTGATAGTGTACAGCCCTGCAGCCCCGACGAACGCCTCTACTACTTATACTAGCTACTCATGTTCCTTGAACAGTTTTTACATCTTTGGTCAAATTCCAGTGTGACAAGGATTATGTCGTTGTCCCCCATATCCTCCCTGTGTGTGTTCCATTCAGAACTTAATGTTTCAAAGCTGCGTATTTGTGGTTGTGCAAGATATCTGCTTTTATATGGCTCATATTAATCTGTAGTAGAGTAGGTGGAAGAAGATCCGAGAGTTGTACTGGACTCAGCTTGCTTCGCGCGTCTACTTCAGTATAGCAGTTTTGTATACGTCTCTATGGTACCGCTTCAGTGGTGTCGCAGCTCTATAAACGACTATTGTTTTTAGAAGTACTTGCCTGAAGCTGGCAGCAGCAAACTCATCTATATTTGTGCAACCCGCCGCCCATTGTGAAGTACCTGTTCTCACGTGTCGACCATGTGATGTAATACCCCCAAATACTGGTGCTACCTACGTACTTTGAGCTGAGTTGACCATGAGCGTATGTTACAATCAGTGAATTGGGCAAGACTTTCTTTCTGGTTAATGCCATCACAGAACACTAGAATCGAATAATACGTATCTAAGCGAGATAACGATAGCACTATTTTATTGTATGACTTAAATTAATTGAATTAGATGCAGTCATCAGTTCACGAGGACATATAGTACGCAAAACATCGCTTTCAGCTGCAGACTACTGTTTTCTTCCACAGAAATTGAAGTTAGGAACAACCAGGGCAGGTACAACGTTGAACGGAAAGAAGTACATAAGCTTTTGACTTGCTAACACTTACAGTAAAACATGACCACAGAAAGCCACATTTGCATATTGAGACTAAATCACTTTTAGAACTTAAATGACTGTAATTGCCGGCCGCGGTGGTCTAGCGGTTCTGGGCGCTCAGTCTGGAACTGCGCGACTGCTACGGTCGCAGTTTCGAATCTCGCCTCGGGCGTGGCTGTGTGTGATATCCTTAGGTTAGTTAGGTTTAAGTAGTTCTAAGTTCTAGGGGACTGATGAACACAGATGTTAAGTCCCATTGTGCTCAGAGCCATTTGAACCAATTTTGACTGTAATTTATTTTTGGAAGGTTCACTAATGCAGTCCGTTGCGAGCTTAAACTTTTTTTAGGTTTAACTTGGAATCTCCCTATTCACTTGGATTTTCATTTCTGCTCGCAACATTTTTGCTTTCTAAAATAGTGAGTTTATCTTCGCAACGTTTTGCAAGTGCATTCTAATTCTTCGAATAATCGAGGCAAACTATTTGGGTTGTCTCTTTTTGTCTCCTATGAAACGAGTATCTAACTTTGGTCTGCTGCTAGCACCCCCAGGCAATGCGAAATGTTCACGCGTGTCTAACCAAAAGGCTGTGTAGTTTGAATGGGGACTCGACAGTTTCTTATGGTTATACTTGTAACGCGGCCATTTTCTTCTGAATCTGTCAACTAACCCATCCACGATCTTAAGGTCGTTGGATACGACCGAAGGCGTCGTTCGCAAGATCTCCAAGCATCTTCAATAACTTCTAGACAAGCTGGGTCCCGCAGGTGGGCGACGTTCATTTTCCAAGGACCACGGCTACGCCATACTTGCTGTCGCCGGAGGGAACTTATACATATTAATGCTGTATGGTCGGTATAGGCTATAGGCCACAACTCTGCTTCCAGGACGTCAGCGTTAAGATTGCGTATGACATATATTCGGTCGAGACGGCTAGCGGAATGAGTCATTGTATGGGTTTATCCAGGACGAAGGCCATGGATAGGCTCTCAGATGTCAACCAGATGCATCCTCTTCAGCAACATTCGTAGTTCTGGCCGCGGGGTATCTCTAGGAAATTGGTTTTTCGATGTAAGTACACAATTAAAATCGTCGCCTAGGATTAATCGGTCTTGTCGACCTTGGAAGAGCTGGGCAGTTTCGTCTGCGAGGAAGCGGGAACGCTCTCACCTCCTGTCTGTATGGGGCGGTGCATATATGTTGATGAGTCGTAGATCAAGTACTGACATTGTTAATCCCCGTGCTCGACGGTAGGTACAATACGACCTCTGCCGTGGTGCCTTCTTTAAGAAGTATTGCTATGCCGCTGCCAGTTTCGGAGGCGCGTGATATGATACGTACCCGTAGATGACAGGTTCAAATGGCTCTGAGCACTATGGGACTTAACGGCTGAGGTCATCAGTCCCTTAGAACTACTTAAACCTAACCAACCTAAGGACAACACAAACATCGATGCGACAGCAGCATACGTCAAAAGCGACCTAAAAAACTTGACAACGCACGGCAACCAGCAGTCCACTGCCACTCCCAAGTACGAGAAGAGGAGCGTTTCCGTATCGGAATGTGGGAGAGTGTGTCTGTCACCACTGCAGTCGGACACGAAGGAAGCCATTTGCTCATTCTATCTCTGTACTGGTGGTATTGGTCGGTGCTGCTCGGTGGAGGACGTCGCCGCCGTCACCGTGCACATGTCGTCATGCGCCGGCGTCGGCTTTTCAACAGGGCAGTCCAGCTGTTGGGCGCTGTCACTGTTCGTTGGGGCGTCCTTCCGGAACACATTTGAATATGTGAGAGGGAGAGACATCGCCACAAGTGTTGCTACAGATTCAACTTTCGGTATTTTTTGCAATTCTTCGTTAGAGACACGCTGAGCGAACCTGACCTTCCTGACCATAACTGAGCAAGTTTTCGGCTGACCGCCGTAAATGACTATCGCTCGGCAGTCTCCAATTGTGAGATAAGACGGCACATATTTTGACAGCTCGATCCGCATTTGTCGCACACTATTAGGTGCCGGGTACGTGGTAAAGGTTGTCCATTTTCTGCTATGTGACTAAATATCCTACCATAGGATTGTAGCGCGTTAACCACGATCTCAGCCGGAATCTCAATAGGTAGCTCAAATACTCTCACAGTCCTCATTCCAAGTAACGCTTTATCAGTAGCTACCGCTCCGACATGGCCATCTGAATGTTTAAATTTTTAGTCCATCTTTGTGGTCGCGTGCGATCTCGTCACACACCGTATCGTTGATCAGTTTGACATAGACCACACTTCTTGTGATAGAGCAGTGGATGCCAGTCATATCTTGTGGTTCAATTTTAATTTCATCACGAATAAATCGTTCTACTTCTAATGCCTTCTGTTGTGTAAATTAATTATTAAAGCTGATTTTGATAGTAGATTGTCGGTACGAATGAGCCATTCTAGATGGAAAGTGCAAGCACTAGCGAAGGCTAACACGAAGTAAACAACCGTGTACGCGTGAAGCTCCGCGGCATGGACGTAAATAGACGCCCGAGCCGCACGACTTCGGAAAGCAGACTGTGTTTCGTACCCGGGACTGAGGACGTTTTGATTATGAATCAAAGACGCTACCCCTAGACCACGGGTCCACTTCTAGTGGAAAATTATATTACATTAAATTTGCTTTCAGTGGTTCTAGTCCTGGAAATATTCCAGTCACGATTGTTTCTCACACTGACCACCCAGAATATTATGACTACCGACTTACTATCGATATAAACCCGTCCAAGAGATGGCAGTGTCACTTGGTGGTGAATGACTGCTGGGCAGACACACTCACGGTAGCTGTAGTATCAGTGAGTGTGCTGTCATTGTGTAGAAAGGAGAAGGATCGCGATCAATCTGAGTTTCACCGAGAGCAGATTGATTCTGATGATGGCCCGGAGGCTCCGAACGAGCATTTCGGAAACTGCACGACTTGTCGGGTGTTCAAGGAGTGATTTGGTGAGTGTCTTCATCACGTGGCGAAACCAGAGTGAAATCAAGTCCAGACCACGTGGGGTTGGGCGGCTAATACTCAATACAGATGTCGGACGTCGTAGGCTGGGCAGACTGGTAAAACAGGACAGGTGAATAATTGTGTCGGAACTAACATCAGCCCTTCACGCTAGGCAGTGCACAGGTGTGCGTGAACACACAGGGACTCCGCAGCCGACGACCATGACATCGGCAACTACAACTGAAATGAACACTTGACTATCGGGACTGGACCTTGACGCAGTGGCAGAGCTTTCCATGGTATGATGACTCCCGATACCTTCTTCATCATGTTGATGAGTGGGTGCGAATTTGTTGTCTTTCAGTGGAAAAGTCTCTTGACACCTGTACTGCCGTACGGAGCCAAGCAGACGGCGGATTAATTATGCTCTGAGGAACACTCACGTGGACATCCATGGGTCCAGCGGAGCTCGCTCAAGCCACAGTTTCGGCCAAGGAGTATCGTACATTGGTTGCAGACCACGTAGACTCCTTCATGACGATAATATTTCCCGAAGTTAGTGGCATTTTTCAACAAGATTAGGCGCCATGTCATAAGACAAGGAGTATGATCGAGAAGTTCGAGGAACACAGTGGCAAATTCCATTTGATGTGGTGTCCCCTAACTCGCCAGATATGAACGCATTCGAACCCATCTGGGTTGTGATTGCACGTGTCGTCAGATCTCATGGCTCCCCTCCCCATAATGTATGGGAATTACGTGAATCGTATGTGCAGATGTTGTGCCAACACCCTCTAGCGACCCACCAAGGCCTCATTGCTTCCATGCCAAGACGTGTCACCGCTGTTACCCGCACCAGAGGTGGATATTTCGGCTATTACGTAAGTGGTCATAATATTCTGCCTGATGAGTTATAAGTAGCGTGTTCGTATGTTGGCCGCACTATAGACTGTGTTAATATCGCTGACAGGGCTTTGCGCCCTCGCCAAGAGATTCTGTGGTTGGAGGGACTAGCAGTTAGCGAGTGGATAGGGAAGTGTATGGACATGATATTCTTAGCGAAGACTCTGTGTTGGTAGGGCATGTACTGTAAAGTGAGATGAGGTGATGTGTTTATCAGAAAATGCGCAAGGAAATGCAAGAGGATGAATGTGTTCATGATGTTTGTGCAGTGGAATTGTTGACAACTATATAATTTTTGGAACTTGATTTCACACGAATAAAGTAAAATTTTCTAATTACATTGTTTGCTCTTCAACAGAATCTTTCTTTTTCCTAACCATATACCTCCTAGTAGTTACAGTCTACAGTAGTTAGAATCTTTTTATTTAACTGGCCGTTGTTGCTGCTTGCTGTAGCTTATGAACATTTTCTGTGAGGTAAGTGACTTGTGAAAAGGAATGGCGTTTGCACTATCGGGATCCGTGATTTAAATGAGTTCAGGCAATTAACAGTGTTGGAGGTAGTTTCATATTTCTTGAATTTCATATTTTTTGGGTTTGTATTATTGTTAGGATTTCTTGCAATTCACGCCATTCTTTAGTGTTAATTATTGGCAGTCATGTTGTTCACAAAGATTTCGGGCTAGCAGCCGGTCGTCGTAAACTTCATTGAACAATATTTCAGCTGGACAACTGCTGACCATCTTTAGGTGAGTCGAACAAGGACTGACGAAGACGTTTTTCGCTCTGTCTTATATAGTGCGCTGATAGTACTGCCGTGCATGCGTTGCAGTCGCGGAGACAGAAGAGCCACACCGCCCTGTGACAGCGCCCTCGCTGGTGGAAATTCAGTACTCAGCTACCGTCGGTATTGTCGCTGGCCGCAGTTACCGAAGTCGTCTGACGTCTTCGTCTAAAGCAATTTTCGGAGATGACGGGATTCCATGCGTTATTCAATTAGTAGCCACTGACACGGTTCATTAGATTTCCCACAATGCGTATTTCAACAGGGCCATCTCAACTAGAGACAGGAACCGGGAAGTGTATAAAGACGAGAACACGCCAGCCAAGTCCCTAGCTTTTCTTCCCTTCTTGGAAATATATTCTTTAAGATAGCTAGGATTCTTAATAATTTTCATGTGAAAGTGGTTTTTCGTTCGCCTTCTAAGATTTCGGATTAGCTGGGATCGGTGAAGGATGATTTGTTACTGTGTAAGGCGGGAATTTACAAAATACCGTGTCAATGTGGTATGGCCTATATAGGACAGACAACGCGTACAGTGGAAGAGCGTTGTGCAGAACATCAACGTTGCACTCGCCTACTGCAACCCAACTGCTACAGTAGCGGAACATTGTATTTCTAACGGACATTCAATGGAGTACGACAAAACTTCGATTTTGGTCAAAGCCACAACTTTTTGGGACTTCATTATCAAAGAATCCGTTGAAATACGCATTGCGGGAAATCTAATGAACCGTGACAGTGGTTACCAATTGAATAACGCATGGAATCCCGTCATCTCCCAAAATTTCTCGAGACGAAGACGCCAGAAAACTTCGATAGCCGCGCCCAGCGACAATACCGACGGCAGTTGAGTATTGCATTTCCACCAGCGAGGACGCTGTCGCTGGGCGGTGTGGCCCTTTGTCTCCGCAACTGCAAGGCATGCCCAGCAGTACTATCAGCTCACCATATAAGACGGAGTGGAGAACGTCTTCGTCGTCCATCGACCGTCTCCTGAAGGAGGGTGCCCTCCTATTCCATCAACGGTACAAAGTCGACCCCTCCCGTTCCCCTCCTCAATCCCTCCGCTGCCAAAGGTGCCTGCGCTACAATGCACACCCAACATCTGAGTGCCGCAAGGCCCCCTTCTGCCTGCATTGTAAATAGGCGCACTTACTCTGGCAGTGCCCCAACCTACAGTCCCCTCTTTCCTGCAACACCTGCAACCTCCCGCATCCCACTTACTCCCACAAATGCAAGGCCCAATCCCCCCCAACCACACCTGAACTCACCGTCCCCGTCCGCATATCTGGACGCCCCCCACCTCTCCTGGCTATTCCCTTCGTCCCCCCTCCCCCCACTGCTGAGAACATCATCAGGTTTTTCGCCGTCGTCCTCCAGAACGTCCACCCATTCCAGCGCTGCCACACCCTCCAGCAGATATCCCTCACCACCCGATCCGTCTTCCACCTCAACACCTATGCCACCTACTCCCATAATCAAGCCCACTTTACCTTCTCCCGTTTCGACACCCTTGTCTAAATCCCTGTCATGGCGCGACAGCACTGTACCTGGTTTAATAACATCCGTTCCCTTCCTCCCAAAAAGAACCTCCTCCTGCACACCCTAACAACCCACAGCGTGGATGCCTTGCTCCTCAATGAAACCTTTCCTCCAGCACACCATACACACCTCGTCCTACCTCCTTCACCGCTCTGATAATCCTCTCCCAATAGCGTGTGGCGGAATAGCCATTGGCCACCTCCAGATCCCTGTTCTGCTCCAACCCCTCCTTCCCAACCCCACTGAACACCTGATCCTTAGTCTCTTCTTCCCTGGCCTTACCATCACCTGCACCACCATCTATGTCCGCCCTAACGCCCCTATTCCTTTTGACTCCCTTTCCCACATTGACCGTACCTTCTCCTCCTACGTGATCGCCGCCGACCTCAATATCCACAGTCGTTCCGCCGCCCAGTTATGGCGGTGGCATCGGTTCCTCTCCTTCCTCCAAGGTGACCTCATTCCCATTCCCCAGCACACCTGTCCTGAATCCAATACTGCGCCAGGTGTCATCCTCTCCTCCCCTAACCTCCTTGGCCGCATAACGGTGAATGTCCTGGACCCCATTGGTAGTGACCATCTCCCTGTCCTCCTCACTGTTTCAGGCGGTCGTTGCCCCCATCCCGATCCTTGTAACGACCCTCCTCTAAAATATGTCCATGATTATTCCTGTGTCGACTGGAATGCCTACTGGGATATCCTCGCTACCCAGGTCATTAGCCACCCCCTCACCTACCACCACCCGGATGATGCTACCCCTGCCGCCTCCTTTCTCCAGCAGACCTTGTCTGTGGAGGCCCATGTCCCTTCCGCCACCACCCACCCGCAATGTCCCACTTACCCCCACAGGCTGTCCTCCTTCTCCATGAATCCTGCCATCTCTACCATGCCTTCCTTCACACACGTGACCAGCACACACTACGATGCCACCAGCAACTACAACAACACGTCAGAAACTTGCTCGTGGCTAAGAAACGGCAGGACTGGCGACAGACATGCACCTGTCTTAATGCTACACTTCCTATCAACTTGTCCAAGTACTGGTCAGCCTTTCACCACCTTACCAGATCTAACCCCCCCCCCCCCCACTACCCTCTCCTTTGTAATGAACAACCATTCCCTGACAACCTTACTAAGGCGAATCACTTTGCCTCCTACCTCTCCGATATCTTTACCCTCTCTGACAATTCCCAGATCGGTTACTCCCTCTTCTCAGATATCTGCGATTGAACTGACACAGCTGTCCCTCCCCTCGCCGCTGGCTTCCAGTGCTTGGACAATAGTGCACACAACGAACTCACTGAACCCATCACTACTCAGGTCTATCATCACTACACTCCGCACGAAAGGCAACACCGCTCCCGGTCACTATCATGTTACCTATGGCCTCCTTCGTGAAGCTCCTGCCTCCTTCCTCTCCACCCTGGCCAGGCTATATCATGTGGTCCTGTCCACCGGCTACTACCTCGAACTGTGGAAAACCTCCCATATCCTGACGTTCCTTAAATCCGACAATCCACCATCCGCCGTCTCCTCCTACTGTACCATCAGCCTTACCTCGGTCTTCAGCAAGGTCCTGGAATCCATCCTCACCCAACGCATCCACCTGAATCTCCGCCAGCACCACCTCCTTTCCACTACCCAGTGTGGCTTTCGACCATCCTTCTCTGTTGATGACCTTCTCCTTTACCTCACTCATCTTCTCTCTGAACAGCTCAACTCCCATCGATCCGCCATCTTCCTCTCCCTCGACCTTGAGCGTGCTTACGACCGAGTATGGCATTCTGGTCTCCTCTTGAAGCTCCAAACCTTCGCCCTTCCTATCAACTACGTCCAACTGATTGGGTCCTTTCTTTCCCAACGTCCTACCTACATCACCATCCATAACACGGGATCCTATACCATCTATGCCACTGCCGGTGTGCTCCTAGGTTCTGTCCTCTCCTCTCTACTCTACCTTCTTATATGGTGGATATGCTACCGCCCTCACCCCTCGTCCACCTTTTCCAGTACCCCGATGACACCGCCTTCCTTGCCCTTGCCCCACCCTGAAACGCTCCCAACACCTTCTCCAATCAAATCTTGACTGGTTCTCCGCTTGGTGCAACCAGTGGTTGCTCAAGGTCAATCCTTCTAAAACCCAGACAATCATTGTAGGCAAAACCACCCCTTCCTCCCGTCTCCTCGATTTCCATATCACCATTTATGGCCGTCCTATCGCCCTCACCCCAAGCCTTAAGTACCTTGGCGTCACCCTTGACCATCGCCTCTCCTGGACCACCTATCTCCAGACAATCCAAGCCAAGGCATGCTCCTGACCCTGTCTCCTCTAGCTCCTTTCTGGCTGCACATGGGGTCTGAACCCCTCTACCATCCACCACACCTATAAATCCCTCATCCGCCCTATTCTCTGCTACATCCAACCTGTCTGGTTGTCTGCCCCCCTACCTTTTACAAATCCCTTCAAATCCTAGAACGCCATGGTCTCCAACTAACATATCACATCTGTCTCCACTCCCTCATGCGGATCCTGTATGACCTTTTTCCGTTACTGCACCTCCTCCTTTTCCTCGAACGGTTACAAGTTCTCTACACCTCCCATAAACTTGATCCCCATCACCCACTTGTCTCTCCCATCCTCTCCCACCCATGTCCACTGGTGCACCTGTATTCCCACGTCCCATCTGCTCTCTATCTCTCCACTCTCCATACCCTCTGCCAAGGTGGCTTCCACCAACTCCCCCTCCCTTATGATGCCCTCACCCCCTCCATCTACCCCTCCTATCAACTTTGATCCTCCTCTTCCACATCCTGTGTTTTTTCCTTAGGGCACCCTCTCTCCTTCTTTCCCTCCTCCCTTCCTCCCCCTTCCCCCAGGCTTCCCCTACCCCACATACCTTCTTTCCTCCCTCTATCTCCTCTGCCACTGGTATCTACACTCTCCCCTCGCCCTCCTCCCCCACCTTTCCCCTTTTGGCAGGTCCCCAGACTCGCACATGTCACGTGAACATTCGTGCGCCGGAGATCATCGCCATCTGTTCTCTGTGTGTGTCGTTGTGTTAGTGCTTTAGTGTTTTCGCCACCCACGCTTCATCGTTCACTTGTGTCATTTGAATCATCAGTGTCCGTGTACAGTGCGGGCAGTTTTTTATTTTTCTCCGCCTGTGAACGGCTTCGTGTTTTTTGCTCTTGTGTCTACTGTTTTTGTCCACCGTTATGTTTTGTGTTTCTATGTCTTCCTTGTTTCTTTTTGTACTGTCTGTGGCCGAAGAGCGGAGTACTATTGCCGCTGCCGGCCCACCTTATTATGTAAGGTGTTGAAATAATAATAAAGAAAGGAAAAAAGTCTTCGTCAGACCTTGCTCGGGTCATGTGAAGATGGCTGGCCGTTATCTAGCCGAAATAGCATGCAATGAAGCTTATGACGATCGGCTGCTAGCCCCAAATCTTTTTGAACAGTTGATTCGCCGAGAAAATTACAAATTTTGCTGCAGTCATATTATCAACGTATAGCAGTCAGATTGTGTTGGGCTTCTATATTGCGGGTAATAAATGAATAGGTTAAGCTTGAGTTGTCTCTGTACGGGAAAGTGCTGTAGGTCAGTGATTGATTTACAAAAATCAAAGAGGTAGTTTCAGAGTGTGTATCCCCTGTGAAAAACCCCAAAAAATCGTTATGTTGCTGTCGAATCGACATGACGACGCTGTAATTGTTCACCTATTGACACTAAGAAGAAAACATATTGTACTGAGACGAAAGACGGCGTTGACCCAGTCGGTCAACTGATAAAATTTTCGCCTAAGAGGGCTACAAGGAAGTAGCAACTACTACTTTCCACATTTTTGTGGACATGGTTATGTATTGGTTCTGCTCCACTTCCCATAGTGGAATAAGATAAAACCTGATAAGCGACAGCTTTTTCGTCAAGAATTGGGACTACAGCTTATGAAACCGTACACTGAAATGGTTCAAATGGCTCTGAGCACTATGGGACTTAACATCTGTGGTCATCAGTCCCCTAGAACTTAGAACTACTTAAACCTAACTAACCTAAAGACATCACACACATCCATGCCCAAGGCAGGATTCGAACCTGCGACCGTAGCAGTCACGCGGTTCCGGACTGAGCGCCTTAACCGCGAGACGTACACTGAAGAAAAGACTACTAATGTTAGACGACTGCACAAGTAAGTGGTATCAGCCATGGGAGGTTATCTCGAATGCAATGTCAATCAGAAGTTCTCTGCAAAGGAAGCTGAAAGATGAAGAGGAAAATGTCAATTGTGTTGTCGTGAAAGCCAGTCGCAAGCAGTTAAGTGAATAAAACAACACTAATCTGTAATAACTGCATGAGATATACACGCAGTAAACAAAGCAAGAAAACTGTTATATGGTCCAAGTGTGAACGCGTTTAACTGATGAATAAGTGATCTCAGAAACTATGTAATGTAAACTACTGCATTAAACATAAAATATCTGCAACATATTTGAATCATACTGAGTGCTCTTCAACAACTCTGTAATGACTTTTACTTCAATGTAAAGAGATACTGCTCAAGAAAATAAGACTAAACAAATTTAAATAATGAAAAAGTGAAAAATACTAAATGCGCTTTTGGAGAGAGTGCTAAAGGAAATTTATACTTTACGGACCTTTATTTCATGTCAGTAGCACTGTATACCATACTTTGTTAATAATGATCAACAAAAATTAAGAAAATTTGAATTATAAACATTTTTTTGTGGTGGATACAAAGTAACCATTCCCCCCCCCCCCCCCACAACACTTGATACTTCGCGTTATGCAAAATACGATGGTACTCTAAGGGTTAAGTAAATGGGTGTGTTCAGTTGGTGTTTTCAGCTTTATATCGGGGCATAAACATTGATGTAATACCACATACGTTAATAGATAAGGGTTTTATTTAATTACCCATGACAATAGCTCATTCCTATAACACAGTGCATAGGTTACAAACGGTGTTAGGATGAAACTTGGTTCACTTACGGACCAGAGACAGGATGACAATATAATTTTAATGCATCAAAGGAAAGCATGTTTCTTACACATTTTACAACTATATTGACACAACCAATGATTTCACTGGTCCACGTACTGTCACAGAAGTAATAGGTGAAAGGTTAACACTACCCTATTCATAACTGCGGCGTGTTGCAGATGAAGTTGTGATCTTCAACGAGCAGCTTGCTTCAGAGCTACCGTTAAGGCATTCGTCCTCGGAAACGGTGAGTGTGTTTGTAAAATCCCCTCGCTGTACTAAACCGATATAATTTTTTTTTTCATTTTAGCCGTTATTTTGTAGAAGGTGGTATAGGTGACGTGCAGTATAACTGGTCACTCCCTCCCCCCAGAGACTGGGCTAGCTAAGCTAACCCTTTCGTGGATTACCTTAATGAATCAGCACATAGGATTTCGTAGTACCAGTTTTCTGTGATTCTCTCGTGAATGTCGTACCTCGAAGCAGCTCTTATATTGTTTTGGATGCTTCAAAAATATAAGCAGGCTACCTGCGATTATAAGTGGACGATCGGATAGCTAATTTACTTGAAATAAGTCCTGGAGTGCCATTCGATGCATTAATTAGCAGACATTGTAAAACAGTAACAATTTCATATTTTCAAACGATTCCTCTAAAAAAGTTAGTGAAACCGGAGAGCATAGTAACGCCGACTATCATATAATAACAGGTTATGAGTACATCCCATCGCTGGCTCGCGAGATTGATGCGTGATCAGAATCTTTTGCTTCTATCGTAAAATTTCTGAGTACATCTTCGGTAATTTAGCAACATTCATTTGTCTACATTCATTTGTCTACCAAATTAATGAGTTTACAGCAAAGCGATATTATGGTATTTAAGACATGATGACTCGTAGGCTTCTCGTAGTATTTGTAATGTCAAAAATGGACTTTAACAATTAATATTTAACAAAGAAAATTTTGACTTGCGGACCAGAACGACTATTCCCATACTGACTGCAATGCCAGATCATCTCTCAAGGCTCATGTGCGTCTCCCCATTCCCATGATACAGTACAGTGACTACTAAACATTAGTCTCTAAAACAGTTGTTTTTGAATTTTCTTCCATTTTGGTGACAGCAAAAAGTACATTCCTTTGCTGCTGTTTGATCAACGCTTAATGGAAGAAAAAGAAACTTTCTAAAATAATTGTTGTGATTTTTAACGTTGCCGTTATGCAAAAACTTTTTACTACTCTTTTAACTTTGAATGAACTGTATTTGTAGTTGTAACAACTACCACAATTTATGAAAAATATCACATGTTTATGATTTTATTCATAGAAGTAGGTATTCAAGACGCTTTTCACCTAGTTCTAAGCGCAGTCGTACCCCGAAGTATTTCTGCTTACGGTGGCAACAACCATTGTTTGTATATTCACTCTTTCATATCATCTCGTGTTTTAGGACATTATTGATAAAGTCTCCTTGACGGGTCCCCAAAAAATACAATCGAAGGGGCTGGTAGTCGAATCACTGGCGTTACTCTACGAGTCTATCGCTGATGAAAATTTTAATTTGAACTTACTTGGCCACTGAGAAAAATATAACCGTGTTATCCGGCGAACATGTCCTATCTCTGTCACTGCATGTTTCAAAAATGCAGTGTATAGCTCACCATTTAATTATTCATATAGAGGAAATGTCTGATAGCTTTATAGTGGATGAGCCCACCCAAGTACACTGTCGGGAAAAAAAAATTGCTATATCAAAAGGCCGAGTTCCGACATAACCGAAACTGGTAGGCGTGTTTCTGCATTTGAAAGTTGATGTTCATTCAGTTTCCATGCCAATCGCATAAGGGTGGTGTTAGTAGACTACTAGCACTACTATAAGGGTGCAACTCGTGTTTGCTTTAAATGCATGCTGGAACGGTCGCGAGCATTAGTTACCTTTGAGGTAGTACGTGGTGAGTTGCTGTTATTCTAGAATGCCTTTAAGTCGAGAAAGACGCCATTGTCAATATCTCTCAGAATTTGAACGATAATAGGGCTACGACATGTTGGATGTTCCTTCTGCAATACTACAGATAGACCTGGGAGGAATGTAGCCACTGAATATGATTGCTAGCAGCGGTTGTCACGAGAACGTACGGTCGCAAGAAGCGCTGGTTCCGGACGACCACATGGAACTATCGAGGGAAAGACCATCGTGTTCGGCGTATGGCTGTGGCCCATCGTACTGCACTACAGCAGCAATCTGGGCAGCAGTCGGCACCACAGTGACACAGTGAAGCGATGAAAATTGGTTACTTCAAGGACAGCTCTGTGCCAGACGCCCTGTAGCATGCATTCCTCTGACCCTAAACCACCGCCATTTGAGACTTCGGTAGTGTCAACCGGAGTTCGCTGGTGGGTGGAGTGGAGGCTTGTTGTGTTTTCTGATGAAAGATGGTTCTGTCTCGGTGCCAGTGACGGTCATGTGTTGGTTAGAGGGAGGACGCTTAAAGGCCTGCAACCAGCCTGTCTGCGAACTTCACACATTCGACCTACATCAGAAGTTATGGTCTGCGGTGCCACTTCGTACGACAACATGAGCGCTCTCGTGGTTATCCCGCGCACCCTTACTGCAAATTTTTTACGTCGGTCTGCCATTCATTAAGAGAATTCCATGGGTAACGCCTTTCCACGTAACGCTGTTGTGACCCAACATGCTCTACAGAGTGTCGACATATTCCCTTGGCCTGCTCTATCACCAGATCTGTCTCCAATTGAGCACATATGGGACATAATCGGACGACAACTCCAGCGTCAACCGCAAACAGCATTAACCGTCCCTGTATTGACCGACGAAGTGCAACAGTCATGGAAAGAACTCCATCTCACAAACTGACATCCGGCACCTGTACAGCACAATGCATGCACGTTTGCATGCTTGCATTCAGCTTTACGGAGGTTACACCGGTAATTAATGTACCAGCATTTAATTGCTTTATATCGATTATTTTTTGGTGTTGCAGTTTCTTCCGTCAGTGTACTATGCTCCAGACGTGCTGGTTGTTTTGCTCATATAACTACGTCTGCATCTACATGGATACTCTGTAAATCACATTTAAGAGCATGGCAGATGGTTCATCTAACCTCCTTCACAATTCTCTATTATTCCAATCTCGTATACCGCGCGGAAAGGACGAAAATCTGTATCTTTCCGTACGTGCTCTCATACCCCTTATTTTATCATGGTGGTCGTTTCTCGCGCTGTAGGTCGGTGTCAACATCATAGTTTCGCATTCGGAGGAGGAAGAAGGTGATTGAAATTTCGTGACGTGAGAATATTCTGCCGCAACGAAAAACGCCTTTGTTTTAATGATATCCACCCTAAATCCTGCATCATGTCAGTGACAATCTCTCTCCTGTTTCGCTATAATACAAAACGTGGTGCCCTTTTTTGAACTTTTTCGATGTACTCCTTCAGTCCTATGTGGTAAGGATCCCACATCGCTCTGCAGCATTCTAAAAGAGGACGAACAAGCGTAGTGTAGGCAGTGGCCTTAATAGATCTGTTACATTTTCTAAGTGTAGTTACATTTTATAAGTGAGTGTTTTCTTTTGAGGAATAGTAATAATATTGGACATGCTACATCAGTTCCCAGTATGACAGTGGTGAAGTCTATATTTTAATTTTGAAAACAGGTTCATAAGGCGATTCTTGCCTAGAAATCATCTATTGGATAGACATGGATGAGATATGGAGGTCAAAAACTTTCGTGTAGGATTATTCAGACTGTACTTCTAGTCATACCGGAACCCCGAATTGTTCTTAGTATATGAATATGTAGGAAGAGATTGAGAACATCAACAACATCTGCACCTCTACAGTCTGTAACACCTCATGTGACATTTATTAAGATTACGTGTCGGTAGCATCTTGCCATCTTTGGGAAACTGTGCTAAAGCTACCGAAAAACGCGTCGTGTCCAGTGTGGACGTACTTCGTTCTTTGTTTCTCTTGATTTTTGTATCATCCCCCGCTCCATCAGAGAGGGGATGAGCTATCCGCGATATAATTAACCAGTTTTTCAGCCAAAGGACATGTAGGAAGCACAAAAACGTAGAGAACAATAAATTAAAAGTTAAGATATCTACACTTGATTTTAAAATTTGTAAAGATGAATTTAATGAAGATTTTATAAAAGAGGAACTTGATTCTCGTCGTCGTTAGTTTTAAATCATCAATACTTTTTCAAATTCTAAAGGTGGCAGGGGTAAAATACAGGGAGCGAAAGGCTATTTATAATTTGTACAGAAACCAGATGGCAGTAATAAGAGTCGAGGGGCATGAAAGGGAAGCAGTGGTTGGGAAAGGAGTGAGACAGGGTTGTAGCCTCTCCCCGATGTTATTCAATCTGTATATTGAGCAAGCAGTAAAGGAAACAAAAGAAAAATTCGGAGTAGGTATTAAAATTCATGGAGACGAAGTAAAAACTTTGAGGTTCGCCGATGACATTGTAATTCTGTCAGAGACGGCAAAGGACTTGGAAGAGCAGTTGAACGGAATGGACAGTGTCTTGAAAGGAGGATATAAGATGAACATTAACAAAAGCAAAACGAGGATAATGGAATGTAGTCAAATTAAATCGGGTGATGCTAAGGGAATTAGATTAGGAAATGAGACACTTAAAGTAGTAAAGGAGTTTTGCTATTTAGGAAGTAAAATAACTGATGATGGTCGAAGTAGAGAGGATATAAAATGTAGACTGGCAATGGCAAGGAAAGCGTTTCTGAAGAAGAGAAATTTGTTAACATCGAATATAGATTTATGTATCAGGAAGTCGTTTCTGAAAGTATTTGTTTGGAGTGTAGCCATGTATGGAAGTGAAACATGGACGATAACTAGTTTGGACAAGAAGAGAATAGAAGCTTTCGAAATGTGGTGCTACAGAAGAATACTGAAGATAAGGTGGATAGATCACGTAACTAATGAGGAGGTATTGAATAGGATTGGGGACAAGAGAAGTTTGTGGCACAACTTGACTAGAAGAAGGGATCGGTTGGTAGGACATGTTTTGAGGCATCAAGGGATCACAAATTTAGCATTGGAGGGCAGCGTGGAGGGTAAAAATCGTAGAGGGAGACCACTACTTAAACCTAACTAACCTAAGGACATCACACACATCCATGCCCGAGTCAGAATTCGAACCTACGACCGTAGCGGTCGCGCGGTTCCAGACTGAAGCGCCTAGAACCGCTCGGCCACACCGGCCGGCTCTCTAGCTTCATCAGGTCCCATTCATTTCGGTTGTGTGGCGTGGAGTGCCGCATTGCGAATAAGAGTTTGTCCATGACATCGTCGAAGCGGCACAAAATACAGAAAAGCCATTTAGACAAAACAACGTTCGCTTTTGAGTGTTCGTACTAATTTTTAGAATTAGTAAATGTACACAATGCGAAGAAGCAGTTAAAATACGTAACTTTGTAAATATGTGTCAGCTAGACGATTGTGGGTGAGCGTGACATTTGATAATTTGTACAGTAAATATTTTTTTATTAAATGATGAGCTACACCAGGAAATTATGCTGTAAGACACTGAGTGGAAGTATACAAATTAGTTTTAGATGTCGATATTACTCTTTCAAACATCTACCAGTTTTGGGACTGTGACAAATTCCACTTGTACCTGCGCCCTACAAGCACAGCCATGAAAATGTTCAATGTTGTATGTAACTAATTGACGAATAAAATAGTTCTAAAGCTGTCTGATCTGACTGTTAAAGAAGAGAGATAAGACAACTATTGCTAAAGCTGTCTTAATTAATCTACACTAAGAAGATCTGACCTTAATTATCGATAAACATATAAGTAAAACTATTTCTGAACACATCCCATAAAGGGTACTGTTTGCCTCTGTTCACCTCATGACCTCCACACTACCAATGGGAATATTTCATATTTCTGAGTTATTCAAGTTCCTGGTCTTAACTTTCTCCATAAGACGCATCGTACTACATTTCGAGTACAGAGAACTATCGTAGCTTATGTGCACCACTTATCCTATTGGGCATGTCTCCAACATTGTTTCGATTAAATATTGGTTAAAATGGCTCTAAGAACTATGGGACTTAACATCTGTGGTCATCAGTCCCCTAGACTCAGAACTACTGAAACCTAACAACCTAACTAGCCTAACGACATCACGCACATCTATGCCTGAGGCAGGATTTGAACCTGGGGCCCTAGCAGCAGCGCGGTTCCGGACTGAAGCGTCTTGAACCTCTCGGCCATACCGGCCGGCTTTAGATTAAATATAACAACATCTACATACATATTCCGCAAGCCACTGTACAGTGTATAAGAAACGGTACACCATATCAGTATCATCGATATTGTATCCTACTCCGTTTGCGTATTGAGCGAGGCAAAAATGACTGATTGTGTACGTATGTATACCCCTACTTTCTGTTCTGTTCTTCTCGCCGTCCCTACGCGAATGTAATATAGTGGCAGCATAATGGTCGCTAAGTCTTCTTTGAATACAATTTCTCTAAACTTACACAATACGGTTTTGCGAGAACTTAAAAGTGGTTCTTGTTTCTTGTAAAATTGCTATCCCTACCCTTATTCACATTCGTATTTGAGATGTTTTAATTGTTGTACCTCCGAGACACCATTTCGCCACTTACCATGAACTTCTAAAGAGCTGTATAACTCTTGTAAAATGAGGAAACAGCATTGCATACCTCATTTCCACTGTGTGAAATGCCCTGCGAAGTCGCTATATAAATCTATTTCATTGACGGTATAAAGCAACAGAATGCGCTGCGGATATTAATTCGGGGAATTCGGCACGATGATACAAGGAGCAGATTTCATTATATATTTGTTACACTTTTCCTAAGCAGAAATCTCTCCGTCAGTTATTTCATAAGGGAAACAGCAATTCGGCCGAATATGTATGGAGGGACAGGGAAAGTGAATTTTATTCTATAAGACGGAGTTTATTAATAGCGAAGTTCTTCCTTCGCACAGCACACATCGTGTTGTATAGGGGGATAAATCTTACCTGTATGGTCCCTTAAGATGAAACTTGGGTTTTCACTGAACAGTCTTTACAGTTTACATCAGCACGGCTCTTTGAGTGACATGGATGGTTTAGGAAGCATAATGAGCTCTGAGTCCCACAACACACAATCATTCACGCGACCGTAAAGTGCAAGAGGATGTTACACGTTTACATACAAGTAGAGACTGCCACAACATGAGTTTTCAAAGGGCAGAAAATATAAGTCCATCACATATACCAAAGTCTTAATAACTTCGATAAATCCGAAACGGCCTGGGATATTCATTCCGCTTAGAAAACTGGGTATGATATTGTTGTATGGATAAGTCGTAGTTGGACAACAGTTTCTTAACCATCCCTCAAAAAATGTAATACAGTTGGAAAATTCTGACGCAGATAAATTTAGATATAAGTATCGATACTCTGTCCGCTCTGTGAGAAGAGAATTTATTGATTGGTCAGTCCTCTAGTGAGAAACAGAATCCACTCAAGGCCCATGTAAAAGTTGGTACTACACATACGTGCAAGGTCAGCCTGAATTATACTCATGAAATAGAAATCTGAATGAAGTGACCAAAATGGAAAACAAAATTTACCAATAGAGATGAAGAGATCTAAGAACCTAAGAACTTTACATAATAACCAATAAAGGTATTGTACTAACTTCTAAAAAAGCATGAAGTCTATTCAGTTACTTGCTTCACATTGTACAACATAAAGTTAATCAGTCATTAAATCCAGGAACAAGTCCTCAACTCAGTTCAGTACCAGATATAGCTCAAAGTATGGAAACACCAAAATCAACATTAAACCGAAGAAATAAAAATACCGCATTTTCGGAATAAATCTCTCTTGAATGTTCACTTAGGTAATAGCGATGATTGTGTAACTTCTGCACGAAACGTTTAACGAAGCCTGATCAAAACTGGACATATACCGAGGGTACTCTGAGGAGCATGATGTACTCACCACGACGTCCTCTGGAAGAATGTCCACAAAAGACTTTGTTATCGCGCCTGTTAGGCGGAGTTTTCCGATGAATGTAGAAGTAGCGGACGAATAGGGATAATGCTAAAAACAACCGCTCGATGCTTCCCCAACCGGAGGTATGCTAGAAACGATGGGCGACGGTTGTTCTAGACCATGCCAGTTTAATGGACAAATTTTTGAACAGAAATTCACAGGACAATCTCCACGACTGTACACGAGGGTCCTGGTCACTCGCAACAGGTCATTACAAAGTGGAATCTCCTTTGCTATAGACAACACCATGCTACAGGGTATATCTGAACAGGACTCGCAGGAAAATTCCGGAGACTCTACACAGAAAAGAATGAAGACTACGCCCACGAATTACCGAGCTTATGCATGGTGATGACTACGGAAAAGGAGAAAAGTCAACGATATTAAATACAAAATGAAAGAATTGGACCCTATGAATTTTTTCCCTAATCAAAATAAAAACATAATAAAAATAGCACAAAATTTGGAAGCTCCTCTATTCCAGAGTAAACGACAATTACATGAAACGCAGATAAAACAACTCCCTCTTATACTGCCTCGTCTTCCTTCCAAGGATACGCATTAAAATTCCCCGAGCATTTCTACTACACTTTGGTAATTGCTATGCTGACCTTTTGTCCCTTGCAGAGCGTCTCTGAATTCATCCAGTGTTTGTTTTTATGATTACTTGATAAAGCCTCGAAACTCTGGAATGATACTCCAGAACCGATCCCATTACCATCTTGTATGCTATTTCCCTTAATGATCCCGTCCATGTTCTTAGAACCCTTCTAAAATCTTTAAGTATTCCCGTCGCCTTCCCTGATAGTAATTTCCGTGATAATACATGAAAATCCCATTCCAGAACGCTTCTTAGTATTTCCCTAAAATAGTTAAACACTGCGTCGTGCTGTATATTTTCACCATTACTTCGTAATCAGATACAACTGGAGTATTTGTCTTTGTTATAGGCAATATCTTGCATTCATCCACATTTAAAGAAACCTTCCGAACACTGTGTGGAATGTAAACCTTATCTAAGTCTCCCTGCACTTCCTTACTTTACTTTCTTGTAGAAAACAGCAAACTGTTATGAAAAAGCTACTTCAATTAATTTCTTAAATTGTATTTTATTTTAGTTCGAAATATAATTACACTGAGGTAACAAATGTCATAACATACCTTCTAATATCGTTGGATCTCCTTTTTTTCCGGCGCAGTGCCGCTACTCGACTTCACATGGACTCAGCAAGTCGTTGGAAGTCCCTGCAGAAATAACGCGCCAAGTTGCCTCTGTAGCCGTCCACGCTTGTGGAAGGACTGCCGGTGCAGGATTTAATGCACGAACCTACCTCTTGATGGTGTCCCATAAATACTCGATGGGATTCTTGTCGGGCAGTCTGAGTGACCAAATAATTCTATCGAATTTCCAGAATGTTCTTCAAACCGACAGCGAACAATTTGGGCCGGAACATGGTGCACTGTCACCCATAAAAATCCCATCGTTGTTTGGGAACAGATGCCGACCAGCACCGATTCCCGATGATGATGGGTTTATTAGGACCAAAGGACCCAGTCCATTATATGTAAACAGAGCCCACACCAATATGGATCCACCTCCAGCTTGCATAGTGCCTTGTTGACAACTTCGATCTTTGGCTTCGTGGGGTCTGCGCCACTAAAGCCTTGCCATCAGTTCTTACCTACTGAAATTGCGAGTCACCCGACCGGACCACAGTTTACAGTCGTCTAGGGTCCTACAGCTATGGCCATGAGCCCGGAGAGGCGTTGCAGGCGATGTCCAGGTGTTAGCAAAGGCAATCAGGTAGGTCGTCTGCCGCCATAGCCTATTAACGCCAAATTTCGTCGCACTATCCCAACGATGCATTCGTCGTACGACCCACATTGGTTTCTACGGTCAATTCTATTGTGTGTGAAATCTTATGGGACTTAACTGCTAAGGGCATCAGTCCCTAAGCATACACACTACTTAACGTAAATTATCCTAAGGACAAACACCTCCACCGGGTTCAGCTGCACAGTCCATGACTGCAGCGCCCCAGACCGCTCGGCTAATCGCGCGCGGCTTCTACGGTCATTTCACGCAGTGTTGCTTATATGTTAGCACTGACAACCCTCAGAAAACGCCGCTGATCTCGGGCGTTACGTGGAGGCCGTCGGCTACTGCCTTGAGTCTGGTAAGGGATAATGCTTGAAACTTGGTATTATCAGCACACTCTTGACACGGTGAATCTCGAAACATTGAATTCCCTAACGATACCAGAAATGGAATGTCCCACGCGTCTAGCTCCAACGACCATTCCGCGTTCCAAGTCTTAATTACTATCGTGCGGCCATAATGAATTAGTAAACTTTTTACAAATGACAGCTCCACCATTGCACTGCCTTTTACACCTAGAGCGCGCGATAATTCCACCATATGTGTATGTGCATATCGCGGTTGTAGGAGCTACAGTTTGGAACCGCGCGACTGCTACGGTCGCAGGTTCGAATCCTGCCTCGGGCATGGATGTGTGAGAGGTCTTAAGGTTAGTTAGATTTAAGTAGTTCTATGTTCTAGGGGACTGATGACCTCAGCAGTTAAGTCACATAGTGCTCAGAGCCATTTGAACCTGACTTTTATCACCTTAGTGTATATAAGTGCTTTTACTGGAAGCACACACATGTGTCAGTCAGTAATTATCTACTATCACCCGTGTACGACCATTGCGTGGCTATATATTGTCATGCGCAAAAATGTTAAAAATAGATTTTCTTTTGATTAAATTACACTTATTTTCGCTGTAAGGACAATTGGACCCTTTACTGTAGTTTTGTAACAATTAAGTCTGCCTGCCGCTTAATTGTTGCCAGGAAAAGTAATTTTAATTGAATTTCATTTATTTTACTGTTACGACTTAACATATGTTGTAATTACGCCTCAGTATAATTGTCTGTCAATCAGACTGTTTAAGGTAAACAGCCTTAGCAAACCCTCCCGGCTTCTAATAGCGCCGACATACCCGTTACCTCGTCCTACGAGGTTGACCTAAGTGTGTGTTTTAGTGAACTGCTCACACTGCGTCCACGCTATCATCGTCGTGCAACGCACTGACAGGGCTTCCCCTTTCCGCGAACTTCTAATCTGAGTTAACAATATTACCTGGAGCACAGAAAATATACGCCAGTATGTAAAAGTTATTAGTGGGAAAGACACGATACTCGTGCAACATCAGAGCAGATGCGCGTAATAAAACGATTAGACTACACTGTTTGTAAGTACTAGTTATTGCACCAGCGGATTATTACTCGTTGCTGGAAAACCGGTGCACTAATTGAGTGTCTTGCCTTGGCGGAGCGCTTCGGCTATATCGGTAGAATAGAGGCAGCCGAGTGAGACGACCCTGTCGTACGGCCAACGTGGGTTTTCCGCGCGTTCCGCTTTATTTCAGGCAGGGGCACTGGTCCAACAGCGGCCAGGCCGATGCTCCGCATCCCCATTTATTAGGCAACGAGTTCTGTGGGCAGCCCTTTCGCTTTAAAATTCAAATATCGGACGGGCGGCGAATCGAGAGGCTCGTATTTTACTGCAGCTCCTGGCGCGGCCAGCAGCAGGATGAACGGCGGATCCCGTGTCTGCTGGCACACCCTGCGACCCGCCCAGATAAATGCCGTGCCCGACAGCTTTGGAAGGCCGTAAACAACCAGCCACGTAACTGACGGTCTGCCGATCGCGCCCATCCTTCGATGTCATCCGAAGTACCTTTCCACGAGGGTCTCATATATGGAATGGCGAATAAAAAAAATGGGATTGATAATTATCGAAAGAGTAACCGAGATTTGAGTTTAGCTACCTACTAACTGCCGGGATATTAGAAAGGCAGCAGCCATATTCCACTATCTCATGATAGTGTTGTTGCCTCGTAAAGCGGATGTTTTTGACTGCCATCTCGGTCATGGATGTGAGTTTTAAATTGGTTGTTATTGTCTGTCCCCTGTAGAAATAGAGAATCAAGCAGTAGAAATATGTGTCTATATCAAGCGGTCAGTACTACTGAAATACGAGCGTAGAGGATGAAAACCCACTCCACTAATAAGATTTCAGAGGTCCTTCAGCAATATTTCCTCTGTGCTTCGGTATTTGGGACTTGTCGTCTCTGGTAGCTCGTTAGAGATATTACTATTAATTTTATCTTAAATGAATTATGTCATCGGTTTGTAAACCCTAATTACCGATTTTTTGTAAAAATATTTATACAGGTGTTATGAGCAGTCACTAAAATGTTCAACACAGAAAACAGATTAATGCAAGAACCCTTAGACGAAACACGAACACTTTTATCACAGTGTGTTCAATCTTTTCCATTCCACGCTGTGAAACGAGACACGAGGTACACATCAAACTCTTGTCAGGAAACCTGTTGATAGTACTGTGTAACATTTTTAACACGCAACTAACACTGCCGGAGAAACCAACCCGTGACAGAACCGAGCACTACTGAATACAAGCTTGAGGTCGACGGATACAGTTGGCATTGGTGCTGTCAATGTGAATGAGTGAATGGAATAAGTTTGCTTCCTAACTAGACGCACACCAAATACAGTCGACATTTGCTCATTTGTGCAGATGTTTCCAGAGCAGTACAAAGACAAAGAGAGGTAAGATCTCAGACGAAGTACAATGAATCTATATTGAGCCAATAGACACCACAGATCTCCTGTACGAAAATACACAGGAATTAACCCTCAAGAAGCTTCGTTCTGGTACGCTTTGTAGAATAAGTAAATTCAATATGTGGTGACTATAGTGAGAAGAAGTACCACTAGGGGAAACTCTAAACGGTTAACGTTAACTGTGAATGCTCGTGTGTCCAGTATCAGCAACATCCGTCCTCTAGATCAGCCGTTCTCAAAGTGTGGTGGCGCAGAGAGTAATAGAGGGAGCACCGGCTTTCACTGAAATATTATCATTTCATGTTATGTGGGAAGAGGACTTCCGGTGAACAAATACTGCGAGCGTCAGATTCTCATTTCCATGAACCAAATTAGGAATCTCCCATATCGTTAATTTGCTGTATTATTTCACAAGAAGTGACCAATAGACCCTGTCAACAGGAAAGCTAAGCAACTGTACCCGACCACCCTCAGAGTTAGCTACTTATCGATTAATAACCACTATAGACAATGAGCCACTTTATAATGTGATGGCCACTTCCTTGCAATACTGACTACAATATCACGTTGTTGCCGGCCGGAATGGCCGAGCGGCTCTAGGCGCTTCAGTCTGGAACCGCGCGACCGCTACGGTCGTATGTCCGAATCCTGCCTTGGGCACGGATGTGTGTGATGTCCTTAGGTTAGTTAGGTTTAAGTAATTCTAAGTTCTAAGGGACTGATGACCTCAGATGTCAAGTCCCATAGTGCTCAGAGCCATTTCAACCATCACGTAGATAATCACCGCCATTGTGAATGTGCACTAGATTTCAGCCAGGCTTCTAAAGTTAATTCAGAGGTAATAAGTTAGCTAGAAGTTGAATTTTAGAACATGTTCAGTGGAAGTAATTAACTGGATTTAAAATTAAGTGACACAAGTTTCGCTATTTTCATGGATAACTGGTAGATTCACAATGGTAAGGAAAAAGGTTCGCATTTAATCATAGTCCTTTCTCCTTACGCATCTTCCTTTGTTGTTATCACCAACGTTAGCTCTAAACGCAAAAACCAAAGTACGTAAATATCAAGTTGATTATCTGAAGTTAGGCTTTACCATCATTCTTTTGAATAACGAGGAAGACCACAATGTGTTTTTGTTTTTAGCTAAGGAGAGCCTGGAGATCATAATAGTAAAAAAAAATACTTGCAGAAGAAACATCCAGACCATACCGGTAAACCCATCTAATCTTTCTAGCGACATCATCAAAAACTAAAAGGAAACTTCTGATTCCTCAAAAGCCAGGTATCAGTTGCTAAGAGAACCCCAGCAGATTTGAAGATGTATCACATGTAATTGCAAAATCCTAATCACCACACGTGATTGGCGAGAAATTACTTCTTCCCGCAGCCGTCAAAATGTGTGGAGAAAGGATTGGGGACAGTCTGAAGTCGGCACCACTCTCAAATGATACCATGATCGTCGTATTGTTGCAACAACCAATAACATCAAAAATGAAATACACGTGGACTTTCTACTTTGTATAGCTCTGGAAGGGACGACTACAGGCGAATATATTTTCTTTCCTGCGAATTCCTTTTATGTTGACAGCAATCTGTCATGTACTAATTGTATTGGTACGTGTACACATGTGGCGGCAGCAGTTATTAGAATTAAACAGTTGTTTAAGGGAGTGTGTCCTTTTGTCAAATTCACACATTGCATGATATACAGGGAAGCATTGGCTTCTCAATTAATACAATGGGAATTCAATAAAGTGCTGAAAAGTGCTGTCTGTGTTTTAATTTTGTGAAAGGACGAGCTTGAAACTGTAGACTATTTTCCGTTCTTTGCAAGGAGGTGGTTTACACTTATGATTCACCTGTACTGCACACGGAGATACGTCTCGTGGTAAAGTTCTTCGTTCCATTGCGGATCTGAATGATGAACTTCGTCTTTTCCTGTTCAACAGCAGCCCTACACTCCCAGGTCTGCTTCTGGATCAATAATGGCTTCTAATATTGTGCTGCTTGGCCAACGTTTTACAGAAATGGAACGATCTTCGTCTCTCACTTCAAGGCCGAAAGAGGAATATCACTTTTCTACCCGAGGAAACTCCTGAGCTGAAGAGAACACTGGGACTATGAAAAATACAAATGGGGAGGCGTAATGGCGAGGTGTTTTTTGTGTGAATGATTTCGTGAAATGAAATTAGTAGATTCTACGTAGCATATTTCGAAAACCTCTGTCAATAATCCGAGAATAAATTTCTAGAACTTGCACCTCATTATGAATGGATCCACAGCCCGTTCGATACTATGATAATAGGCCACTAATGAGACGCCTGTCAACACTAGAGCATGAGGAGCTAATAAAATGGAATTTAAATCGACGTCTCTTGAAAATGTTTGAGTGCAGACTCGGCGTGATTATCTCTATCTGCAAGAAGTGCAGTGGACGTATTATTACCGTTCCCATCAACTTAACTTGTGTGGTAAACATTTTCCGCAGTGGGAGTTCTCAAAACTAAACATCAGTCTCGACTGCAGATGGAAGGGTTTCCGCCAGTTGCTGTTTCAGAGGCACAGCAGAGACTAGATCTACTTTCTTCTCAAATTCAAGCACACTCATCACACTAGATGTGAAAATAAAAGAAACTTTACGAATTTTGACCCATCTGCATCTTTAATCTTGTTTATTTCTTTTTGGATGATCATTTTAAATCTAACAGTTTTTAAATTTAGTCGTGACGTTTCAAATATTAAACCATTCGGCATAAATTAGAATTAATACATGTGGAAACAGTTAAATTTGAACAAAATAATTAATACATAAAAAAAGAAGGGTAGTGAAGTACCCGGGTTTAGTCAGTTCCTACAACTGCACACATAGTCCTTCTTATGTATAAACTAGTTGTAATTGTTAAATTTCACTGCCTTTCTCTAATACAAAAGTATGAAAATTTAAAGAAAGCTTAACTCTGATGCACTTCAAGGAGACTGACTATATTGTTGTTGCTGTTTTTGTTGTAGTTTTAACTGATAGCTGCAAAAAATTGAGAGAAATGAATAGATATCGAGGGTTACTTTTGTTCCAACTGAGAGCAGTGCTGAAAAACGATAGAAAAGTAGAGGGCACTACAAAATTATTTATGTTTCATAAGGGTGGCGCGACGGAAAAAGTTTGAGAATTCCTGTTCTAGACCAAGTCTGTACACTGATCTGCTCGTCCGAGCTGTCTCGACCTCATGCCTCAGCAATGAACAGCCGGTCGGCTCATGGCGAGTAATAGAAGGGGAAGATGAGGGGAAGTGAGGAGGAATCCGATCGAGGCACGATAAACTGTTGGAAGTGGTCTCTTCTGTGGTTGCTAATACTCTGTCCACTCATATTAACGTGACTGCTTACCATAAACTTGAATCACCACCATTTGCAGGGCGGACCGCTTGGAGGCGTGTGGGAATAGATCCAATGCGTTTCTGGAAGGTACCGACGAGGATATGGGACAATGCCGACTTCCATGCAGTGGCCAGCTGCGCTAGGTTTCTCGGTTGAGGATCCATGGCGCGAACAGCCGGATCCAGGTGCCCCAGATTCACGATTTAGTTTAAACCCCAAGTTTGGTGGACAGGGGATTACGGTAAACCCATCCTGTTGCCCTTCGAACTAGCCACGTACTCTGTGAGCTGTATGACATGTTGCGATGCCTTGCTGACACATTCCATTGTGCTGAGAAAAAACCAAACTGTATGTAGGGATGGACATGATCCCCAAGGATAGAAGTATACTTGTATTGATTTATTGTGGCTTCCAGAACGAGGAGATCACTCACGGAATGCCTTCTGGCCTGGACCCTTCCGCCGATTGTTGCAGAATATTTACTTTCAGACGCTTCACACCATACATGCCAATGGCCATCTGTCCAATGGAGCATAAAACGTGTTTCATCTGGAAAGGTCACCCGTAGACACTCAGTGGAGGTCCAGTTGAAGTACTGGCGTGCAAATTCCAACCTTCCTCGCCGATGAACAGTAGTCAGCATGGGTGCATGAACCGTGCGCCTGCTGCGGAGGCCCATACACAGCAACGCTCGCTGACGGTCGTTGAGGAGGCTCTGTTGGTATCTACTTGATTCATGTCGGCACTCAGTTGCTGAACAGCTGCACGTCTGTTCGCTCGTATACATCTCCGCAGCTATCGTTCACCCCTTCATCTACGGCATGTGGTGAACACCATTTGCCTTAGCGCCGTTTTCAATAGCGCCATTCTGCCATGCGCGGTGTACTTTAACCACGGCAGCATGCGAAAAATTAAAAAACTTTGCCGTTTGGAAATACTTCCAACCATAGTTTGAAAGCCAATGGTGACGCCTTTCTGGACGTCAAACAAATCGACCCGTTTTCGCTTTATAACAATGACTAGTACGTTCTTCCGTGTCCCCCCGATATGCTTTCTATACCCTCCACTAGTAGTGCCCCTACGTTCTTCCAGTTTGAAGACAGAGTACTTCTACTGAGATTCATTGCTTCGCCGTGGCTAATTGATGCCTTTCGTAACAAATTTGTTTCCTAACACTGTTGCATTAAGGAGAAATGACAATGACATGAAACTTTCATTTCTTTTAATCGATAAGGTGAAGAACATGAGGTAGCTGAGTATGAAACATGTTTCTTACGATTGACGCAGCCTTACGATGAATGTCTTCTTCGGACCAAGCTTAAACTGACATCACCTTGTATTTCGTAACTATGTTATTATCACGTTAAACATCGAAACACTAGACGCTAATTAATACTATTTATTTTGCTTTACACTAAAGCATCAATGTCTGATAACTCTTTATCACTAGTAATAATTTGAAGGTAAGTTTTTAAGTTGAAGTCTGTCACTGAACTTCTGTGGGTAGATATCTTCCTGTTCACAGCGGAAAAAGGTTGCTCGCACACATATGTGGATCCAAAGACTGACATATTGCTAGCTGAAAAACTGAGAAGTCGTGAATATGTATATTGAAGAACAGATGTCTAGAACAGATATTTTACTATTACACTTATCACACAACCGTTAGTCACACTGCAGATCGGTAAGTTCTAACTGTAGCTAGGCATCTTGTACTGACTTGTTATACAGGGTGTTACAAAAATATACGACCAAACTTTCAGGAAACATTCCCCACACACAAAGAAAGAAAATATCTTATGTGGACATGTGTCCGGAAACGCTTACTTTCCATGTTAGAGTTCATTTTAATACTTCTCTTCAAATCACATTAATCATGTAATGGAAACACACAGCAACAGAACGTACCAGCGTGACTTCAAACACTTTGTTGCAGGAAATGTTCAAAATGTCCTCCGTTAGCGAGGATACATGCATCCACCCTCCATCTCATGGAATCCCCGATGCGCTGATGCAATCCTGGAGAATGGCGTATTGTATCACAGCCGTCCACAATACGAGCACGAAGAGTCTCTACATTTGGTACCGGGGTTGCGTAGACAAGAGCTTTCAAATGTCCCCATAAATGAAAGTCAGGAGGGTTGAGATCAGGAGAGCGTAGAGGCAATGGAATTGGTCCGCCTCTACCAATCCATCGGTCACCGAATCTGTTGTAGAAAAGCGTACGAACACTTCGACTCAAATGTGCAGGAGCTCCATCGTGCATGAACCACATGTTGTGTCGTACTTGTAAAGGCAGATGTTCAAGCAGCACAGGTAGAGTATCCCATATGAAATCATCATAATGTGCTCCATTGAGCGTAGGTGGAAGAACACGGGGCCCAATCAAGACATCACCAACAATGCCTGCCCAAGCGTTCACAGAAAATCTGTGTTGATGACGTGATTGCACAACTGCGTGCGGATTCTCGTCAGCCCACACATGTTGATTGTGAAAATGTACAATTTGATTACGTTGGAATGAAGCCTCATCCGTAAAGAGAACATTTGCACTGAATTGAGGATTGATACATTGTTGGATGAACCATTTGCAGAAGTGTACCCGTGGAGGCCAATCAGCTGCCGATATTGCCTGTGCGCGCTTTACATGGTACGGAAACAACTGCTTCTCCCGTAGCACTCTCCATACGTTACCTTGTACAGCAGCAACTTCTCTGACGCTAACATTAGGGTTATCGTCAACTGCCCGAAGAATTGCCTCGTCCATTGCGAGCTTCCTCGTCGTTCTAGGTCTTCTTCAGTCGCGAGTCATAGGCTGGACTGTTCCGTGCTCCCTAAGAAGCCGATCAATTGCTTCGAACGTCTTCCTGTCGGGACACCTTCGTTCTGGAAATCTGGCTCGATACAAACGTACCGCGCCACGGCTATTGCCCCGTGCTAATCCAAACATCAAATGGGCATCTGCAAACACCGTATTTGTAAACATTGCACTGACTGCAAAACCACGTTCGTGATGAACACTAACCTGTTGATGCTACGTACTGATGGGCTTTATGCTAGTACTGTAGAGCAATGAGTCGATTCTCAACGCAAGCACCGAAGTCAACATTACCTTCCTTCAATGGGGCCAACTGGCGGTGAATCGAGGAAGTACAGCACACACTGACGAAACTAAAATGAGCTGTAACATGGAAATTAAGCGTTTCCGGACACATGTCCACGTAACATCTTTTCTTTATTTGTATGTGAGGAATGATTCCTGAAAGTTTAGCAGTACCTTTTTGTAACACCCTGTAATTGGATAGTGGAGTGTCTGACCAACGGTTTGAAGTTCCTCATCCGACCATAAAACTGCTTTCAGTGGATTTTAAAACACTTACTCTAGCGCGCAGTTCGGATAACGCCAGCCAGCCGATGGTGGGCGAGCAGTTCTAGGCGCTTCAATCTGGAATCGCGCCACCGCTATGGTCGCAGGTTCGAATCATGCCTCGGGCATTTATGTGTGTGATGTCCTTAGGTTAGTTAGGTTTAAGAAGTTCTAAGTTCTAGGGGACTGATGATCTGAGATGTTAAGTCCCCTAGTGCTCAGAGCCATTTTGGATAATGCCCTACACACTGTCGATGTGACCGCGTGACCCGTCGGTCCGCACCACTGGTCGCGACCATTCATCCGCGTTAGACCCTTACACACATGGCTACATAGTAGCGCGGCTACAGAGAGGAAGGTGAACAATTGCCTCCTCGCGTGGTAGTGATGCATTTGTCGTTTGTGAGCGTTTTGATTGTTGAATCACACACATTTTCTGTGTCATTCTAAACAATTTTCTGCTCTTCTCTGATGCAAAAATGACTTAGAAAGTGAAACTGGCCTCACAAGGGCTCAGTGCACCCCGCTTGCCAACAGCGCTCGGCAGGTCGGACGGTCACCCATCAATGTGGTGTTTCTGTCAGGTTTAACAGTTCTTACATGCTTCCCGTCAGTTGCACTAAGACAGAAAAAACAACGTGCATTACAAACAATTCTGCTACATTAATCCAGAAGTCTTCCGATGCAGATGGCATGCATTTGCTTTGTGGGATGTCTCATATTCCCTGAGAAGTGTATGGCACGATTTTGGGTATAGTGTAAATACCACATTTGAAGGAATAGTGCAGCTCTGTAAATCTACAGTCTGTAGTAAGGCACATGAAATAAGAGACGTTTGGTTTATTGCAGCCACACAGTCACAGAAGAAGTGGAAATTCGTGACTGTTACACAAGAGGACTGAGCTAGAGGAAAGCGTCAAAAAGTGGTTATCCTGCAGAATCAAACCAAATCTATGTGTATTTAGATATGCTGAATTTCCTAGCACCTTTAATTGCCATTAAACAAGCAGAGTTGCAAGAAGTAGTTGTTGATTCTGATGAGGAAAATATTTCCGAGATCAGAAAGGAATTCTCGAAGACTAAGAGAATGACAGAGGAGGAGAAATTGTTTTAGCAAACACCAAGAAAAAGAATTCATCAAAACCAGAAACATATGACCATGAAAGGTATTCTCTACTGTCATTGTTGGATGATTAAAAATCTGTGTCGCGGCATATGAAGATGGACGTCATATTTGAAATAATGTATGAAGTATGGCAGCTTATACGGTTCACTAGAAAACTATTTTCAGTTCGCCTCACACATACAAGTATCTGTACATTCAAATCCACCCGTAACTATTATTGAAGTCATTCAAAGCACAGGTACATCAAATCGCGATGCCACACTTTCACCTGTATCATCTGATTCGTCAGTAGTCACTGATTTATTCTGAGGGTAGCGTAAATTTTAAAGAGTTATTTCATTGTATTTTAATATTGTACGTCAGAACAAATTACTGTTAAATCTACATTAAAAATAAATGTATATGTAAAATGAGAATCTTATTTACCTTAAGGTAACCATTAGTCTTTGCTCACCGAGCGAGATCGCGCAGTGGTTAGCACACTGGACTCGCATTCGGGAGGACAACGGTTCAATCCCGTCTCCAGCCATCCAGATTTAGGTTTTCCATGATTTCTCTAAATCGTTTTAGGCAAATGCCGGGATGGTTCCTTTGAAAGGGCACGGCCGATTTCCTTCCCACTCCTTCCCTAACCCGAGCTTGCGCTCCGTCTCTAATGACCTCGTTGTCGACGGGACGTTAAACACTAACCACCACCACCAGTCTTTGCTCATTTGCGTACTTTTCCTCGTTAGATTAGCGTTGGGCACAGCATATAACTCATCAAAGGACGTCGCAGACATTTTGAAGCAGTTAAGAATTTTGCAGAGCTTTCTCTCAATTATTTGTAAATTGTAAATAAAGGCACGCGTTTCTCTTGAGTAGTTAACATAGGAAGAATCCAGCACTTTCGTCGACACCGGTGGCAGCTGTATTTTCTTTTAATAACATAGCGATAAGCAACACATCCTCGTCAAAATCCATCCTGCAATTTGGTCCCACAAGCACACAGACAGCCCTGTCCGCAGAGCTTCCGCCACGCGGTTTAGTCGCGAGCTCGGTGGTTCGACCGCGCGGCTCAGACGCGCTAGAGTCACACATTTCTTCGATTGAACGGCGCCGCTGAATCGTCGAGACGAAATCGTCCGTGTGAAAGCAGCCTAAGAAACCTGCCATTAAGTTCATACGAATGCGTTTAAGGCTACGGCCAAGTTAACACATGGTCATTCCTCTGAAGACGGTGCTCAGTTTGTTCTTCCCTTGGGCTACATAATGACATCTCAGTTTCCCATTTTACCGCGAGAGCACCCTACCATTTAAGCAATAGAGTGTGAGCACTTTTGTTGCCATAGCTGCCTGCTGACATACTTGCTCTAGTGTAAGTCAGTGCATCATACTCGCAGTGATGATTGCTCCCGACAAATGCCAGTGCTCGAACTTTACAGTGTGCCTTGGCCCACTGAAGGTGGTGGAGTTCGCAACACGAACCTTGTCGCCTACCAGGCAAGTCATAAACGTGATCTTCTGATTTGGATTGTCTTCTGTTTCTTGCAGCTGTTTGATTTCTTTTAAAGACGCTGCTTGAGAAGCGAGGACATCTTGTTGTGACTCTGCTCTAAATCTTTCGGCCCAGCGTCTGTATATTCGTGTTCTTGGACTGCCATGTCATCGTAGGAAAGGTATGCACAATAGTTCGAAAAAAGTGTTGCAGGCTTGAGACTTTTGCGATATCATGGAGTGGTCCAAATGGAAAATCTTTTGGCAGTTACAGAGCCAAGCGGACAGCGCGACTCTGCAGAGACTGGAGCTTCTTCGTGCGTTTTTCGGCTGCCTGACAATGGCATTCTGCAGGTGACAGAGCTTGAGTAAACGATTTCAGAGCTTGGGTTTCTGTTCCTGAATGTGCAGGCGCCAGGTAAGTTGACAATTTAGAGTGACTTGAAGATAGCGTGCCGTCGACCTCCAGGGGACAGGGTTGCTGCTGACAATCTGCAATGACACGACATGTGACTCTCAGAAACTGTGCCTTCGCGCAGTTGAACTTGACTCAGCACTTGACAGCCCACTCAGCGAATGTGTTAGTGGTCAGTTAGAGTCTACAGTGGAGGATGGCGGCGTTCATCCTCCTGCTGTATAACGCTGTATCGCCAGTATAGATAGCACGCTGGGCGCAAATCAATCTCAGGAGTGTCTACAGGAGTGGTCCTAAAGCCGAGACATGTGGGACGCCTAATGCGATGAGCTGTCCAGATTCTGTCCTCACATAGGTGGTCCTGCTGTCTACATATGGATGTATGAGGCGAAAGTGGGATTCCCATATCCCCTGCTTGAGTAGTCTGGACAGGAGGCGTGTGTCAGACGCTGTCAACTGCTCGCGAACCACCCATGAACACTGCTCTCAGATATTTATAGCATTCCATCACGTCAAAGGCCTATTCAACCAGCGGCATAAGAGGGTGTACTGTCGAGCAGCCTTGGCGGAACTCGTACACTCATACATTTGTCCGACATGATGCAGTGCCGAGTAAGTGGTTGATGCCTTCACGACAGAGGCATTGGACTGGTCCTCGCTTGGCCGTAAATCTTCTGTCCACACCATAATTTCAGTAAGGTGCGTGAGCTAGTACATATTCCTGTTCTCCACTACGTCTGTCGAGATGATCAGCAAAAGCGGTATATTTTCGAGTGATCGAAGCTCCGTCATCGTAACGACAGTAGACAAATGATAGCCCAGAGCAACGAACTCTTCTTGGATGTGTTCAGGCTCCATGCTGAACAGTATGTCACACAGCACGATTTTCTGTTGCTCCCACCAAAGTTCGATTTGTGAGCTCCCATGTGCACCTCCACGAATAAAGGCATTGAATAAAAGAAAGAAAAAGCTCTCTCCTTATTTCCTCCTTGTGAGTGGCTGGACTTCAAGCTGTTGCCTGTCACTGTCCAAGGGCCCACCAACGCATACGTCACATTAACCCTAAATAAAATCGGTCAAAAATTTAATGTATGCAGGCAGTAATACGTGGTGAAATAATGTTCACTTCGTACACTGTTTCAAATGATTAAAAAACGGAGATTATTGTACAAAACTAAACTATCCATTTACACTATTCACAATCGATTAACCTTGAAATATTACCTGTCAGAGTGCGAGCCTAAGTAAGCTGACTAGCAGCACCTGTTTGCTTAAACTTTCAGAAATGAACGAAAAATATTTAAAGTTGCTTCAGCAAAATTCTAAGATGAAGTTCTATAATCATGAACTAACGACATTCCAAACGTTGATCAATTTCAAAGTTAACTACAGATGATTTTTTTCAGATTCCGACTAAGTCGCCTAACACAAAAGTATTTAGAGTTCTCACGTTGAAAATCTTTCATTGTCTTTGTGACTGTCTCACACGAAATACTAGATTTCCCAACCAACCAGTTCGCCAGCTGCGGGTCTTTTTCTAAATCAAGACGAGTTGAAAATATTTCATCTTAACGTGAAAGACATTCGCAACATCACCTATAAAAAATCTAAGAGAGGATTTTTGGTAGTGTAAGGGACCAAATTATCAGTTTCGATGTTGTTACTTACTGCTATTTTTTTAAATATTGTTGAGTTGAGCCTCTATGGACTGCGTGGTAACAACCTACTTCACTCTAGTGTCCAGGTCTTGTTCTTGTTCCAGCTTTGACTTCCTGCTTGAAATCTTCTGAGCCCGGCAAGAAGTGCCTGTTTATGCTCTTCGGATAATGGTCTTCTCCGTCTTTTGGACATTGATGCCATTTTAAAACCTTGGTAATTGTTCATTAATCTTCTAAATTTGTTCTTGTCAGGAATTTCTCTCTCTGAGATACGAATCTGCCTTAGATATTTTTCACATTCTTCGATCCATCTTAGCCTTGTTTTCTTAGACTGGATGAAACTCCATATTCTTTTTGTTACTGCTATATATTTCTCCCTGCTTAAAATAATTCTCGTACTTGAATATAAAACTTTATCTAGGTGAACTGATAGTGTTGCGCAGCGGTATGTATGAAGCCTCAGAATTTACATTATAAATGACGGTACGATATCCCCCAAGCTGTTGTATGATGATGGTTTTTCCCACCTCGTGGACAGATGCTCACGCTAGCTGAGATTTCTTTTCACGTTTCATAATTTTATATAGTTTGGAAATAAAATAATCTTTAAACATTAGTATCTCGCTAATTGTCTTAAGTGATTGATAAAAACGTAGTGGCAATGGATGTATCTCAGTGAGTAATATAGAACTGGTATAATAAATTTCTCGTGAATATTGTGTATTTTCAATTGCAGGTCAGAAAGTATATTCTGTACATGAAAAAGTGAATTTCCTGGTAATAACAAATGAAACAGTGAAAGTAGCTGTAGCGTTAGTAAGTAGATGTAATTAAAGAAGTACGATTGTAATCATTTTGATTGCTTTATATTTATTAATGATATAACGACGTAAAACGGCGTATATATGATTTTAAACACTATTTATAATAAAACCATTAAAGCTACATGAAAACTATGGCCATCAGTGGAATTCTGATGAAATTTGCATCCAAATTCATGTGTAATATATATTCATATAATATTATATCTATAGTTTATGTATGCTTTTGAAAGCTAGAAGTGTTTGAGCTTCACTGACGTCAGTGTGAGTCTATAAATAACAGTGGAATTTTCGCAGAGTGCATTATGTACTCGGCGGTACATTCCAGCTGCGAAAAACTTTAAAGGACACGGCCGCTCGCATGCATCCAGATATAACACTAGCAGCAGTGTCTTATGACACAGGAGATCGTGTTTTGACAGCTGCACTCAGGATTTCTCATGCGCTGAGGGCTGCTAATCATCATCCCTCCAAGGTGCTGCCACCTGCTGATGTTCACGCGAAGCTCGTCTGAATTAACAAGGCCCCCACAGCTAACCGTTATAGTGGACTTCGGAAGGTAGCCACCACGACTGAATTGACTGAATACATAAAATATTAAATATGGAGAACTTTATATAAAAACTATACCAAAGCAGTAACGGAGAAACCAGTAACATGGTTTAAAAATAAAAATTACAGGAGTGCACGAGTGAAGACGTGCCCTCAAGAATCCAAGGTAGTAAACTAAGACTTTATTCCACCACTGCCTTGCAACATGCTGTGTGAGAAACAGGTATGGTTCAAGAATTCTCTATAATTGCTCTGTGTAAAAATTAACAGCTATTTCACTACCGCTGCCGTCTTTTATAATGTTAATTCTAGAGCTTTTTTCGCATTTTTGAAATTGTATATATCTCCAACACCTAATTCAGAACCTTTAAAAATGTTCCCAAAAATTGTGGCATACAAACATATTCGCACTCTTATATGCCGAGGGAGAAGGAGACAGTGGCAATGGGAAAGAGACAGAAGAGTAATAAATACTGGAAGATATTAGACGGTTGTAGTATAGAAAGAGCGAAGGAGGCAATGGCAGTGTGCGAGAAAGAGAGACACAGTGGCAGTGGAAAATTCTTGACTGTGACAAAATAGTGCTAAGAAAAGAGTGATGGAGACATTGCCAATGCGTAGGAATAAGGAGAAGAAGAAAATGGAAGTGGATGGCAGCCATGATGATGAGAGACCAAGTCTATGCCAATGGCAAATGGGGCAGAGAGGAATAGTGACAGTGAGAAGAGGCTGCAGCAATAGGAAGGAATGAAAAAGACAGTAGCAGTAAGAGAGAGCAAGAGGGAGACAGTGCACGTAAGAGGAGATTTCGGTAGCAGATCAGAAAGAGTGAGACTGCATTGTGGGACACAAGAAGGTGACAGAGAGACACAAAGATATAATGACAATGAGTTGGACTGAGTGAGTGAGTGATAATGGGCAAGTGGGAGTGGATGGGTATGAGAGACGTACAGATGGTGTCAATGGCTCTGAGCACTATGGGATTTAACTACTCAGGTCATCAGTCCCCTAGAACTTCGAACTGCTTAAACCTAACTGACCTAAGGTCATCACACACATCCATGCCCGAGGCAGGATTCGAGCCTGCAACCGTAGCGGTCGCGTGGTTCCAGACAGTAGCGCCTAGAAACGCTTGGCCACTCCGGCCGGCGAGAGACTTACAGCAATGAACTAGTGCACGTAAACGAGTTAAGTTCACGTGGGGATGAGAGGTGAGCTGCAAGCTAAAAAGAGCGTAGAGATGTTCGCTTGCCAAAACGTTTGGGAAAATTTTTAAAGACAAAGTGTGGTCTACACCAAAGTACCATTATCCAAGATGACGGCCGTGACGTCACATAATGACACAAGGACCGTTATCCAAGAGAGCAGCTTTTCGAGGGAAAGTGTCACGCTCCCTCCCCTCCCCTCCAGTCCCCCAGAAAAATGGTGGGAAGTTGAAATTCCAAAAGGCTAATTCATCACCTAAGAAAATGGAGGGAAAGAAAGGGCAATTGGGCTACCTCCACTAACCTAAGTCATCTGACCGCCACTTCTTCTCAAGAACTGCCACCAACTTTGAATTTTGGCAGGAAGATAAGTCACTTTGGGTTTCTCTACTAATCTAAGTGAATGTCACGAAAGAAAGGAGACATCGACTAGCCTCAGTCACCTGACCGCCACCTCCTCCTAAGGATTCGTGCGAAAAGTACTTGACCAGTGCTGGACATAAGTCTTTATTTAAACAACATCTTACAGCACAGCCATCAAGTGTCTTCATCACGAGGTAAGGACTCCAACTAACCTAGTACACAGTACCACCACCAGAAGACGCTCTCATCTGTGACATAATTTAAGATGGTGAGCGGAAATGGCGGGAAACAGTGTGTTCGCCACGAGGTCCTGACTCAAACTGACCTAGTACACAGCATCACCACGAGAGGTCACTACCGTGACGTCAGCTGATGACACAAATACTATAACTCAAGATGGCGGTCTGGAGTGGGGGAAAATGGCGGTAAAACGACTCTGAATGTGCCTGACATAAGTCTTCATTTTGCAGGCAGTCTCTCCACCACTAGATTTAGAGTCCAACTGACTTAGTACACACTACTGCCACCAGAGGGTGCTGTCATCCCTTCTGTGACGTAGTCCAAGATGCGGTCTAAAAGGGGAAAATGGTGCGAAAATGACTCAGCCTGCTCTGAGCTGCTGGAGAGAGTAAGGAAGGAGTGTACTTTCTTTATTTTGGAACAGTTTATTTAGGCATGGTGTATATTTATCACACTGATACAAAACATACCCTTGGGTTCACAATACACAGTCTGCAGACCTGTAAACCACTCCTAAATAATGCTCTGCAGACACGCAAACAACTCCTAACTTACCAAAATAATTTCACTGCAGGCCTGTAAACTACGCCTTAATAATGAAGCACATTGATGTGTAGATACGCTCAGTACTCGTAAATTATCCAAATAGCGCATAGCACAGCCTACAGACACACTCGCAAAGTAATGCTGCCGACACGCACAGAAACAGCCCTCTGCCCCACTATCCATTGGACCACACATACTCCCAGAAATCGGGATACACCAACAGCCCCGCAAAGTGACACGACTGTCAGCTGTCAAACCACATACAGGCGTCCATTTGGGTCCTGCTCGCATTAGGTGGTGGCATCACTTTCATACTCAACACCTGAGAAATTCCTATCGACATACATGTTCACTAGCTGTGTGGTGTGTTATGCTATCTGACATAAGAACATGATTTACACAATTCAACGTCTAGTTTCCTTCAGAGGACCCTGGATCAGAGTATCTAAATGTCAGTTTATGACCCGACACAGACATCAAAGTTGTGGCAGGAAAACGAAATGTTTGGTATTGTACAAAGCGTGTTAGAAAACAGCATTTCAAACAATGACACAGGGTCACAGGGAGCGCCTTTTGCGATTTAGTATAGTCTGTGGGATACAATCATTCACCTAGAGTCTAGGTGATCAAACTTTAAAGTGGCCTCTGCAGTGCCTGTATATTTAATAGGATCATACTGCACATGTGGCAGTAGTAGCAGCAGTTTGAGTTGTGAATTCGGCGAGGGACGGGTATACCGTTAGAAATGCTTGGAGGGCTGCACACTGTGCTAATCTGGGAAGCATTGCGGAGACTCTTTCTCCACACTGGACCGCACTGCAGCTATGTGCCATTGCACCAGCATCGGTGCCTAGGCGACTTCTATTTCAGATGAAGTTAGTTCAGCTTTTATAGTTCTAAATTTTTCTCTGTTGGGGTGTACAGAATAACGATGATAGAATGTTGGGCTGGTTGATTTGAATGGACGTGGATCTGTAGTACTTGTATGTACAGTAATTTGGGGACGCACCACAATGTGCGCATTTCCACCGAATGGCCAAAACATGCTCCTGTCGCACTAACTGAGGCCACTCTGTTTCTACACTGGCTGCAGAAGGAGGTGGATATGGTTTTCTCCGACTTCTACTCAGATCCGACTAAAAATTGAACTATCACATGCGCAAAGCTGTAGAAATGTGATCAGTTGCAAGATGCGTAGGGACTGACTAAACCCAGGTTGTAATTTTGCTGTAGCAGACAAGTTCAAGGAAGGTGACTCATTGTGAGATATGAGAGTGCCAGAAATATTATTGAGTAGTGGTTGTAATCATTAAAGGAATTGTCAATAGGATCCAACACGGGTATATGCTTGAATGGAAAGACCAGATTCCAAATCATGGACATCATTTCTAGCGGATAGCGTCACACTAGAGATGTGAGAAGCTAGTGTACATTTTCTTAAGTCCTCAATCAACACATCATCTATTACTAATGTTTGTGTTCCTTCTCAATCAGTCATCGCCTATAACTTGGTGGATATACAGGGCGTCCCAACTATCTTGTCCACCCAAAGTATCTCTGGAGCAATAACAGCTATTGGAAAACGACTTTCACCTGTATCACTGTAGGGCTGGGGCCCATGAATGTAGATATTTGGAAACATTCTAAAACGAAAGCATATGTATTTTTAACACAAATTTATGTTTTTTTTTAAATGGACCTCCTATATTTTTTTCTTCATCAATCCATAGCATGACAAAGCACACACACAATGGCGTTGATTTCATAGCAAAATTCCCATTACAACCCCCGAGATATTAAGATGCGAAGTTGACGCTTGAAACACCCGACATGCGCTGCTAGCACACGTCCTGAGGCTCAGGCGTGAACCCCATGCTGCCCATAATCGCGATGTGATTGACATGCGTAATGCATAATCACAGTATTGTTTTGCATCGTCTGGAATCATTTATTGGTCACGTATTATAGTTAGTAATAGTGGGGGGTGCGTGATATGTTCGCATTTCAGCATCAGGCTTATAATGTCTGTGTTTGTGATCTGACATTTGTAAAGGAGATGACTATATCCAGTCTTAAGGAAGGTACAGATATTTCCTTTTCCAGAGCTATAGCCTTCAGCAGGGTGTATTTCCGGTACTTTGCTCGTTGTTGAACGCCCTTCAATTTAGACCGTGATTGTAACTTTTAATTGTAAGCATGATGATAAAATGTATATGTTACTGGTTTTCTAGAATGATTCCGTGTATGCATGGCCTGTGGTGGGAATGATTCACTTTTGCCGTTAGCGGCAGGAGGTGTCTGAATGCATAGGCCTGTTGCAGTGTAGGAATATACCTGAGTTAACTTTTCCGTCGTCTAGACGACCGAATAACGGACTAATACTTAGTATGTGTTGGGTGGGTTTCGTGATCAAGTGAAAATTTGAGAAGATTGCGTATGGAGGTGCGTTTGACTGGACCTATATTCCCTCCCATGTAAATTGTTCGGTTGATTGCTTCTGCACATTTCGCGCCTTTATTTAGTTGAAAGAAGATTGATAGTGATGTGTGCATCTAGCCTCTGGAAACACGTTCGTCTGTTCTCTAGACATGGGATAGACCTTAGTTGGCTTGTAAATTATGGGAATAATTTGGAATTTGTTACATCGCCGACGTCGGGATTCGAGACTGGAACTATCAGTTTCCTCTATTTCTTTCTAGTTACTCAGTGGTTTACAGCATGCTGAACCTCGCTAAGGTTTGGAGTTTGTAGAGAGATAATTTCCAGTCTATATGTTGGGAATTATGCTGCACTAGCGATCGGTAGGATCCTGACAAGTGCTTGATATCGAGAAGTACCGCTAAAATGGTATAATATTATGGCGAACCATTAAAAAATACGTGTGTTCTTGTAATCCCCGAGTCTAGAGATGTGTGTAGAAAAGCGAGCAAGTAAGGAAGCACGTTGGAAGCAGAAACAGTAATGCGTCTGTGCCTAGGGGAAACGATCCCGGATTTATAGAACAGTTTTGAGAGCGACTCGAGAAGTACCGCGAAAATGGTATAATATTATGGCGAACCATGAAGAAATGCGTGTGCTCTTGTAATACCCGAGTCTGGAGATTTTCGTAGATACTGAGATTAGTTCCAGAAGCACAGTCATCAAGAGGAGATATCACCTGTACATTGATCGATGTCAGACTGTAGCAGCAATCGTAATATTTAATTGTAGTTGCACTGGTAATTATCTTCCAGGCTTCCAATAATCTTGTGAGCCTTGTATGCATTTGATGACCTGTAGACGACTTTGCGGGTTTAACTGTCAATGCAATTTAGCGATCTGTGTAAAATAACCGCTAGAAGTCTCGTCTGCTGAAGGAAAAACGGTGGACGGTGCTTCTATACCGGCTGCAACAGTAATTCGGTGGGTAAATTCGATAGGAGCCAATCATAATTCTCGATTCATTCTCATCCGTTGTGCTGGCATACAGGAGCCTCCACATAGCGGAGGGAGCGCTTTTGAGTGTCTGTGTGTTGAAAGCAGGAAGGGTAGTATGTGATGGACTGGTTACCATGTTAGGTCTGCAAGGAAGACTGCGTTCGACGTTATTCTGCGTTATTTTCGTTAACAGGTTCTGCTGGGGCAAGAATGTTTGTGCATACAAGCTGGGACATCAAGAAAGCAAGTGTTTCTGAGCCACTATGCAATTTCCACGAGGTCGAATCGGTTCTTATTTTTTACATAGATGTGTGACATCAGTATAAGATCGAGAACCTTGTTAGATGCACTTGCGAACGTTTGTAGCTATGCGCATGCACTTTGTGGCACTGCATCAGTCATGGTGGACAGTTAAGCAGTGTTAGACGTGTGTCTCATCTCGCACTAGGAACAATACGCACTGTGCTACTCTGGCATCAACTGTAAAGACATGTGTTGCCCAGAGGCGTCTCGAATATGGGGTCTGCATGAGTTTAGTGTCATGAGTATAACTGCACTCCCGCCTGGTCACATCAACACCGGTGTGTAGGTGAACACGTATTTTGATAGGTATTTCTCACGTGTTGAGCATGAAAAGGATGCTGCTACCTAATGCATGCGGGACCCAAACAGGCGCCTGTGTATGGTTTGAAAGCTGACGGCCGCGTCACTTTGCTGGGCTGTCAGTGCATCCTGAATTCTGGGTGCATGTGCCGTCCAATGGATAGGGGGGCAGCGGGCGGTGTCTGTGTGTGTCTGTTGCATTGTTTTGTGAGTGGGTCTGTAGTTTGTGCACTGCACTATTTGGACTGTTTACGAGTACTCAGCGTATCTACACATCCCTGTGCTGCATTATTTAGGTGGAGCTTGCAGGTCTGTACTGAAATTATTCTGGTAAGTTAGGAGTCGTTTGTGTGTCTGCAGAGCATTATTTAGGTGTAGTTTACAAGTCTGCAGACTGTGTGTTGTAACCCCAATCACATGTTTTTTATCAGTGTGATAAATATACTCCATCCTTAAATAAATTGTTCCAAAACGAATAAAGTACACTCCTTCTCTACTCTACCAGCTGCCCAGCGCCGGCTAAGTCCTTCTATCGCCATTTACTCCCTCCAGACCACTATCTTGGATTGCATCACAGAAGGGATGACAGCACCGTCTCGTGGCAGTACTATGTACTAGGTCAGTTGGACTCTAGATCTCGTGGTGGAGACACTGCCTGCAAAATAAAGACTCATGTCACCACAGGAAGAGTCCTCTTCCCGTCATTTTCCCCTCACCCCCTAGACCGCCATCTAGGGCTACAGTACTTGCATCATCAGCTAATGTCATGGTAGCATCCGCTCGTGGTGGTGCTGTGTACTAGGTCAGTTTGAGTCCGGACCTCATGGCGAACGCATTAGATGACTGTGCTGCATGAAAATGTTTAAATAAGGACTTTACTCCAGCACTGTTTAGTTCAACTGACCTTCCTTTCGCACCATTTTCTTAGCTTAGTGTAGAAACACCAAGTGACTTATCTTCTTGCCAAACTTCAAACTTGGTGCCAGTTCCTAGGAAGAAGTGGCGGTTGGATGACTTAGGTTACTGGAAGCAGCCCAATTGTCCTTTCTTCCCCGCCATTTTCTTAGGTGTGATACATTACCCTGTTGGAATCTGAACTTACCGCGATTTTTCTGGGAGAGGGAAAGGGATGTTGGTGTGTCACTTTTCCGCCATAGGCACCATCTTGGATAACGGTATTTGCACCATCATTTGATGTCACGATCGCATCACGGAAATGTAGACACCTGGAGTGCTCGACTCCTGAAGACTGACGCCAGCTATCCTGCAAAAGCGTACTTACAAAATTTCAAGAGCCAGTACTAAGTAAAGAATCTAGAAATATTCTTCAGCACGCTGAATGTCACTCATCTACTTATCATGAAGACCAGGTTAGACTGCTTACTTCATGCACCGAGACACTTAAGCAGTCACTTTACACGCACTGGATATGTCATTGTAACAAGAAATGCTAACATGTGGGATCATGCTAAGTACTCTCTGCTGTAAACATCATAGTGATTTCGAAAGCATGAATATAGATACAGATGTAATACGCTAGTACAACATTTCGGCGTAAGTATGTGGGTCTTCCAAGCGATCAACTGTAGCGGATTATTTCACACAGAGTTTTCCATCGCGCATTTGACTGTTGAACACTCTACTAGCCACTCATATTCCAAGCGATTCTAACGTTTCATGATACCACTTTAAACAGTGCCAACGTTCGTTTTCAAGACATCCTGGTGCCAAGACACCCTCATAAAAGACAATATTAAGAGATACACTCCAGGAAATTGAAATAAGAACACCGTGAATTCATTGTCCCAGGAAGGGGAAACTTTACTGACACATTCCTGGGGTCAGATACATCACATGATCACACTGACAGAACCACAGGCACATAGACACAGGCAACAGAGCATGCACAATGTCGGCACTAGTACAGTGTATATCCACATTTCGCAGCAATGCAGGCTGCTATTCTCCCATGGAGACGATCGTAGAGATGCTGGATGTAGTCCTGTGGAACGGCTTGCCATGCCATTTCCACCTGGCGCCCCAGTTGGACCAGCGTTGGTGCTGGACGTGCAGACCGCGTGAGACGACGCTTCATCCAGTCCCAAACATGCTCAATGGGGGACAGACCCGGAGATCTTGCTGGCCAGGGTAGTTGACTTACACCTTCTAGAGCACGTTGGGTGCCACGGGATACATGCGGACGTGCATTGTCCTGTTGGAACAGCAAGTTCCCTTGCCGGTCTAGGAATGGTAGAACGATGGGTTCGATGACGGTTTGGATGTACCGTGCACTATTCAGTGTCCCCTCGACGATCACCAGAGGTGTACGGCCAGTGTAGGACATCGCTCCCCACACCATGATGCCGGGTGTTGGCCCTGTGTGCCTCGGTCGTATGCAGTCCTGATTGTGACGCTCACCTGCACGGCGCCAAACACGCATATGACCATCATTGGCACCAAGGCAGAAGCGACTCTCATCGCTGAAGACGACACGTCTCCATTCGTCCCTCCATTCACGCCTGTCGCGACACCACTGGAGGCGGGCTGCACGATGTTGGGGCGTGAGCGGAAGACGGCCTAACGGTGTGCGGGACCGTAGCCCAGCTTCATGGAGACGGTTGCGAATGGTCCTCGCCGATACCCCAGGAGCAACAGTGTCCCTAATTTGCTGGGAAGTGGCGGTGCTGTCCCCTACGGCACTGCGTAGGATCCTACGGTCTTGGCGTGCATCCGTGCGTCGCTGCGGTCCGGTCCCAGGTCGACGGGCACGTGCACCTTCCGCCGACCACTGGCGACAACATCGATGTACTGTGGAGACCTCACGCCCCACGTGTTGAGCAATTCGGCGGTACATCCACCCGGCCTCCCGCATGCCCACTATACGCCCTCGCTCAAAGTCCGTCAACTGCACATACGGTTCACGTCGACGCTGTCGCGGCATGCTACCAGTGTTAAAGACTGCGATGGAGCTCTGTATGCCACGGCAAACTGGCTGACACTGACGGCGGCGGTGCACAAATGCTGCGCAGCTAGCGCCATTCGACGGCCAACACCGCGGTTCCTGGTGTGTCCGCTGTGCCGTGCGTGTGATCATTGCTTGTACAGCCCTCTCGCAGTGTCCGGAGCAAGTATGGTGAGTCTGACACACCGGTGTCAATGTGTTCTTTTTTCCATTTCCAGGAGTGTATTATTCTTCCTGTGTAACTTATTCTATCATTACATAACCAACTATTCTAGACCTGAACACCCAGCAGTTTTCCATGTTCATTTTTGTCTGCTTTGTATGCTTGCAATGTTTTCATTCTGTTATTAGTATAAAAATCATTTCACTGTGTTAGTTTACTGTGACATCGGGCCTCTATGGTTGTCAATAAAAGCTTCCAGATGTCGTGGCATGGAGATGTACAGGTCTCGGATGTAATCCTGTGATACTCCAACCTATGCCACTTGCAGCTGAGCTCGCAGTTCCCACTTTTGGGTGAGTAGACGTGGAGTCCTGAAAATATGCTTCATGGCGACACACATATTGTTATCAAGGACAAATCGAGTGATGCGACTGATGGCGTCATACTTATCATTACTGCAAGGTTTGCTCGGGAGATGACAGTGATATGAGGAGGTGCGTTATCCTATTGAAAAACAGACTTAGAAGTCAGTGTTCCTGAATAGCTGAGCAACCCATAGCAAGACCACCTCCACGTATCGTGCTGCTGTCACAGAGCCTATTACGAACATTAATGGTGATAGGGCCTCATTGGATATCGCTCCATAAAACCGTCACTCCAGGGAATGTATTATTTGTAATAGCTCCCCATGATGCACTCCACTGCGCCTCTAGACACCTCCAGGGCAGCAACTGCACTCGTAACTAGAAAGGACATTCTGTGAGTCTGCTTAGTCCCACGTCCATCTTTGCCATCACCAGACGAGTCGGGTGCGACTCTGTGAGGGTATGAGTCCAAGGCGTCATAATGGTCAGAGCGCTACTACCGCTTACAGGGAGAAGACAGGACAGCCTGCTGAGTGGCCCCTATCAGTTTGGTTGAAACCATCCACACGTGTCAGACAAACCTTCGATCCTCCCTCCTTGTGCTGTGGTTTGTATCCGACATTCAGATCATACATGTCGTAATTGCGTGCCTTCCTGTATCCATTGCTACAAGTAACGAGCAATGATAGTATCCATATGAGCGATGTCGAATACAATATGATGATAGGATCACCCAGCCTCCCACAGCCTTGCGATGAGTAACCTCTCGAACACATCTAACTGTGAAACGTGTTGTCCGGTCATACTGCACATTCGGCCGGCCGGTGTGGCCGTGCGGTTCTAGGCGCTTCAGTCTGGAACCCCGTGACCGCTACGGTCACAGGTTCGAATCCTGCCTGGGGCACGGATGTGTGTGATGTCCGTAGGTTAGTTAGGTTTAAGTATTTTTAAGTTCTAGGGGACTGATGACCTCAGATGTTAAGTCCCATAGTGCTCAGAGCCATTTGAACCATACTGCACATTCATGTGTGCTCTAGTGACGATACCTGCTGTCGTACTGGGCATTACGACCTTTCAGGCCCCTCTTATATCATCCAATAGTCACGACGTCACGGTTCCATCCACGATCCCCGAGTGCACAGGCATGCATGCTAAAATAATCATTGGCGTAGCTGACGGTGTGCAACATAGCCACGAAATTTGCAGTGGATCGGTCGGGTCCTTCCAGGTGCAGTTCTTTTTATGACAGACAGAGTATTTTTCATCGTACATGCATAGTTGCAACTAGCAATACGCGCCCAATATGTAAGGTTCTATAATTTAAAGTTCTTCACGTCAATGTTCGAAACGAGATGAAGTGTGATATCTGGCATCTTCATACTCTTTGTACTTCATTTGAGTGTTTGTTTACCGAAAAACCAAGTGCATCCATATAGGGAGAGAGAAAGAGGGAGGAAGATCTAGTAGAAGCGTACATTTTCGGAATAAATTTGTCTTGTATACATCGAGAGAGCGCATTCTAAGTGCACTCAAACGTTACGATCGTTTAGTAAACATTTAGGAAACTAACGCCTCAGTTTTAGTTATTTCCAACAGAGCTACGACGCTACCGTCCACATTCACATTCTCCAGATCTAGAAAGTAACTTTACTGTAACACCTCCGTTCGTTTATGAGCCTCCCAGGGTCTTGTAAACTAGTTAATGGTACAAAAAATTGTATTAACTTCAAAATAGACTGGTAACATACAACCTACGTAAACCACCAAATTACAGTATTATAGTTTTCAGGTACATAATACAATAACTTTTGAACCAAATCATTATTATGCACCAAGAAAGTGCTGGAAGGATCTATTCTTTATTGTCAAGTCTAATTTCGACAAGATAATCTTCAGTCGACGAGAGTTGTCGTTGCAGCAATGGCTTACGCTGTAACTACATCTATAGTGACTGAAGACGATCGTTTGACCAAGTATCGAGAGTATATGCTTATGATTTTACCTGCGGCTGTGCTCGAATATAACTTGGTTTTTGGGAAGAATTATGATAAGGGAGTATGCTGACGTACGTGCAATGACATGAGCTGCTATCATGTGTCTTTGCGGATGTAACTAAATGTCAGAGCTATGTGACATCAGTAAATGATAGTAATAATAATAATAATAATAATGTCAGGTTCCTGGCTTCCATGTGAATAAATATGCTATTCCACAAGCAATCATTTCAGCACAAAATTATAGTAATTAAATTTCTTCTGGAGAACGTTAAAGGTAATCCAAGACTCTTTAACAGGCTGCGTCCATTACGACAGGCACTGCGGAGGATATCTGAGTTTGCAGCAAAACTGAGTTCTTACCCGTGAACTTTTGTATGCAAGATCAACACAGTGGCAGCTAACAACAGTGTCAACAAAAGTAATGATTAGATAATTACTAAATTTAAACGAGCTAATGACGAATAAAATGAAGTGAACAAACGTTGAGATACATGTTTAACACTAGTGACTCACAAAGGATGAAAATTACTGTTCATGTATACACACAACACTTCTAATATGTAAATGATTTTCATCAGTGTCCTATGGGGAAATCACTTTCACTGAGTATGGAAACATGGAGCTAAGTGAAACTCATGGACGTTTTGTGTTCTACTCCCTTCAATGACCGGGTGACTCTTTCTTGCAACTCTTATTGCAACATCTAAATAATACTCTATCATGTCACTGCCGAAAATATGACACATTCGTAACAATTTTAAAATCGACTTTAGTAGTGAAAACGAAGGTATTTATCTGAACTGAACACTGCGAAAGAAGTCAATTTAGAGAACTGTAATGGAGAACGACATTACAAAATATTATACTGTATGATAATTGCAGATGAAGCTACTATGTATATAGATCGACATAGGCTTTGTTAAAACAGTCTATTTCAATCCGTATGTTCCTCATTTGGTCGGGCCATATTTGACTAAAATGTTCTTTTAATCCATTTAAGTTCACTTTGTAAGTAATATGGTTTTAAAATGACATTTTTTTATTCTCCTATACTCTGTGATGCTTGTGTATATGCGTCTTTCTTGTTCGTTACTGTTTTCTCCTGTAAAGATGACTGTAATAATCGAAACCAATAGATAATATACATACAACTGTACAGGTTATGGTACAAATATGCTCTTTTCAAATTATCTAACGTTCGTAAACAGACACTTACGAATAGCTGTAGAAAAATGTACCCTGTGTCCTGTTACATCAAGACAAAGTGAGCTTTGACAACTTTCAGAATTTAGCTAGTAAGCTGTGTTAGTCTGTATTGAAACTCTTAACAGTTTCATTACTCTCTCCTGATAAATTGTACCTCCGTGATAATTTTTAGTAAATTTTAACCTCTAAAATTTTCTTTTCGGATATTCGTTTGATATAGGCACTGCTAAAGGAATAAGGAGCGCAATAAACAGACTGAGGAACCCATTTACAAATTCGCTTTGACAAGTATGAGGGAGTACTACCCTTGTCTCGATTTTTTCTTTTTTTCACGCACTGTGCTTGCACCTTACTTAGTGCAGCTTGGAATAGAAACGTATCCCTTGCAACAGCTAGCTGGCGCAAGAGAAAATGCTTCCAGATTATGCCTGCCATGAGCTAACGCCACCTATAATAAAAGCACACAGAAAACCCAATATGTTCTTTCTGTTTTCCGACAAAATTTTGCTGTTCGCAATTTTTAATGCTCAAAACTCCTAAACAAGTCACCTAGGCGATAGAGCCCGCCATGCGGATTAATATACGTAAGCCAAAGGCGTAAAAGTAGTAAAACTTAAGTAGTCAAACTTAATCCAATCTTGAACTACATCTACAGGTATACTCTGCAAACCACTGGGTTACGCATGTCAGAAATACTTCCCATTAAACCACTTCCTAGGACTACTTAACGTTCTATTCGCTCAGAGCGAGGTGGTGCTTTCGTTAGTACACTGGACTTGAAGTGACGACTGTTCAGATCTGCGGTCGGCCATCCAGATTTAGGTTTTCCCTAATTTGCCTTATTCGCTCCAGGAAATTTCAATGACTACTCCTTTGAAAGGGCTCGGTCGATTTCCTTCTCATTCCTTGACACACTCCGAGATTACGCCACGTCTTTAATGACCTCGATGTCGACTGGACTTTAAACCTTAAACCGTAACCTTCTGCCCGCATCTCGTGGGCGTGCGGTAGCGTTCTCGCTTCCCACGCCCGGGTTCCTGGGTTGGATCCCGGCGGGTTCAGGGATTTTCTCTGCATCGTGATGGCTGGGTGTTGTGTGATGTCCTTAGGTTAGTTAGGTGTAAGTAGTTCTAAGTTCTAGGGGACTGATGACCTAAGATGTTAAGTCCCATAGTGCTCAGAGCCATTTGAACCGTAACCTTCTTTTATTTCTTTTCGTTCCATTTGCGTTTGGAACGCGGTGCCTCAGTGCGCGCTAGATTTAATCCCTACTGGAGTGTAGCTTAGTCGGTTGTTGATTATTCCTAGTTTCCTCATTCAGAGCTGGTTCTTGAAACTTTGTGAATGTGCTTCCGCGGGACAGCCTGTGCCTGTCTTCCAGAGTCGGACGGTTCTGGTTTTTCAGCATCTCCGTGACACTCTCCCCTGTGTCAAAGTAACCTGCGATCATTCGCCCTGCTCTTCATTGTATATGTTCAGTATCCCTTTACGTGCAAACACTTGACTAATATTCTGCCATTGGTCTTAAGAGTGTTTACCAAAAAATCTCCTTTATGGACTGACTACGTTCTCCAAATATCATACCAAAGAAGTGAATCTTGCTATCTGCTTTACCTTCGACTGAGAATACTAGTATGCGATCGTTACACTTCGTATTCCTACATATTGGTATACTCAAGACCGTATATGAGACATATGAGACCACTTCGTCCAACTGTGGCTTATTGATGTTGCTGTCAGGTGTTTCTTTCCTGCATTTTTTTAAGTATACTGTTGTCACATTTCTGTACATTTAGGACTCGCAGTCAGTCTTCGCACAACTCTAAAACATTATCAAGATCTTACTGAATACTTGAGCAGCGTTCATCAGATATTACTGCATTATAGGTAAATGCATCATCTACAAAAACTCGGATGTTAAAATTAAAATTGGGCCGTTAATATACACCACCTGCAGCATGGGTCCCAACACACTTCGCCGGGGCACACTTGACGTTACTTCTACATTTGTCAATGATTACCCTCCAAGAGTCCTCACTACCACGAAACTCTCAGTTCGGTGACCAGTTTTGCTTGATATGCGAAACACCTTACTTTCAAATTTGTTTGCGTGGTCATTCTCCGAAGCAAGTACACAAATACTTGTTTTGTAAATAGAACAGCCTTTTTTGCTGCACATTAATTTATTTTTCCCAGACGCGTTTCGCCTCTTTCTTGCTCTAAAGCATCATCAGCGGGATCTATAACAGTACAGTTTTTTTATTCTTTGATTATTAAACAGTTCACGTCCAGATTTCTTATGTTTAAAAGTAATTACTTACTATTTACTGTGATCTGCGTTTCCTCTCATCTGGTCTGGAGGTCGACATACGAGCACAATTTTGAATTTTGGCATTTTTCATACTGTTCACCATGTTTCTCCTCCTTTTTTGTTGAGTAATATTATTCTTCGGACACTGTGCTTTTAAAAATGTAAATACTGTAACTTCATTACATTGTAAGTAATTACTTTCATACATAAAATATCGCTACGTGAACTGTTTAATAATATGAAAATAACAAAACTGTACCGTTGTAGACCCTCTTTCTCTAGTAAGAAGAAGGCGAAACGCGTCTGTGAAATAAATTAAGTTGCAGCAAAAAAGGCGGTTTTACACACATCAAAAAAATGTTTTGCATCACCCCGGTTCCCATAACTCTTGAAGATAGACGTTGACTGTGGGTATTGTATCACAGACAAAGTCCCTTTGACTGTTCAGAGATGTCACTTAACCCGCCCAAAGATGTAAACAACCATGTATGAGCAGCGCCTATTAGACAAAGGAGGTTCGACGGCCGATCAGTTCCAGTCATTCCACCAGCAATGAGATACACGGCTCGTGTTGTCTGTAGTTCAACCATGTCTAGACGGTCAATACCACTGTTCGATAGTGTCTGCGTTCGTGCCAGGAAAGGCTCTCAACAAGGGAAGAGTTCAGGCGTCTCAGAGTGAAAAAAGCGATGTTGTCCGGACATGGAGGAGATACAGAGAGAGAGTAACTGTTGATGACATGCCTCGCTCAGGCCGCCCAAGGGCTACTACTGCAGTCGATGACTGCTACCTACGGATTAGGGCTCGCAGGAACCATAACAGCAACACCACTATGTTGAATAATACTTTTCGTGCAGCCACAAGACGTCGTTTTACGACTCAAACTGTGTGCAGTAGGCTGCATGATACGCGGCTTAACTCCCGACGTCCATGGCGAGGTCCATCTTTGCAACCACGCTCCATGCAGCGTGGTACAGATAGGCCCAACAACATGCGAATTGACCGCTCAGGATTTGCATCACGTTCTCTTCACCGATGAGTGTCGAATATTCCTTCGACCATACAATCGTCGGACACGTGTTTCGAGGCAACACGCTCAGGCTGAACGCCTTAGACACACTGTGCAGCGGGTACAGCAATGCGATGATGATGCTTGATTTGTGGGGCGCTCAACTGCGCGGTCATCAGCGGGTGTACAAAGTCCCAATTTTTTAAACAATCCAAGTTTTTTCACAGTCCAATCTAGCCACTGTCACGGATGATGATGATGACAACACCAACACCCAGTCCCCGGGCAGAGAAAATGCCCACCCTGGCCGGGAATCGAACCCGGGACGCCGTGATCCAGAAGCAGCAACGCTAGCCACAAGAGCACGAGCTGCAGACGTGCAGCAGGGTGGAGGTTCCCTGCTGTTTTGGGGTGGCATTATGTGGGGCTGACGTAAACCGCTGGTGGTCATGGAAGGCGCCGTAACGGCTGTACGATACGTGAATGTCATCCTCCAACCGGTAGTGCAACTATATCGGTAGCATACTGGCGAGGCATTCAGCTTCATGGACGACAATTCGCGCCCCCATCGTGCACATCCTGTGAATGACTTCCTTCATGATAAAGACATCTCTCGACTCGAGTGGCCAGCATGTTTCCCAGGCATGAACCCTATCGAACATGGCTGTGAGGGATTGGAAAGGGCTGTTTATGGACGAGATGACACACCAACCACTCCAGGGGTTCTACTCTGAATCGCCGTTGAGGAGTGGGACAATCTGGACCAACAGTGCCTTGTTGAACTAGAGGAACGACGAATACAGACATGCGTCAAGGCAAGAGGACGTGCTGCTGGGTATCAGAGGTACCGGTGTGTACAGCAATCTGGACCACCACTTCTAAGGTCTCGCCATATGGTGGTACAACATGCAATGTGTGGTTTTCATGAGCAATAAAAAGGGTGGAAATGATATTAATGTTGATCTCTTTTCCAATTTTCTGTACAGGTTCCGGAACTCTCGGAACCGAGGTGATACAAAACTTTTTCTGATGTGTGTATTTACAAAACAAGTATACCTTACTTTCGTTTGAATGTTGATGTGGTACTAAGTCAAATGGTTTTCTAAATCCTATAAATATTGCATCCCCTGATTGTATTCATCCTTAGATTTCAAGGTGTCTTGTAAGAACAGCGCGAGTTGGTCGATCATTTCGGAATCAATGCTAGTTGGCGTAGAAGAGGACATTCTTTTCCAGATAACCCATTACATTTGAGTTTCAACTGTGTTCTAAGACTTTACAGAAGACGGATTTAGAAGACACTGGATAAAAGTTTCGTAGATCACTCCTGCTAACCTTGTAAACGGGTGCGAGGTCTTCTACCTCCAAAATTAGGGCACAGTTTTTTGTTCGAGGTATCTACGTGGTCGTTGTCGTTAAAATCAGCGGTGAATTCTGTGTAGACTCTTACACGGATTCCTTCGCTCCCAGGAATTTTGTTCAATTTTAACGATGTTGCGTGTTTCTCAACGTCATTGACACTAGTATCTATGTCACTCCTATTTGCAGTGGCACGAGAACTAAAGTCTGGCAGTACTCGTAGCTTTTCCTTTGTAAAGAAAGACTTGAAAATGTGGTAAGCATTTCTGCTTGATAAGGAAATTAATGCATCTCTTACAAATGACGTGAATTCTTCCTTTCGTACTGATTACGTTTTGGGGCTCTGGAATTACTCAAGTAAAATTCATCTTCTTATTTAGCATATGGCAGAATACATGATACTGTTACTGAGTGAGTTACTCATAGTGTGCAATACCTCGCATATATGATGCAATTGAAAAATGGAGAAACACTTATAATATGAAATTTAATTTGTCAATACTATCTAAATCTGAAGTTAGTGTCAGGAAGACCTGTCTATTGCTTGGATATGATGACAAAGTACACTCGGGCAGGATGTCATGGATTGCTTGCGGTATCTCGCCACAACTGCAAGATTGATCAGGCATTTCTTCAGATTGTTCCATTTTGTGGTGTATATGAATTACCTCATCACGAAGTTCTCCGGCAGTTTTTTAATGGTGGTTGTCTGGATTCTACATGTCTGATGTCGTACATGAGATGTTGTCATGAAGGGATCGATATGGGTTGTGTATTAATCGTCTTATACTGACGCATCAAAACTTCCTGCCTTCTTGTTTCCGCTGAGCGATGTGCCACAGAGGCTAGCACACACTCACAGCTGGCAGCACGAAGGTTCAAATCCATATCCGACTACCAAGATTTAGGTTTAACATGATTTCCCTAAATCGCTTAAGGCAGATGACGTGATTGCCACATTTGGGTTTTACGTAATTTGCCTAAATCGTCTAAGGCAAACGGCGCAATGGTTCCTTTGAAAGAGCACAGCTAATTTGCCCTGGCGGAGAAAATCCCTGATCTGTCCAGGAATCGAACCCGGGACTCCGTGATCCAGAGATAGCAGAAAGTTTGAGGGATAGCATTTCTGATTCGGACATTGACCGTAGCATTAGATACGTGTCATAGGTTATTCAACGATCTGTCAAGCCGTGACACCAAAATACTTTGCAATATTGTTGTATTTTACAGTAGACACATTAAAATAGATTTGCAGTTCCCAGTAGACCTTCATGTAATTATGGTGGAAGCATGAGCATTCTCTTTTACTCGAACTTCCTTTGAGTTATCACTTATTATCGTACTGCAACATGACAGAGAGATGTTCTGTCACCATCTTTTCAGTTTCCTATATGGACTTTCCGTGAGTGCCAATGACTAGGTCATCCACGTAAGTGAATTTCCAACTGTCAGTACGGAGAAAAGCTGTATTACAGAGACTGAGAAAAACGGGAGCAGGAACCAAGCGATATGGGAGTTCACTCTTCAGTGCTCTTCGGTTGCTAACTTTCTTACCTGAGATAACTTCCAAATATCTTTTGCATTACATATTTATACAGGATGAACTATTGATCTGCAGGGGATTACTCTTAGGAACCTTGGGAGTTATTCTCTCCACATGATCTCGTTGTTGTTGTGGTCATCAGTTCGAAAACTGGTTTCAAGCAGCTCTGCATGCTACTCTATCTTGTGCAAACCTCATCATATCCGAATAACTACTGCACACTACATCCTTCTGAATCTGCTACTGTACTCATTTCTTCCTCTCCCTCTATAGCCACGCGTGGAGGCCGCGCGGTCTCAGGCAGCTCGTCACGGTCTGCGCGGCTACTCCCGTCGGAGGTTCGAGTCCTCCCTCGGGCATGGGTGTGTGTGTTGTCCATAGCGTAAGTTAGTTTAAGTTAGATTAAGTAGTGTGTAAGCTTAGGGACCGATGACCTAAGCAGTTTGATCCCATAAGATTTTACCACAACTTTACAAATTTTCTCCCTCTATGATTTTTAACCACGACACTTCCCACCAATACTAAATTGGTGATCCCTTGATATCTCAGAATGTGTCTTATAAACTGACCCCTTTTTTTAGTCAAGTTGTGCCACAAATTCCTTGTCTACCCAATTCTATTCAACATCTCCTCATTAGTTACACGATCGACCCATCATTCTCCTGTGGCATCATATTCTGTAAACTTCTATTCTTTTTTTATCTAAACTGTTCATCATCCAGGTTTCACTTTCATACATGGCTACACTTCAGACAAATACCTCCAGAACAGACTTACTAATACTTAAGTCTGTATTCGATGTTTACAAATTTATCTCTTTCAGACATGTTTTCCAGCCATTGCCAGTCTGCAGTTTATATATTCTCTACTTCGGCCATTATTAGTTATTTTGCTGCCCAAATAGCAAAACTCGTATAGTACTTTAAGTGTCTCGTTTTCTGATTCCCTTAGAATCGCCTGATTTAATTCGACTACAGTTCATTATCCTTGTTTTTCTTTTGCAGATATTCATCTTATATCCTCCTTTGAAGACAGTTCAACAGCTGTTCCCAGTCCATTAGTGTCTGTGACAGAATTACAATGACATCGGCAGACTTCGAAGTTTTTATTTCTTCTCCCTGCACTTTAATTCTCACTCCAAATTATCCTTTGGTTTCCTTTACTGTTTGTTCAATGTACATATTGAATAACATCAGAGATAGGCCACAACCTTGTCTCACTCCCTTTTCTACCACTGCCTGCCTTTCATGCCCCTCGACTCTTGTAACTGCAGTCTGGTTTCTGCACAAGTTGCAAACAGCACTTCGCATCCTGTATTTTATCCCTTGTACCCTTTAGAATTTCAAAGAGAGTGTTCTCGTCAACATTGTTGAAAACTTTCACTGAGTCCTCAGATGCTATAAATGTAGGCAGGCCTTTCTTTAACCTGTCTTCTAGCATAAGTCGTAGAAACAGTATTGCCTCGCGTGTTCCTACGTTTTTGCGGAATCCAAACTGGTATTCCCCGTGGTCCGCTCCTACCAGTTTCCCATTATTCTGTACAGTATTCGCTTTAGTATTTTGCAGTCATGACTTATTACAATGATAGTTTGGTAATTTTCACACCTGCCAGTGCCTGGTTTCTTTGGAATTGGAATTACTACCTTCTTCTTGAAGTCTGGTCGTATTTCGCCTGTCTCATACATCTTGCACACCAGATGGAAGAATTTTGTCATGGCTCGCTCTCCCAAGGTTATCAGTAGTTCCGACGGAATATCGTCTACTCCTGAAGTCTTGTTTCAACTTAGATCTTTCAGATCTTTGTCAAATTCTTCTCGCAGTATTATATCTTCCATCTCATCTTCATCCACGTCCTATTCGGTTTCATCTCCCTTGTAGATACCCTCTATATACTCCTTCCACCTTTTAGCTTTCCCTTCTTTGCTTAGGACTGGTTTATCATCCGAGCTCATGATATTAACACAGCTGCCTCTCTTATCCCTCAAGACCTCCTTAATTTTATTGTACGTAGTATCTACCTTTCCCTTGCGGAATATGCTTCTAAATCCTTACATTTGTCCTCTAGCTAGTCGTTCTTTGCAATTTAGCATTTCATATCAATCTCATTTCTTAAACGTTTCGATTACATTTCGCCTGCGGCATTTGCTGCATTTTAAAATTTTCTCCTATAATGAATTAAATTGCATATCTCTTGTGTTATCCAAGGATTTCTAGTAAGCCTTGATTTTTTACCTATTTGATCCTCTGCTGCATTCACTATTTCTACTGTACTCCGTTCCTTTTTTCTAGTCAACCGTTGTAGAACGCTCCCTCTGAAGATCTCAACAACATCTTGTTCTTTGAACTGATCCAGGTACCATCTCCTTAATTTAGTACTTTTTTCCGGTTTCTTCAATTTCGATGTACAGTTCATAACCAATAAATTGTGGTCAGAGTCCACATCTGCCCCTGGAAATGTCTTACAATTTAAAATCTGGTCCCCAAATCTCTGTCTAACTTTACAGTGTCTCCAGGTGTCTTCCACGTATACGATCTTCTTAAACCAAGTGTTTGCGGTGTTTAAATTATGCCCTGTGCAAAATTCTACCAGGTGGCTTCCTCTTTCATTCTTTTCCCCCAGTTCATACTCACCTACGGTTTTTTCTTCTCTTCCTTTTCCTACCATCGAATTCCAGTCCCCCATAATGATTAAAATTCGCCTCCTTTAACTACCTGAATAATTTCTTTTGTCTCATCACATGTTTCTTCAATCTCTTGAACATCTGCGGAGCAAGTAGGCATGTAAACTTGTACTACTGTGATAGGCGTGGGCTTAGGGCCTATTTTGACCACGATAAAGCGTTAACAATGCTGTTCACAGTAGGTTACCTGCATTCCTATATTCTTATTCATTATTAAACCTACTCCTGCTATACCCCTACTTCATTCTGTATTTATAGCCCTGTATTCACCTGACCAGAAGTCCTGTTCCTCCTGCCACCGAACTTCACAAATTCTCACTATATCTAATTCCTACGTACCTATTTCCCTTTTCAAATTTTCGAACCTAACTGCCCGGTTAAGGGATCTAACATTCCACGTTTCGATCCGTAGAATGCCAGTTTTGTTCCTCCTGATGGCGACATCCTCCTGAGTAGTCCCCGCCGAAAGATTCCAATGGAAGTCTATTTTACCTCCGGAATGTTTTACCCAAGAGGACTTCAACATCATTCAGCCATACAGTAGAGCTGCATGTCCTTGGGAAAAATTATGGCTGTACTTTCCCCTTGCTTTCAGCCGTTCGCAGGACCAGCACACCAAGGCCGTTTTGGTTGATGTTAACATACGAGTTCAGTCAATCATACAGACTGTTGTCCCTATAACTACTGAAAAGGCTGCTGCTTCTCTTCAGGAACCACAGCACTCCGTTGTTGTTGTACCTACAGTACGTCTATCTGTATCACTGAGGCACCTAGGCCACCCCATCGTAGGCAAGGTCCATGGCTCATTAATTGTAGTTAAATCGACATATACTACAGACGTTTCCAACCCATCTTCAAAGGCTGCCTCAAATAAAGTTGAGACAATGAGAGCATGATCTGCACAGCTTTCACCTGTTCAAAGACTCGCTGGTTCAAGTGGGATGTGTTGCATAAGTTTAGTACCATTCGATTTAGGAACATTTTTGCTAGCTGGAACTATTAAGAGGTGTACGACTATTGTTTTATGACTTGTGTGTTGAAACCTTCCCGTCTAATATTGGATGAACGTTTGCTTGCTGACTGAACGCTGCGTCTCTTAAAATCTTTTAACTGCTGCTCTGTCAAGACTACCTGCTGATTATTACGACGAAACATAAAATGTGTTGTCGCCGTGGCCCTCAGTCGTTACCTGAAATTATTAAGACTGATTCTTACCTTTAATTATTTATACTGGATCGCCATCTGACTGCTACAGCAAACTGTGGAATGAATATACTTACTTCTCTTTAACATAATTATAAGCTGCTGGTGGAGTTTCATAATACTTTGTGACTGGAATTCTTTAAGTTGAAGTTAATTTAGATTTGATAAAAGCTGAAGCTCAGTTTAGACTTTTCTTTTAAGATAACAATAAATTCCGTAAAGCATTTACGTGAATGATTTTGCGATAGAAAATTCTTAATCCATTTAATCTGGTAGAAGTTAACTATATTCTGAGAACGATCTTGACAAACAATTACAAGGGGTATAGTTCTTTACAAAAATTCTTAAAAAGTAGCGTTGCGCTACATACCTAATTTTCCATCAAAATTACATAACTATATTCTGAGAACGATCTTGACAAACAATTACAAGGGGCATAGTTCTTTACAAAAATTCTTAAAAACTAGCATTGCGCTACATATAGCGAGTGGCTGGTGAGCACACCGCTTCTTTCAAAGTGTTAATTCATACCTCGCTTACAGCGACCTCCTCTCATGTCTCGCTAGCTACGACTGCCTCGTCTCACATCTTACTCGCAACTGCCCGCTTCCAACGCTCAATGCTACAAAAGTGCGGTCTCGCCGCCAACAATGGTTTTTGGTGCAGACAATCCCTGCTACCATTACAGATGTATTACTGCGCGCTGTTTCCCGCTCTTTCTCAAAATGTATCTATGCGCGGTTTCCCGCTCTTTCTCAATAATACACAATGCAATTTAATTAACAAAACAATTTAAATAAGAAACAGTTCAGATAATTACATGCTAAAACAGTTTAAATACGCCTATTACATAATTACATATGCCGCTACTCGGCTTTCTTAAAATTTTACTACGTTGTTGAGTCATATGGACTCAACATAAGTATAAAATTTGATTATAGAAAATAGTTTGAACAAAGTGTATACACAAATGCTGTCATACGAAATGATTTGTCTATCTCTAATAAAGAGAATATGTAAATAGAAAGGGTTTTAGTAGGAATTGTACATCATTAAAATTTGGTTCCCTTAAATTTAACAACAAGAATAAGAGTAAATGTGAAAATCAATATACAGATCATATGAAGCAATTGAAAGTTTACATTATGAAACATTTAATTCAAATTGGCATCTCTTAGTACCACAATTAAGGAAGGTACAAAAGGAATTGGATAGCATGGTCAAAGCACTGGCAACTGTCTGTGAATGCACTCAAAAGTCTGTTCCTTTCCCTCACATAGCACAACACCAGGTTTCGCCATGTGGTTCCATCATCGCCTTGCTCCATAGTTTTAGTGTACCCAAACACTAAGTACGTCGTCCAATAGCCTGAGTTGCCGCAGCCACATCAGGATTAAGTTCCATCTCCAATGGTCCATTAAGGTTGGTGGTGTGCATCTTGGTATGCAAACACCTATTGTCGTACATCATACTGTGGTGTGTGTGTGTGTGTGTGTGTGTGTGTGTGTGTGTGTGTGTGTGTATGTGTGTGGGATTGGATAAAGTGAAACCTTCCCGTCTAATATTGGATGTACGTTTGCTTGCTGACTGAACGCTGCGTCTCTTAAAATCTTTTAACTGCTGCTCTGTCAAGACTACCTGCTGATTATTACGACGAAACATAAAATGTGTTGTCGCCGTGGCCCTCAGTCGTTACCTGAAATTATTAAGACTGATTCTTACCTTTAATTATTTATACTGGATCGCCATCTGACTGCTACAGCAAACTGTGGAATGAATATACTTACATCTCTTTAACATAATTATAAGCTGTTGGTGGAGTTTCATAATACTTTCTGACTGGAATTCTTTAAGTTGAAGTTAATTTAGATTTGATAAAAGCTGAAGCTCAGTTTAGACTTTTCTTTTAAGATAACAATAAATTCCGTAAAGCATTTACGTGAATGATTTTGGGATAGAAAATTCTTAATCCATTTAATCTGGTAGAAGTTAACTATATTCTGAGAACGATCTTGACAAACAATTACAAGGGGTATAGTTCTTTACAAAAATTCTTAAAAAGTAGCGTTGCGCTACATACCTAATTTTCCATCAAAATTACATAACTATATTCTGAGAACGATCTTGACAAACAATTACAAGGGGCATAGTTCTTTACAAAAATTCTTAAAAACTAGCATTGCGCTACATATAGCGAGTGGCTGGCGAGCACACCGCTTCTTTCAAAGTGTTAATTCATACCTCGCTTACAGCGACCTCCTCTCATGTCTCGCTAGCTACGACTGCCTCGTCTCACATCTTACTCGCAACTGCCCGCTTCCAACGCTCAATGCTACAAAAGTGCGGTCTCGCCGCCAACAATGGTTTTTGGTGCAGACAATCCCTGCTACCATTACAGATGTATTACTGCGCGCTGTTTCCCGCTCTTTCTCAAAATGTATCTATGCGCGGTTTCCCGCTCTTTCTCAATAATACACAATGCAATTTAATTAACAAAACAATTTAAATAAGAAACAGTTCAGATAATTACATGCTAAAACAGTTTAAATACGCCTATTACATAATTACAGTGTTATTACGTTTGTCGCATTTGTAGATGTACAAAAGATTGTTCACAGTGCTAACTGCAAAATTCTGAAGATAGCAGAGATAAAACATGTGCAGTAAAACGGTGTTGTTGTCTTTCCTCTGTTATTTAATCAGTACATTGAGGAAACCATGAAAAATTTTGGTTACGTAATTAAAATTCGCAAGAGAAGTTAGATTAGCTACTCTCAGATGCAGACATAACGTTCCCTACCCAGTGGTCAGAAAAATTGGCACGCGCACGTTGCTAGCTTATTCAGCAAAAACTGTGATAGTTACTTGGTGTTAACTGTCGATTATGTCATAGATCAATGAAATGGTCAGTTCAGACGTAAACAAAGACTGTTAACGTGGCTAACAATTCAAGAACCCCGCACGGAGGTCTTCGTGAAGGTGTCCCTGTACCATCCATCCCGTTATTGTGAATCTGCTGTCCATAGCGCACTCTTTGTCACAGGACAAATACAACGTGCCCGCCAGACAGACTAATCACAATTAAAAGCGTCATAGTCTGCCATTTCATAAGGTACTATGCACAGGTTTGGACTTCAAACGAGAAAAATTAACAGAACACTCCTGTTCTTGCCAGCCAAATACTGACGACGAAGGTTTCATTGGTTGACAGTTTTCGAAACCGCTAATGAGCCCACTGCACTACCATGCCTTAGCGACGTCATGGAGGAAGCCATTTCTCAGTGAAAGTGAGAAGTTCTAACGTTACAAATTCTGAAATCTAAAGCATCTCACCAGTTAACGAAGAACAGGAATTTATAATTAATGATTCCAGTTTTTGTTGCTCTATGTACCCATAGCAAAGCTAGAGGTATCATTAGTTCAGTGCAAAAAGGAAAATTATTTAACGTAACTATGAAATAAGAATTTATCTGAATTATATGGTCACTGGTGCGTTTAAACTAATGGCATTTCATTTGGAAGACTAACGGATAAAATTTACAGTCTCTCAGATAGAAAACGTCACAGAGCTCTTTTCAGAGATTCATAAAGATGTACGTAAACCGTATTTTTGTCTACCGATGGGTTAACATGCACACACTGTTGGCTTATAGTGGCACTTTTTTTTTTTTTTTTTTCGAGCACTCTTTCGGCTTTAACGATCATGAATGGCTGGGCTCACTTGTAATTCAACGACACATTTCGCGTTAAGTGTCCACTCCCTATAGCCGTCGCGCACTGTCGTTCTCTCTTTACTCTGTTTCAGTCTAGTAAATGCAGGCCGTCGTATTTCGTCGAACGATTTTTGCTCTAGCGTTGTTGCCTTTTATCTTTCACCAATGCTCTAAGGTAGAGTTTAATAGCACTGAGTGTGGCGTCTGCGATGTGTAAAAGGGAAGGCCGCTATGAATGGGCTACCTAAGGAAAATATACGAGGGTTGCAACTTTAATAGTGGCAACTATTTATGTGCTGTTAATTTTTGGAACACAACCTAAGACCAGCTTAGAGACAGAAGTGATGACACTTTCTGCAGGATCTGACCATCATTTTGCAGGACAATTCTCAAGCAAGTACAGTGCAAGCTGTTACTGATTTGTTTCACTGATGGGGCTTCCAAGTGCTATAACACTACTGCACTCCCCTGACTGAAGTCCTCGTGAGTTCAATTCGATTTCTAAACTGGAGGAAAAACTTCACGGCATTCGCTTCAAAACTGCTACAAATTTGTCGGGCAATAGACCGCGCCGCTCGAACTGTCAACACAACTGGCACTGCTAAGAGTATCCTACGACTTCCACATGGCTGGCAACTGGTTATACACAATGCTGATGACAACTTTCAAGGTCAGTAAAACTTTAAAACACGTATCTATCTTGTACGGGCTATAAAATATAGTTGTCACTATTAAAGTTCCAACGCTCGTGTAATAAAATGATCGGATATTGTAATAAATATTTTATTTTTAGTGTAACTTGAACTCTATATTTTAAATTTCACTCTAGTAGACGCAGAAGTCATAATTATTCAGCTTTAACGATGTATTTGTAAAATAAGAACATGTGCGCTCGGTCAAATCAAAGCACCTGGATTCCTTCATTGGGTCAGGCAGTTTCTGTGAATGAGCAATACTGTAACAGCTATCAAATACTGCTCCCATCTAAATAAGTGTAAATACATTTCTTTTTATTTTATTTTAGGAGTTTATTTTTCATTTGAACCAAATAAACCAAATAACACGTATTCAAAATCAAGGTGGCTAAAAGTAAAAATGTCTCCTTAAAAATCACATTTTTCTAATCGGAACACATACGCACTTTTAGATAAAATACGGTGAAAATCATTACATACATTTTGTTCATAGTGGCCTACTTACAACTGATATAAGACAAAATTCGAGGTGGCTTATTGAAGGCAACTAATACTGCATCAAGTAACAGTACTTAGTCTCTGTCGACAGCAGGTAACTTTATATTGTATGTAAAGCAAGATGTTTTGAACTGGTCGTAATTTGACAGTGAGAGCTGCAGAAATTTAATCACTGTTATCATGTCAGTACGAATTTTCGATCCCCAATACTAATGAATTACAAGAACTTTGCTCTAATACTATCATTTTTCAGTGGGGCTTAGTATCTTCGTGGAACAGCACGCAAATAAGGTGGCTAATCTTTGCACATGGTACACTTAACGTCCGTTAGTATGCGCCTATTGTCAATATCCAAAGAGAAATTTAGTCGACCCATCGAAAGAGCCGGCCCATCGATAGCAACTTTCCCTTGTTACAAAATTAAACTGAGCGAAACATTGTAGTGAATGTCATGGTATACGAATTTACTCATTATTCCTTGCTTAATATTGGAATCTGCGTTAGTCTTACCGAATCCTTCAGTTACAGAAAAATTCCTATCGAAGAGCCCCGTCGCGGAATCCTTCCGAGCCATATAATTTTTTTCCTTTTTTACTTACATGCCCCGAGTAATTATGATATATATGCAGATATGTTCTCGTCTGGTAAGCAATTTCAACACCTATCTTTATTTGAATTAACAAGTTAAAGTCGTAGGGGCATGGGCACATACCTATTCTACTTTATTGCAACTGTAACTGCTTGTAACTGCTCATTCTAATCACTGAGTTATACAAGCAAATAATGATATTTGCTATCAAATTTTTGATAGAAAGTACATCTAGGAATGAGCACTTTTACCTCCTCATCGTCATCTCACGCATTCTTCCATTTATTGCCATCAGGGTGTTATGTGTGAACGATTGTAACTGTCACTATTGAATTTTTTAGAAATTCCTGAGAAAGTATACCTTCTTTTTCTTCACGTGGGGTACCATACCCGTATACTTGTTAAAACACTGCTTGAAGTTTTCCATCTCTGCTGGTTTTGACTAATATTCACTTTATTACACCTTGCGTTACATCGATGTATTGCACAGTTAGAATCTTGTCAAACGGCGTATATAACCAATCATAAAACGAGCACATAACGTGGAACCGTCAAAATTTAAATCAGATAGCTTACTGTGAAGAGTAATAGCCATCTTCATAACTAATGCCACATTGTATGACGTTATATGCGTTCGCTTTAGTTGCTCGTCACCATCTGGTACTTCCGTGCACGCGGGAAACTGCAACTAACTCAGAAACCTGGCGTTGCCTGGCTGTTTATTTATTCCACTCTTGTGTCAGTCTGTCTCCTGCTCTCTTCCGCTCTCTGTCCATCTCCTTTTCCTCCCTCTCTGTATCCATCTCCCTTACCCCTCCCTCTGATCCTCTCCTCTATCAATCCACCTTCTCCACTCCCCTCTCTCTACCCACCCCCTCTCTCTCTATCCAAGTCTCGTCTCTCATCTCTGTATCCACTCCATCTGCCCATGTCTCTTCCTTCTCTCTGCTCATCTCCACCACCTCCTCTGTCTGTCCACCTTCTCCATTCCCCACTCCCTGTCCATCTCCTCCTCCTCCTCCCTCTCTCTGTCCAACTCCTCCACCATATTCTCTCTGCCAATCTCCTTCTCTTCCCTTCTTCCCTCTCTCTGTTCATCTCCTCCTCCCACTCACGCTATTCATCTCCTCTCCCTTCGTTTCTCTGTCTGTCTACTCCTCTTCCTGCTCTGTGTCTATTTTGCACCCTCCTATATCGGCTCATCTCCTCCTCTTTCTATCTATGCCCATCTCGTCCTTCCCCCTCACTGTCTTCCAGTCTCCTCGTCCTCACTTCTCTCTCCACGTTATCACACTCAGTCCTACAGGAGACTAGTGATTCTTAGACTACAGTATTTATTTAGAGATTGTAACTTATATGTGTACCAGTTTGACTGAAATCGTTCCAGAGGTTTAGGATGAGCTTTTTACCTGTGGGTTCGTTCGCATACGCACATGTAAAATCTATTTCACACACAGTTAACATATTTTACGCGTATTTGTACACATATTTACCTGTCTGTCTAGCAAATTTCGCCCTGCAGTTTCATTTTCACGCAGCTTAATGTTTATGATGTCAGATCTGAACTATGCACTGTACAGTGATATAATTTTGCAGGTACGTCTGGTGGTATATGTGTCTCCTGTATGTGAAATGTATTGCGAACAGTGTTAGAAATAAATAATTAATTAAACAAAACGTCATGCATGATACGGAAGTTTCTAACACATCTCAATGTTTATGACATAATATCCCCTGAACTAAGTGGCATACAATGACGTAGTTGCTCTGTTACATCCATGAGTATATGTGAATACTGTCTGCAAAATGTCACGAATACACTTAGGAGTAGTGAAGTAATAAATTAAAACATCATGCTTCATGCGGCAGTTTTACTGCATTAACAGTCAAAGTATTGTAAGCAAGAAACTTTTTTCTTATCATTATTTTTTGGGGACTGCCAGCGAGATGGTTTGAAATTATGCAGTTCGCTAGGCGCTTTCATTCTCGAATAGTAGATGACTAAAGTATCGATATTCTCATGTCGTGTGCAACACCGCTTTGTCACCCCCATTCCAGCCCCTTTGATAGGTGGTCGGTCCTTACTGCAACAGTGATTCATTCCAAATAGTAAATGGTACGTGTACCAAGTTTGGTTGTAATCGGTCGAGTAGGTTAGGAGAAGATGTGGAACATTCATACACACATACCATACATACATAAGTTCATCAATTTTTATAACTTGTTTGTATTTGAAACGGTGTGTCCATAGACCGATCGTTAGTCAGAGACGTAACGTACTGTATATTATTACAAACATATTTTAAAAGGTGGAACCACCATCATTATGTGGCGCTGATGGACTGAAGTGTCTGCTGCGAGCCGGTGGTATTTATACCTGCCGTTCAGAGTTAGGGCCTCGTCTGCAGCGCGTCGTGCTCAGTGGTAGAATGCGTGCGACTGCGATTGGTTAGGACGGGGGAGGGGGAGAGTCTCAGTTGCTTTCCGCCCGCCTTCTCTGTCGCATCTCACCTCCAGATTCATGTTGTGCTTTGATGGAGCTTAGTATTGGCTGCCATACCTTGCTCAGCTGCGAGGCCGTGTGCCTGTTAATTAAATTATCAGCACAATTGAAGATCAATGTACAGAACATGAGCGCCACACTCACCCAACAGCCCTGTAATAGAGGAACACTGCACTGAAAATGGACATAAAATGAATTTCAAGCAAAGGAAATTCCTGACTACTACCGATTAAATTTGGTACTACATTATCAAAGGAGCAATTGAAATCCGCGTGGCTGTAATTTAATCAACAGGGACGTAGTATTCCAAGTGACTAAAGCATGGATCCAGTATTCAGCTCCATCAAAGCTGATCGTGAAAGCCAGCTGTGACTCTTCTCCCTGCCCCCGCTGTCCCTCTCTCCGACCGCCGTCATGAACGGCGTGGGCAAGTGAGGCTAAAGAGACTGGCAGATATGAACACCACCAGCTCGCAGCAGCCACTTCATTCCATCAGCACCACCTGATGCGAATCGGTTGTCAGCTGAAGTATCGTGAACTTTCGGCTATGATATCAGGCAGTACACCCGAGAACGGTGGAGTGGCCAATCATTTTTACTTTAGCTAGAAAACGTCACTTATGACTGAAGAGGGCTTCCATTCGGAGCCTTAAGAGTTGTTCTAATACATGGATCGGAATGTGACACAAGCAGTTTCTTACGTTACAAAATACAATAGTAGAGTCATAGTAAGAAAAACGAACAGGAGCTGTTTCATACACCAAAATAATTATATGTTGAAAAGAAATAATTAATAACTTTGTAATGTCGATCTAAGATAGTCTTACTTGAAAGGGGGCTCCTTAAAGATAATGTGGCAAATGATGCATCAGGTTAAGAACTATAGCAACATAAAATATACAGTTGCCAGTATTTAAAATAGGGACAGGGGTAGTTTGTTACAGCAACATTTATTGACTGAGTGAAACATACGAGAGCAAAAAGTGCAATATACCGAATCTATAGTTAATTTATTCTCGTACCACGGTTTGGGAACGTCTTATGTAAAGAGCTACTAGCCGCAAAAATGGGAGGGGCCTAAAAGGAGCAGTGGTATATAAATTAAAAAACATAGCAAGCTAAAAGAAGAAGGTTATCATTAAAATTAAAATATTTCAAAGAGCAAACAAAATTGTTTTCTAGAGCAAACATGAGTGACAGGGTGTAACTCTAGCTTGTGGATAGAATACGTAATAAAATGTTGGACAGTTAATCTAGAGTAACGGTCTGAGGTAGTCTGACATAAAATGTTCTGTCAGAGGCAAGCCATTTAATAGTGCCAAGACAAGGCGTGACATACAAGTAATATTATTAAATATGAAATCATTAAAGGATACGCTATTTAGCATGCTGACGTCGGACTATCATAGTGTACAGAGCTGCAAACACAAATGGGCACACAGCGCAAAGGACCGCTGAAAATGGACCTATGAAAACCGACATATATGTGACAAAATTTTTTTTTAAATTAGTTCCAGAAACTATGCCCTAGGAATTAAAGCAAAAAATGCAACACCCTAGTTATTACACCGAGTAGTGTCTTAGTGTCTAGGAAAATAACGTTCAAGAGTTCTTTAACAATAACAAGATAACAAAACTAAATCAGAAGCCAAGTAACAAATATAATGCCAAAATCAAGTAAGTAGTTACGAAATGCAGTTTCATTTTCGCTCAGAAAGATACGAAAGAGTCTATAATTATGAACTCTAGAACTCCTACACTAAGAGTGTAAACGAAAATTCACAAGAAAGATATTCTGGTTCATCCCATACCTAACGGTGTACATAGTATGGCGTATCAATTAATTAAAATGTTGAATCGTTTGACAAATCAGCTTTACACTAATGAAGAAAAATTCACAGTTCGTAACTTCCAACAATTAATTGATAAAATCAGAAACATCTGCATCATCAGAGAAGGTAAATTTGTAAATTTGCCTTCTTTGATACTAACAATCTTTTTGTCACGGGGAATAACACAATAAATATATCAGCGTTCACGGTTTATTAACACAATACTGAGACAAATAGTTATGTTACCAAGCGAAAAGTTGTAGATGATCACTTTATGGAAAATTGTATAAATTGATGGTGGTTTTACCAGTGTCTAGAACGTGCAAGTGAAATGCAGAATTTCGGCGGAAATCACAAGCCCTTGACATACTAAGCTTAGTGAACGTCAAAGCCCGAGTTCCAATATAGCATTCGGGTTCAAAGTCCAGAGCACAGCCGAATCAACATCAAACAGCCGGTCCACCGCAGCACAGGACTTGCGAGTTGTGAGTTGTGCAGTAGAGCATAGAACTATGAGAACTGCATTGCAGACGTCAGTACCATTGTTAAATAAGGCCCCATAGTTAATGGAGCCGGCGGATGTGATCGCTGTTTATTCTGGGCGGCCAGTTGTTTAATGTTATGGGTGGCACCGCTGTGTTTTGAACCGCGCGTCCGCGAAGGCGGCCTGCGATGCTACCAGTGGGTAGCGCACGGAGAAGTGCGGCCAGCGATGCACTCCTCGGCTGCTCGTAATGGGGCGAGCCGTTGCTCGGTGCGGAGATTTAATAGTAGTGGACATCACACACACCTTCCCCCTAGCTTAAGTGGGGAAGCGTCTGCTGTTAATTAACGCCACAACCACGGGGTCGTCTTGCGAGACCTCAGCGGCGTTGGTGACTTGGGGCGCAGGAGCATATGGACGAAAACGCCCCGGCCGGGGTCGAAGGTTTTATGGTCTGGATCTCGGCAGCGGTGCCAGTGGAGCAGGAGGAGCCTGAGGCATGTCTTCAGCTTCATCCGCAATTGCTCGTGGTTGGTGACCAGGCTACATCACGTAGTCCGTGAAGGGTACCTGTGGGGCTGGGCGACGTCTGGGGTAAATCACTCATGTTACGGTGTGGTGTTGATCAGAGGACTATATCAAAAGGGCATGCATAAGTCTGGTGCTACTCTGGCAGTGTTTCTTGGGATAGGATGGGAACTAGGTGACTGGTAATGCTGGTGCAAAGAGGGGGCGGAATAATATGTTGGGAAGCTAGTCGGGGATTGGCACGTCGCAGAACATCCCGATCCGGAAGCTGCACCACATATACCTTCCGGCCCTGGTGTTAGACAATTGTTCCCAGAATCCTGGCTGGTTCCAGCCAAATCGTTTCGCCCACACAAAGATCCCAGGATGGAACATGGACGCAGGCTGTGGTGGTGCTGGCCATAGCGTCAGCATCAGCAGGCTGAAGCAGCTCCAGGACTGCCGACGGTGGAGATGCTCCATAGGACTTTTGTCTCCGATGCTTGTGGACCTGTAACAGCCCAAAAAGTACTTAGTGATACATCAGTGGAGTGATCCTGGAGGTATTTCTTCATCTGAGTTTTGAAAGTGCGGTCCATCCTCCTCTCCATTCGATTGTTAACGGAACGGAGGCGTTGGAGTGTGGCGAATGCGATGCTGGGCACAGAAACTACGAATCTCCTCGCTGTTGGATTACGGACCGTTATCAGTTACGAGCACTTCCGGCAGACCTTCAGTAATAAAAGTTTTTTCTATGTCTGTGATTCAGTTGGTGGTTGACGTGGCACTGCATTGGACAATGTATGGTAATCTGGAGTAAGCGTCAACCACTATCAAGAACATAGCTTTAAAAACTGGTCCGGCGAAATCAATGTGTACCCGCTCTCAACGGCGAGTATATAGTGGCCGAGATGAAAATGAATGTTGTGGGGCTGGCTGCTGGCTTTGGCATGGTGGACATGTTTGGGTGAGTCGTTCAATCTCTTGGTTCATATCCTGCCAGTAAGTGAACCAGCGAGCCAGGAGTTTAGTTTGCGATAACCCCCCCCCCCCCCTCCCACCGGCTCCCCCGAGTAACTTTGGTACAATAGTTACAGGATGTGCCGACGTAAAGAATTAGGAATAACTACTCGTGGGTGTCCCTCGTCGGTAAGAGTAGAATTACTCAATCGATCCATATGCGCTGATGGCGGACATTAAAGAACTGACGGAATGCCGCGGAAGCCTTGGAAGGTTGTCGTTCGGGCCATCCATGATGTATGTAACTCCAGACTTATTTCTTTTTGGAGTACCTCGTCGCTACCTGTTGCGTCTAAAACCCTGTAGCTGGTAATGGGAAACGATTCTATAGCGGCTTCTGCATCTTCATCGACGCGAAAATACAGAATTTCTTCTTTGTCGAAATCTGGAGCTGGAGCCGGGAGAGGGCATCAGCGTTTACATGCTCATTCGTGTTGTTCTTTAATGTGATCAGAGCCATCAGCCTCCCTGTGTACCTAGAACGATCCGACGCCTGTATCAGATGTGTCCGTTGCATTAACTATCTGCTTTATTTGATGAAAACATGCGAGGCACGGGACCGTCAACAAATGGGATTGGCTAGTAAAATTTTTTCTGAATTTTAGGCCAGCCCCCGTTAAGACGCTGAATAAAAATTTCAGATTGTGAAGGTGTTCTTCCGTGGTTCTCCCTCTTTCAATGGTGTTGTATAAATAGTTAATACATCCATTCACTTTAGGTGCTAATTGTTCCAAAAACGTTGAAAAATTTCGGGGGCACTTGCTGTACCAAACATTAGGCGTTTAAAAAGATAATGCCCGTGCTGCTTGTTAAGTGTAAGAAACTGTTGAGATTCTGCATCGATGGAAAGTTCGAGGTGTGTGTCCGCTAGGTCAACTTTAGAGAAGAAGTTTCCACGTTTTAATTTTGACAGTAGTTCTTCCGACTTCGGAATACGATATGTCTTAGTTAGTGATTGGGCACTGCCGGTTGCTTTAAAATCTACATCTACATCTACATCCATACTCCGCAAGCCACCCGACGGTGTGTGGCAGAGGATACCTTGAGTACCTCTATCGGTTCTCCCTTCTGTTCCAGTCTCGTATTCTTCGAGGTAAGAAAGATTGACGGTATGCCTCTGTGGTGTGGGCTCTAATCTCTCTGATTTTATCCTCATGGTCTCTTCGCGAGATATACGTAGGGGGGAGCAATATACTGCTTGACTCCTCGGTGAAGGTATGTCCTAGAAACTTCAACAAAAGCCCGTACCGAGCTACTGAGCGTCTCTCTTGCAGAGTCTTCCACGGAGTTTATCTATCTTCTCCGTAGCGCTTTCGCGATTAGCAAATGATCCTGTAACGATGCGCGCTGCTCTCCGTTGGATCTTCTCTCTCTCTTCTATCAACCCTATCTGGTACGGATCCCACACCGGTGGGCAGTATTCAAGCAGTGGTTGAACAAGTGTACTGTAACCTACTTCCTTCTTTTTCGGAATGCACTTTCTTAGGATTCTTACAATGAATCTCAGTCTGGCATCTGCTTTACCGACGATCCGCTTTATATGATCATTCCATTTTAAATCACTCCTAATGCGTACTCCCAAATAATTTATGTAATTAACTGCTTCCAGTTGCTGACCTGCTATTTTGTAGCTAAATGATAAGGGATCTATGTATTCGCAGCACATTACACTTGTCTACATTGAGATTCAATTGCCATTCCCTGCACCATGCGTCAATTCGCTACAGATCCTCCTGCATTTCAGTACAATTTTCCAAGGTGACAACCTATCGATATGCCACAGCATCATCCGCAAAAGGCCTCAGTGAACGTCCGATGTCATCCACCAGGTCATTTATGTATATTGTGAATAGCAACGGTCCTACGACACTCCCCTGCGGCACACCTGAAATCAGTCTTACTTCAGAAAACTTCTCCCCATTGAGAATGACATGCTGCGTTCTGTTGTCTAGGAACTTTTCAATCTCTTCACACAATTGGTCTGATAGTCCATATGCTCTTACTTTGTTCATTAAACGACTGTGGGGAACTGTATCAAACGCCTTGCGGAAGTCAAGAAACACGGTATCTACCTGGGAACCTGTGTCTACGGCCCTCTGAGTCTCGTGGACGAATAGCGCGAGCTGGGTTTCACGCGATCGTCTTTTTCGAAACCCCAATACGCGCAGACGGATCTTCCCCCATGGCTTTCGCACCACGACTAATGGGGTACCCCACTGATAGAAGGCATATGTTCTAGAACTCCAATTGCTGTTAGGCGACCCAATTCTTCCTTTACTTGGTCTCTGACAGCTAACGGAACGGCGTGGGCTCGAAAGTACCGAGGCCTTGCATTATGTTTCAGTGCGATGTCCACCTCAAATCCTTTGCGGTGCCGAGTTCCGAAGTAAACAGGTCCTCGTACTCCTGGTAAAAGTGTCTCTAGGGCCGAGTACGGAACATCTATCTTCGGACACCAAATTCACATAATCGTCTAATGAAAACTAATTTCTGAAAAGATTATAGTCCAAACAAGTTCTCAGCGAAATCACTGTTAACGACTAAGAAGGTAATGTGGCGGGTCACATTATGATATGTCGTTGGCAGCTCCTCTTAACCACGTACTGGGATGGAACCCAAGACCGGTTTGTTGGGCTCGAGCGGGATGGAAGAGGTTCTTGGTTAACGATACAGCGGCCCGCCTGCACAGTTGCCACGTTCAATTCGCAACTAGTGTGGCCATTGGCTGCTGGCTCGGATGTGTTTACATTAACGATTACTATGTCTATACACGACTCCAGTTTCTTTCTTGCTGCTTGGGTTACTTCGAAGCTTTGTGCCATGTCCAAAACATTGTCGAATGACGGGCCTTCGAGTTGAAGTGCCTCGTGCTGGATATCCCTGTCTGAAGTACCACGGATGGTCATTTACCTGATCGTTTCTTCTGCATGTAATTGCTTACATTTAGGGGTAACAAAATGACATTTTCACGCCTAATACTTGCAACTCTGCGGCCCATTCTCTCTGTATCTGGTTTGGTTGTTTCTTGCATTGGTAAAATGCTACCCGGGAGGACCTAACATGGGTAAGCCGCAGGTAATATTTAGCCAGCAACGAAAGAATATTTTAAAATATGATCTCTGAAAGCTTAGAAAAGGGGGCGAATTTGAATAGTAGCTGGTAAATCTCAGGTTTAGACCATGACAGAAACAAAGATTTCATGAGAATGGCTTCAGTTATCTTGAATGCGTGGAAATTCTCCATTAATCTTGATTTTTAGACTTCCCAATCCTCCAAAGCCTCGTCAAAGGAAGGAAAATCCAGTACTTGTTATGTTGCTTGCGTCTGCAGTAAGTTTTGAAGAAGTGCTTGGAGGGTGTTCAATAGCAACTTTTGGTTCTCGTCCTGTTGACGAATAAGTTGAGTTAGTAGAGCTTGCAATGTAGATGGTTACTGACTCGTCACCGTTTTATTGTGTTATAACTGGGAATAACACAATAAATATATCACCGTTCTGCTGTTTGTTGACACATCACTGAGACAAACAATTCTGTTACCAAGCGCCAAGTTGTAGATGAAAAATTTATTCAACATTATATAAATTGATAGTGGTTATACCAATGTCCAGGAAGTGCAAGGAAATGCACAATTCCGGCGGATATCGCAAATCTCTATACTAATATGCCAGTAACTGAAAATATTGAAATTACTAAAGAGAATGCAATAAAACATAAAAGGGCTAGCTTAGGCGAAATATGTGAATCTGTCGAGCTTCTTTAGCTAACTTCATTTCTTTAGCTACTATTTCAGTTTCGAAGACTAGATATAGAAAAAGCATGAAGGTTTAGTGACAGGCAACTGTCTTCTCGAACACTGGCAGACATATTCATAAATCATCAGGAAAGGAAGCTTTTCAATCAGTATAAACAACCTTAGGACAAGGTATATTGACGACACATTGGTTCTGTGTAATGGCTTCCATATAGAAACCAATCATATGCAGTTACAGTTAAATTCTCAGCATCCAAAAATAAACTCCGCTAGTGAATTGCAGATGAGAAATACGAGTAGTTTCAGTTTTGTACGCATAAAAATAATGAACAGTAATTACAAAACAAACTTGGCTTTCACGGGAATCCGATTATTAAAGACTGATTCATGCTCAGTGATTCTTTGCAGCCTAATGCCAACAAGAAATCGTATTTCCATTGAGCGATTTCGTGCCTCCAGCTTGACAAAGACGAAATAGATAAATAGCACGCAACTTCACAGCATGTAGCCGCAGCTAATGGTTATAAGCCTGACATCGTAAGCCAAATATATAATCAGATTCGGAAAGACCAACGAGAAGCTACCAAAAATGGAATCACGTTAGAAAAATTAACGTTAGTAAAAGAAAAGTCTATATATGCTGCACTCCCAAACACTGGGAATCTCTCTAACAGAATAGGGCGTGTGTTAGAAAACACCAAAGTCAGGATAGGATTTTGTACAGGCAAATGCGCTGAGTATACCATGAGACACACAACCAATAGGACAAACCACCTTGAAGGATCTGGGTTATATAACATGATATGCTACAGGTGTGAGGATGTATATGTAGGACAGACTCGGAGGAGCTGTCGGACCCATTTCAATGAATACACACCACCTAGTGAATGCACTCCATATGCTTTCGCATATCATCTCAGAATTGATAAACGTACCATTGCATACCTTCACCTTTTTTTTTAAATTCAACATCATGAAAATAAAGAGTAGGAAATGAATATATTAGGAGAAATTGAGATACAAACATAATCATTTCAAAAACAACCTCACTTAATTAATGAACAGACTGAGCTACATGACAATATAGTTTTGAACAACTTCAGCCATATCTTACTAATATTCAAGTGAAACAGAAACATAATTTAACATTGTTATTCTCATAAGGTTAGCACAACTCATTATATTTTGACCAGTCAGTGAGTCTCTTTTCAGACACAGAGCTGTCTCACGGTATGCACCTCCTCCACTTAATTACCACCTTTGGTTATTCGCTACATCTACATCTTACATTTAACGTATTTACAATCATATGTTGGTCTTTCTATCTCAATCTCCCCATTTTATAAAGACGTTGATACTTATCCTAACTTTCAGAGGTCCATTATGATATGTGTGCTTTGTAGTGCTTGCAGCTTTGTATGTTATTAACAGTTCCATGTTAATTAGCTAAATAACATTCCTTCCTATTTTAATATTTAATTACATCACTTCTATTACCCTTTGCCTTTTCACTGTGAGATGACTGAATGTTCCTCCTTTTTTCTGCCACTAGTAGAACATTTTATGTTATAATATCTCAGATCATTATTCGAGATTAATTGTCCATCGTTTTATTGTGTATTCCATTGCTATGCAAGAATTACCATCTGTCACTTACGTTCGGCATACATAACACTTTTCCTTACTATTTAAAATTTTTTAAATGTTGTAAGTTTATTGACAACCTTATGTCTTTAGCCTCCCATGATATTTAATCGATGTATAGCTCCCTTCTTCCCCCCCCCCCTCCCCCCCCCCCCGCTCCCAACCTCCTCTTTTAGCAGCTAGTAGCACTTTATGTAATACGTTCCCAGACCATATTAGGAGAATAAACTAATTATATTTTTTATTTATTATACTTTTTCCTCTCATAAGTTATACTCACTCAATAAATTTTACTGTAACACACTACCTCAGATCGTATTTTGTATAATGACAATTTATTTTAGATTGCTATATATTCTTTATTTGAAGCATCATTTGCCATATTAACTGCTAGTAGCCCCCTTTTACGCAAGATGACCTTACATCCGTAATCCTAAATTACGAACTTATTATTTTTTCTTTTCAACATTTCTTTTTCCATAGCAAACTATTCTAGTCATCTTTTTTCTTATTGTATCTTTACGTTTGTGTTTTGTAACGTAAAAAACATTGTTATGTCATCTGTTGAGCCATGTATTAGAATGACTATTCAGGCTTCGAATGTAAGCTATCTTCAGTAAACAAAATGGTTCAAATGGCTCTGAGCACTATGCGACTTAACTTCTCAGGTCATCAGTCGCCTAGAACTAAGAACTAATTAAACCTAACTAACCTAAGGACATCACACACATCCAAGCCTGAGGCAGGATTCGAACCTGCGACCGTAGCACTCGCGCGGTTCGGGACTGCGCGCCTAGAACCGCTTTTTTTTAATTTTTTTATTTTTATGAATCAAAGACGCTACCCTTTTTTTTTTTTTTTTTTTTTTTTGGCGCTTCAGTGTATAAAGCTAATAGATCTGTTTTGGAAAGGGTTTCGTCTCTTAGACACTCGTATTGTATATGCATATGCTAACTGTGAGAAAGAAATCCATAACAGTTAAGCTCTCGGATGAATGAATAATTATTGGATATGGTTATGTGAGACATCAAGGGATCACCAATTTAGTACTGGAGGGCAGCGAGGAGGGTAAAAATCGTAGAGGGAGACCAAGAGATGAATACACCAGATTCAGAAGGATGTAGGTTGCTGTAGGTACTGGGAGATGAAGAAGCTTGCACAGGATAAAGAAGCATAGGGAGCTGCATCAAACCAGTCCCTGGACTTTTTTTTTTTATAGTACAAAATTTATTTTTTAATACAAATGAGATTCAATTACAAAATAGTACACAAGAAAACAACTTATTGGGAAAAGTCTTACAAAGCTTCACCTTTGTGGTGCAGAACATAACAATTAAGCTCAAATGTTACACTTCAAATGGAAAATAAAAATATTACAAAAAAAAGAAAAGAAAAAATCAGTCTGTGCATAAAATAACCTCCCATCTTTTTGGTTACTTTCATGGAAATGCGATGACAAAGCCACAAAACTGAAGTTGTACTAAGGCACTTATGCAAATAATATGTACAGAAATATGTCAATGAATACTTAAAGAAAATGGTGTTTCTACACACACTAATTATTAAGCTCAACAAAAATATAATCACAGCATACAATGCTTATTTCACAAACTACTAACTACATTTTTTTTTGAGAATGCAAAAAAAAAAAAAGAAAAACAAGGCAGCCATGCGCAAAAAGTTGCCAATAAAGTGAACTAAAAAGGGCCATCTTGCTCGCCGCGGTCACATTGCTAGGCGGGCGGCCAGGAACGGGCGGTCGTCATTGCATTGGACATCACCAGCCACCAATCGTTGGAGCGCCCGGGGCCGCTGCACACAGTCAGAGACTGTTTCTGTTACCATAGGGGAATCGTGGAAAGATCACATCTACAAGTTAATGTCCTCTCACACCCGGCACACCCCAGCTGGGTGGTGGGTCCATGAATGACGAACCCAAATAGTTCGCAAAAAGGTTCCGGTAATCCTGTCTGTTCGTTAAGACCAGAAACTCGTCGATCATATAGTACCATAAATCGAGGACGTCTTTGTCTCCATCGCGGTATATGTAGTGTATCGCCATTCCTCGTACCCAATTAACCGCATTCATCCGGGTCATAGGGAAATAGACAGCGTCGGGATGAAAGAGTTCTTGGGGTAAAATCGAAACGTAGGGGCGGCGGAGCAGGAAAGCCAGGATCTGGCGGATCAGTTTCCAGCACTCACGCGCGGGGCCACAGTTCAGTCTATGTTCGTCCGTGTCTAACGTCGTGCAACGGGGGCACACAGGGTCGTCAATTAGGTGAATGGCATGCAGCCGTTGTCGGGTTGGAAGTTTCTCGTTAACGACCACATACCACGTCGACCGCACGAAAGTAGACAGGAACGGCGCGTGGATGGCTCGCCATACTCGTGGCCAGTCGACAGTAGGGTGGCGCCGTACAATGTCGTTATCCGGAGTCCAGTGCTGGAGAGCACTATAATAAGTCTTCGCTGTCGGATTCCGTGTCTCCTATATAACCCGCAACACATAGCTATGCTCTACGAAAAACCTTCTAATGTGTGACAGCGAGGGCGATAAATGTCCAACTGGTACCGGTGGGTACAGCGTACGTGGGGCCACTTCTTCAATCAGTAGGCCTGGGAGACTGGCTGTTGGTGAAAGCCAGAGTCGCCTCATGGAACGGAGATACAGTGCCAGCGCTCTGTGCTTGACGTGAGTGAGTCCAACACCGCCTTTGTCGAAGGGTAAAGTAAGCGTAACAAAACGGATCTTGAAAACAGCACCATCGTTCACCACGTGTCCAAACACTGCCTGTATTCTGGAAGCCATCGTGTCCGTTATCGGCAGTACATGGGCATTAAGGTGAGAAGCCATATACACATTAACGTATTGGGCTCGTTGCAAAATGTTCAATGATCGGAATTTATTGAGACGAGCCTCTAAACGGAGTCGTCGTAAGACCATACGATACGTAAAGGCCGCCGTGCGTTGTATTTGTCGATGGAGTGATATCCCTAAACACTTGAGCATCGGGACCTTTGTCAGAGGTACGGCCAGACCTGCAGGCATTCCTCGTCCTACCTCCATGTAGCGTGATTTCCGAAGGTTGAGCACACTGCCTGCCACCGCCCCATACTGGTGGAGCCAGGAAAACGCAGTGTGTATTTCGTCACCAGACCGTGCTAAGAACATCACATCGTCGGCGTATGCACCACATCGAAAGGTTACGGAACGGAGGGTAAGTCCTTCTAAGCGTCGCCGTAGTCCGTGAAGAGCTGGTTCGAGGGCAACGGCGAAGAGCATGGCAGAAAGAGGACAACCCTGCCGGACGGACCTGTTGACACGGACGGGGGCGGATCGACAGCCGTTGATCATAATCCTCGTGACAGCCCCATGGATCAATCGAAGCACAACAGACGTCGTCAGACGCGGGACACCGATGTGTTCCATAACAGCACGCAGGAAACCATGGTTAACGCGGTCGAAAGCATGGTCGAAGTCCAGCGCAACAAGAGCGCCTTGGAGGCGGCAAGTTTGCATGAGCGCCACCATGTCTCTATAGGTGCTTAAAGTCGTAAACACATTAGTGTCGCCCCCGAGGCAGGTTTGATCAGAGTGAATGGCCGCCATTACCGTAGGTTTGAGCCTCTCACGGAGAATGCGTGTCAACAGCTTATAGTCAGTGTTTAGCATTGTCAACGGGCGAAAATCAAGAGGGCGACGGCCTCCGCCGGGTTTGGGCACAGGGATCAAGAGACCCTCAGTAAAGTCAGATGGTACCTGAAAATCGGCGTCCAGGAGTTCACTGTACATCCTGACCCACATTGGGCCCATGAAATCAAAGAACCGCTTGTAAAATTCAAGAGGGAGGCCGTCAGGGCCAGGCGTTTTGTTGGGAGAGCCACGCAACAGAGCCTCTCGCAGTTCTTCCAAAGTCACCGCCGACAAGAGCGTAGCATCATCTTGTAGGTTCCGAGAGACTGGTAGGTCAGATAGGACTTCCCTGACCCCTACATTCATGTGGGACTCCCTCTCGTAAAGAAGTTTATATGACTGTGTGAACGCTCGGACGATATCCATTTGTGCGTCAACGCGTCGCCCGTCCTCCGTCTCAACCTCGGTAATGAGCTGCCTCTTGCGTCTTCGGCGTTCTTGAATGATATGGTGGAGGGAAGGTCGTTCACCACGAACATCATCAGTCGTCCTCGCTCGCACCCGCACACCCGCAAGACGTACGGCGTTGATACGAAGCAATTGTGCCTTGACGCGTTGTACTGCTGATTGTCGCTCTGGCGACGGCGGTTGTACAGCCAGTTCGCGGAGCGCAGTATAGTAAAAATCAGTAGTCGCAGTATACCAGCGCGCTCGGTCGCGTCCATAGTTGACTAATGTTCGGCACAGTGCGGGTTTTGCACACCGTAACCACCATTGAAGTACAGAACGGTAGGCGGGTAAACGCCGGTGGCAATTGCTCCATGTGGACTCGACTGCGCGTCTGCAATTTATCTCATCAAGAAGGGCCACATTGAGGCGCCACGGACCCCTACTTCGGCGGACGCGCTGGCGGGGAAGGGTGAGAGTACACACATATGCGAGGTGATCCGTGAACGCTGCCGGCCACATCTCAGCGTCGACAACGGCCGATCGTAGGCCGCGGGTGACGTAGACTCGATCCAAACGGCTCGCGGAGTGACTAGTAAAGTAGGTGTGTGCTCGACGGTCGCCGTGTTGGATGATCCAGGTGTCCAACAAGGCCAAGTCCTGTACAAGTGCCTGGAGTGCCGGGCAGGTGGTATAGTGTGGCTCCTGGTCGGATGGGCGGAGCACACAATTAAAATCGCCGCCTACTACCAAGTGGTCGGTATTGCCCTGGAAGAGCGGGGCTATATCTTCGGCAAAAAAGGTGCGCCGTTCTCTCCTTTTGCCGGTGCCTGAAGGAGCATATAAGTTCACCAGACGTACTGTACCAATCGTGAGTGCGACCCCCCGGGCCGACGGTAAATAGGAGACATCAGTGGCCATTATCCCTTCCCGCAGTAGAATCGCCGTACCTCCGCCGCCCACATCTGCAGGCATAGTGTAGGCGTCATATCCGTAGGCATCGAGACAGAGTCCTGATCGGACTTCTTGAAGGAAAACAACGTCCAGATCCGCAGCGCGTAACGTATCCTTCAGCATACGGGTCTTGACATCAGATGTAATGCCATTGACGTTGATCGTGGCGAGGCGGTATGCCTGGTCCATCAAGTCTCGGGAGGTGACCATGGTATGACAGGAGGGCAGTATTCGTGACGTGGAGCGCCGGTCTTGCGAAGTGCTAGGCAGCGACGAGAGGTGCTCATGCCGTCCTAGGCGTCTGTCGCCGGCCGCGTAGACGCTGCCATCGGCATCGGTGCATCGTCTTGGTTCTGAAACGCATCCTGCAACTCCATCTCCTGCGCCCAGTCGCCCAGGGACGTTGACACCACTGGATTTCGAGAGGCAGACGGAGGCAAGGGTGCATCCCCGGTGTCGGAGCTGCGGTGATCTCCCGCATCCCCATGTGGTCCAGACCCAGCGGTAGTGGGAGAAGACGTCGAACCGTGTGAGACGGTAGGGTCGCCTGTGTCGGCGCGGTGGAGCGGTTGAGGCACCTCGTCATCCAGCGGTGTCGCCTCGGGCTGTTCTACGTCGTCGGTTGTCTTGCGCCGCTTCTTATGACGCTTGGGTGATTTCTGCTTACGCTGCCGCGCCTCTGTTTCCGACGTAGGGCAAGGGGAGGACGCTGCATCCTGTGGTTCAACTTCAATCGCACCGTCGGCGAGCCGTTGTGACGGTGCGCCGGGGTCCGACGAAAGGACATCAGTAGCATCAGCACTGAAAGACGCTTGGGGCTCCGTGGAAGCTACTGCAGGGTCCTCCAAAGCTCGCACCAATACAGTGGGGTCGTCATATACAGCTGGCGTCTCCCGTCTCGCCGCCGCAACATACGTAATCGGCAGAGAGGTCGGTGTCGACGGACGAATCTGGTCGGTAGAGGGTGTCTGCGCGAGACGGCGTTGCAGGCATTCGGTACGCATGTGTCCCGTCTGGCCACAACCGGAGCAGGCTCTCGGCTGACCGTCGTAAATAATTATTGCCCTGCAACCAGCGATCGTGAGATACGAAGGAATATGGCGATGCAGGTCAATACGGACTTGTCGCACCCCGTTAAGGACAGGGTAGGTGTCGAAGGTCTTCCATTTTTCGGCCGTGTGGCCGAGAACTGTTCCATAGGGTCGAAGAGCAAGGGTGACCAAATCCGCTGGAACTTCAAAAGGGAGCTCAAACACGCGCACATTTTGGATTCCCAATCCAGCACGTTCAAGCGTCACCACACCCACGTTTCCGTCTGAGTGGCAGAACCGATAACCTGCCGTCGAGCGTCTGAGAAGTTTGTCACATGCTTCGTCGTCAGTGAACTTAAGATATACGACGCTGGAGACAATAGATAAGTGGATACCGATCAGCTCGTTAGGATCAACATGTACCACATCGCGTAAAAAACGCTCTACTTCGTGGGCCTTGGGTCTAGAGTACGTAGTGTCGAACTGCAGCTTGATCGTGGCTTTCCGATACGAAAGAGCCATCGTGTGTCAGGAACGTGACGGCAATACGTAACACTAGCGCGCCGGCGCGGTAAACAACAACACACCCGGAAACGCGACACGGAGCGGCCGGGACGTACCGCACCGCTCCACAGCCAAAGGCCGACGTTTTTTTTTTTTTAAATTCTGGAGGCGCTGGGTATCGATCCTAGTACCTCTCGCACGTTAACCGAGCGCTCTACCATCTGAGCTACGCCAACCCCCCCCCCCCCAAACCTAACTAACCTAAGGACATCACACACATCCAAGCCTGAGGCAGGATTCGAACCTGCGACCGTAGCACTCGCGCGGTTCGGGACTGCGCGCCTAGAACCGCTAGACCACCGCGACCGGCCTTCAGTAAACAATGTCGCTTTCTATCTAAAGTAATAATTATCTGTCACATATAGGTAGTTACGTAGTCAAAGGAATATTTCCAATTATGTATTGTCTGGCATAGTTAGACGAGTATATCAAGTTATTTTAAATCCAAAACGCCATAAAGACCTCCTTCCGCCTTTTCCTGGATTTCACGGCACTCTGTGGAGAAATTTCATGCCTTAGCACACTGTTCGTTCTGGAATTGATTGTTCACAGTTTCTACTGTTTAATTAAGGATTATAACAGCATACAGTACTTTATATCTCTGACTCATATACTAATCTATAGACACAACGACTCGAAATACCATATCTTTACTGTCACTGTTTCCCTCGTGAGCAGTAGTCAGAGCTGGTGTCCAACACACACACGCACACACACAGACACACACACACACACACACACACACACACACACACACACACACACACACAAAAGAGCACATATGGTGACATATGACGTGACATCAGTTATGAAGATTACTGTTATTTAACATGGTAAGGTTTCTGGTTTTACTTCTGTCACTCACACACTTTAAAATCTGCTTTCTAATCGGCTGTATCTGCCGTTTAATAACAGGACTGTATAACACATTGACACCTATAAGTACAATTTTAGGCTGTTCGTCGCATAACACTGTTTTTATATGTGAATAAACCAGACTTATACTTGCTCTATCTGTGATCTCTATCTCTGAAGATTGCGCCGGGAAATAGCCATTCAGGCGAGGTGTAATAAAATGAGTACTTGTCAAAAACAGCTTAGGTGGAAAACTTGAAAATGTCTTTTATAAATTTTTTTATTTAAAGCGATTCGCATTGCAGTATCTGAGCGCCTTTTCTCTACTAACCAAAATCGTTAGACCCCGCTACAACTGGGTTACATTCTACACACGTGAAATATGTCTAACATAGTGAATACCTAAAGCACTTTTCACCACTTCGCCCGAGATCCGTCCTGGGCCTTGCGTCGTTTAGCATTGACTGCGGCTGTCCTTTATTCGAGAGGAGTACGCTATGATTTGTTACATTCAGTACTGGATAGCTGATTCCAGTAGGAAACAAAATTACTGATGTTGTGTAAGTCGACAACGCATCTTTTTTTAAACTACGGAAACTTAACTCCACGCGCTCCGATTGGCCGTGGGATTGCCCTGTTGCCGTTTGTCGGTTGACGGGCAGCGCTATGGTTGTCGGTTCACACATACAAACGTCCCTCGCAACCTCACTGCCCCAACGTGATACGCACACGTGTCGAATATGTCTTGCTTTTTGTGTCCATCTCACTTCAGGGGTATTCACACGTAAGCTTATCTTCGGGGCACACACACGTCACCTCGAATTAGTCATACGGCAAGTGTGGCGGCACAGTATTCGTTTGGAGAACAAACTGTATATATGGTTTTTGTTTATGAACTAGCCGATGGTAAAGCACATGAAGCTCTATGGTTGTATGAGGAACGGTACCTAGCAAGACGCCACCCACACCCGCAAACATTTACAGCAATTCACTGGTGACTTGGCGAAACAGGCTCGTTGCACGAGATCCCGACATCCCCGCCATTGTGTTGTTTACCGACGAGTGCACCTTCCATCTGGATGGCCTTTACAACACTCGAAACGTTCATTACTGAGCAAGAGGAAATCCTCACGTCACGTACGTCCACGGACACCAGGAACGATTTTTGCTCAACATTTCGGCAGGCATTGTGGGTGACCATCTGATTGGGCTGGTCCGTCTACCTCCTCGACTTACCGGGACAAATTACATTCCCTTTTTGCAAAAAACTCTACCCAGCCTTCTGGAAGATGTTTCGCTGGACAAACGGGTACGCGTGTGGTCGCAGCATGATGGGGTGCCCGCACATAACAGTCGTGCTGTGCGCGGATATTTAACTTAACTCTTCGACGGCCCGTTAATTGGCGGAGGTGCGCGTAGGACATGGCCCCCGCGATCATCAGACCTCATGTCACCGGACTTTTTCCCGTGGAGATCCTCAAGGTTCTATTTCACCCACCTGGACAAGAGCAACCTAGAAGCGAAGAAGAATTGATGGATACCATTCAACATGCCGCCAATAACATCAGGGCAACGTCAGGAATGTTTTAATGAGTTCGGCAAAACACCGTTCGACGCTACTAAGCTTGTGCCGCGTCAGAGGGTCGCTAGTTGGAGCACAAAATGAAATTAAATGTCGTGTGACGAGGGTTCCCCTTTGGGTAGACCGTTCGCCTGGTGCAAGTCTTTCAATTTGATGCCACTTCGGCGACCTGCGCGTCGATGGGGACGTAATGATGATGACGAGGACGACACTACACCCAGTTCCTGAGCGGAGAAAATCTCGGACAAACTTTGAGTAAACAATGTCCTAGCTACAAAAAAGGCCCTCTGCATAGCCAACACAATTTGTAAAAGACTTTCTGTACGCGAATTAACAGCGGTTGATGGGTTTGTTCCCGGTACGTCTTATCAATAAACCATTATGTATATGTCGGGACCCCAGCGGATTTGCCCCCAGGTCCCCAGAGCGGAAGGCTGGCGCGCTACCACCGAGCGTGCGGGCCGCGATATCCGGCAGGCAAAGCATTCGTGGCCATGCGTTGTCCTAAGCATCCGGTAACAGGGCAGTCCCGCGGCAAATCAGAGCGCGTTGCGCCAAGTCAACGTAGTTTAGAAATTGTGCGTTGTCACGCTCACTCACTGATGATACCGGACTCTAGAGTCCATTACAGTAGCAACGTATTTTCGCCATCTGTCCCTGTCTTGGGCTATTTCCCTCCATTCACCTTCAATATGTAGGCTCCTCAAATCAGCCTTCACGTTGTCCTCCCAGCTAGGTGTCGGTCTCCCCACAGGACGTTTTCCCTCTAAGTGCCCGACCAGTTGTCGAACTACATAATATTAGTAATTTTCGTTCTGACTGGAATCAGCTATCCAGGGTTAAAATTTCGTGACAGAATTTTTCTACACCCTGTAAAAGAGAGATACTTCAATAGAGAAAAGAAATGCCAGTGAAATATGCTCTGTAAACAGACTCGAGAGGAGAACACGTCCGGGTGTAAAAAAGAAATGCATTAACGAAACAATACTAACACCCAGAAAGGTTTACAGTAATTAATGTTGAGCGTGGAAGTCATCAACCTTGCAACATACATTAATAGTGCCACTATGACCATAAAGATCAGGTTTGCTTTAAATACGCGATGAAGCGGTCGTGAATGTTAGTTACCTTTGAGATTCGCCATGGTGTGCTGATATTAGTCAAGTATGCCTTTAAGGCGATTAGAACGCCATTTTCAGCGCTCCACTGAATATGAACGACATCGTGTAACAGGGTTACGAGAATCTGATTGCTTCTCCTGCGATATTGCAGGAAGACTTTGCAGGAATGTAGCCGCTGGCAGCGGTGGTCACGAGAATGCAAGGTCGCAACAAGAGAGAGCTCCAGACGGCCACGTGGCACCCCCAAGGGTAGACCATCGTGGTCGGCGTATCACTCTGGCATATCGTACTGTATCAAGAGCAGAAATGTGAGCAGTAGTTGGCACCAAAGTGGCACAGCCAACTGTTAAAAATCGGCAACGTTAAGTACAGCTCCAAGTCAGAAGCCTTGTAGTGTGCATTCCACTAATCCCCAACCAAAACCAGTGTTCATTGAAGGGCCGGGTGGAGGTATGTTGTGTTTTCTGATGAAAGCTGGCTTAGCCACGGTGCCAATGATTGGCGAGTGTTGGGTAGGAGAAGGCCTGTTGCGGATCTGGAGCCAACCTGTCTTCATGCTAGACACACTGAACATACACCTGGAGTTATTGGCTGCGGTTCGATTTGTATGACAGCAGAACCACTCTCTTGATTATCCCAAACACCTTGACTGTTAATTCGTACATCACTCTAGTGATCCGACATTTGTAGTGCCATTTATGAACAGATTTCCAGCAGTGTTTTCCAGCAAGGTAACGCTGTTCCACATACCGTTTTTCTAGCCCAACATGCTCTACAAAGTGTCGTCATGTTGCCTTGGCCTGGTCGATCTCTGTCGAGCGCATATGTAACATCACCTAAGATAACTCCAGCGTCATCCTCAGTCAGCATTACCCGTCCCTGTATTGACAGACCAAATGCAACAGGCATGGTATACATCCCCAAAACTGAAATCCGGCATCTGTACAACACAATGAATGCACATCTGCATGCTTCCATGCAACACACTGGCATTTCCATAAGTTATTAATGTACCAGCATTTCAGATTTGCAGTGTATTATCTTACGAGTACATTAACTTGTGACATTGCAGTGTTAATCGCTTCAATGCATTCTCGAAATTTCATTCCACTACATTAATAATTTTTTGATGCTGCAATTTTTTTCGTCATTGTATCTTTAATCCAAGAAATTTAACAGTACATGTATTAATTTCATGTCAGCTGCTGTGGCCGAGCGGTTCTAGGCGCTTCAGTCCGGAAACGCGCTGCTGATACGGTCGCAGGTTCGAATCCTGCTTCGGGCATGGATGTGTGTGATGTCCTTAGGTTAGTTAGGTTTAAGTAGATCTAAGTCTATGGGACTTATGACCTCTGATATTATGTCCCATAGTGCTTAGAGGCATTAGAACCATTTGTTAATTTCATGTAAAGCACTGTACAAAATTTAAGCACCTATCCTTTAGTTTCCTGCAGGTGGTGGTGAGTGTTTAACGTCCCGTCGACAACGAGGTCATTAGAGACGGAGCGCAAGCTCGGGTTAGGGAAGGATTGGGAAGGAAATCGGCCGTGCCCTTTCAAAGGAACCATCCCGGCATTTGCCTGAAACGATTTAGGGAAATCACGGAAAACCTAAATCAGGATGGCTGGAGACGGGATTGAACCGTCGTCCTCCCGAATGCGAGACCAGTGTGCTAACCACTGCGCCACCTCGCTCGGTTTTCCTGCAGGATCCCCCGTATCGTTCAATGCAGAAGTGCTGATACAGTGGAGAGCCTTTGAAATACTGTTTGTGGACTGAGGCGTGAATGTGGATTCGTATCGAGGAGGGAGGCGTGTTAAGATAGTCCCTGCGGTTGTGCGAAGCTACTCTGCCAGGGTGGCGTAGAGGTTAGCACATCTGCCTTGTGAGCATAATTGCGCAATGTGCGTCGAGCCAGCAGGTTGTGATAACTTCCAACTGAACCGCAGTGCCGACGGACTTTTTTATTGGTTTGTTCTCTGGCGGCGGGGTTCTTTGCCCGCGCCATAATGTCTGTCGAGTCTCCCAAGAATAATCGTCGTCGTTGTACCGTTGAGTTTCGTTTAGTTTCGACTAGAGTACGCGTGGTTGATACGTTTCGCCTTGCATCTGAGCAGGTAGGTACAACTTAACTCGATTTGTATCCAGTTTTTCGGAAGTTTCAAGATCCCATACCAACACCGACTTCTCTCTCGAGTTAGTTCTCAAGTGATGTTTGCACATCGAGATAGTTCTGTCAGTCCTGCCCTTCTTGCAATTGCTGCAATAGAGTATATTCCCGAAGAGGCCGATTCATTTCTTAAGGCAGAGTTGCTTCCTTTCCTCGTAGTGTTACAGTTTTAAAGTCGTCCTACGCAAAGCATCGACCGTTGATATTAGCTTCATTAGTGAATCCGCGATCTGCTGTCAGTACTTCCCGAACTTTAGAGAACGGTAGGGAGACATTATGCCCACTCCGCGCAACTTTCCGCCGTTACCGGCAGGTTCAGGTGCGGCCCCAGCTGCCGTTAAGGCGCCGACATCGGTAGCACAATCCAACGCCGGGGAACTCAGAATGTTGAAGATTTGGAAATCACCCCCCGCCAACTTCACCTCTCCGAGAAGGTGATAATAGAATGTACTCCTTCCAGTGGCGATGCTTTGAATATTGACGTTAACTGAGGTTAGGTTCGTATTTCGCCAGCGAAGCTGTGGCTCTTTCTGCTGATGTTAAAATGCGTGTTGCATTTGTGTCTTCTCCTCCACCTGAAGAAACGCCTGTTGCGGTGGGTTCCAATGATTTAACGGAGCCATCGTCTGATGTTCTGCCTCCATATGTTCTCATTCAATAACATTGCTTCCTCATTTTGATACGGTGCAGAAACAGGTTACTGCCGATTCCCTTTCGAGCAGTCAGATGATGTAGACAGCTCCCGGTTTTTTCTCCGCATGTCGTTGAGTGGAGTCAAGATAGCTTTTGGGTTTCCGTTGCCAGACCTCGGCTTCATACTGCATTCATGCGTTTTATCGCTGATTAAGCGACTGAAATGAGAACTCTGGAATTTCATTATGAGGTCCTTCGTGATCTTTATGATGATCGTGGTCGAGACGTCCCCTTGAGAGTTTCTAATGTTCACCGTGTGAATGCAATTAGATGGTCGTCGTTTGCGTTCTCAGCCGCGTTAGATCCTCCAGGATGAGTTGGCGTCTCTGTATCATCCAATTCGGCTTCGAATGTGATCTCAAAGGAAGTGTCCCACTACTAGTAGTCCTATAGATGGACGTGAGTGTTCATCCCAGCCAGGTATAGTGCGAGGCCTATCCCGGTATGTTCCGGATATTTACACTAGAGTGGAATCGGGCAGTATACTGTCCACTGATTTACTTCCCTCCTTTATTACAGTTCGCTCTCCTACCCGCAAATTACCGGATTTGGATGTTCTTTCCAAGGAATTTTATGCTTGGTTTTGGCCTCTGATAGGGTACACGATAACATCCATGGTGAATAATGTGGTACAAGGGGTACACGCCCCGCCGTCTTTTGAGGTAGGATAAAACGTTTTATTTCCAAAAGCGGGAGGTTTGTCCGTAGATCAGGTCCGAACGATAATGCTACTCAATTATAAAGTTATAATATCGTAACACGGCCGATAAATAGCCGTTTTTCGATTTTGCTTGCTGACACTGTCGCGCGTTATCAGAGTTGTCACCCGGGCCGTACTCTCCTGAATGCTGTTGCTAAATGTCGTGATCTCGATTGCTCCCACTGTTCCTGTGCTTTACTTTTTATTGATTTTTCACCGAGTTAGTCACGGAATTTCATCTGCCTAGTTACTGGTTTACCGGCGTCTATTGATGTGATTGGTCGTCTTGCCCCCCCCCCCCCTTTTTCCCATTGAAGTTCGTCGAGGTGTCTTGCAAGGGAGTCCTGTATCTATGAAGTTATTCGTGCTATTTCTGAAACCCTAATTGCGGTCCATAGATGCTCGATTGGCTGGCTGGTCGCCACTGGGAGAAGGGTTTATCGTCTGCGCAGATGCCGATGGCGTAATGGTTCTTCTTCGTACTCATGACGACATACCGGTGCTCAAGAATGCTTTAGATGTATTTTGTCGCCTTACGGGAACACAAGTTAACAACCGGAAATGTCAGTTACTGAATTTGCGGTCTTTTATTATTATCATTTGGGCCTCCCTGATGTTCAGGTCAAGGCTTCTACTTTATTTCTTCCACGCACTATTTTAACGTATCTTCGTACCCCGCAGTCACCTACAGTTCGTCTTTTTTCCTGCCTATGACCAGCGAGTTTAGGTAAAATCAAGTTTATTGTTGGATATTTTTACCGGCCACACGACTCCGCTGTGACAGTTATATAGTCATTCAAGGAAAGTCTATGGTCAGTAGCGCGGAAATACTCCGATCATGCAATACTAGCAGAAGGCGACTGAAGCCTACCGAGTATACACTGCGATGTCTATGGATTCATTGCGGGGGCACAAACGGACAGACATGCAAAATACTTTTGAACACGTTTTCTAAAAAGTGTCTTCAGACGCTTGCTCGGCAGCCCACATGCAAAGGAAATAAAGTTAATAAATCATTCAAGAAAGCTATGAGTTCGTTTCTGCTAGATAGATCAGATAAGAGGTTGTTAGCATCTCACTTAGACAATGAATAGACATCACTTATTTCCAGTAAGATGGACGTAGAGGAATTATGGACTAAGTTTAAGCAGATTGTAAATCGTGATCTGGAGAGTTATGTGCCTAATAAGTGGATAAAGGATGGAAAAGACCCACCATGATTTGATAACGAATTTCGGAAGATGCTTAGGAAGCAGAGTCTCTTGCGCTCTCAGTACAAAAGAGAGCGCACAAATAGCGACAAGCAAAGGTTAGTAGAGATTCGAGCGTCTGCGAAAAGATCTATGACTAAAACATACAATTACCACCGTCACCGTCAAAAAGTCTCGCAGAGAACACGAGAAAATTCTGGTCCTACGTAAATTCGCTAAGCGGGTCTAATGCTTCCATTCAGTCCCTCGTTTACTAGTCTGGCGTGGCAGTTGAAGATAGCAAACTGAAAGCCGAAGTTTTAAATTGCAGTTTCAAGAAATCGTTCACACAGGAGAATCGTACAAACATACCGACATTTGACCCGTAAAACGACATAATCAACATTCCTGGCGTAGTGGAACTACTGAAAGAGCTGGAAACAAATAAGTCACCAGGTCCGGACTGAAACCCATTTCGATTTTACAAAGAGTACTCTACGGCATTGGTCCTTTACCTAGCTTGCATTTGCTGCGAATCTCACTCCAGCGACAAAGTCCCAAGCGATTGGAAAAAGAACGCAGGTGACCCCAGTATATAAGAAGGGTAAAAGAACCGACCCGCAAAATTAGACCAATAATAAACTTTCTTGAGACTGAGAAGCTTATGTCCACGAATCAGCATGATTTTAGAAAGCATCGCTCTTGCGAAACTTAGCTTGCCCTTTTCTCACATGATATACTGCGAACTATGAAGAGCAACAGAGAGAGCCGCACGGGGTAACCGTGCGGTCAGGGGTGACTTGTCACGGTTCGCGGGGCTACCCCCGTCGGAGGCTCGAATCCTCGTTCGGGAATGGGTGTATGTGTAGTCCTTAGTGTAAGTTACTTTAAGTTAGATTAAGTAGCGTGTAATCCTAGAGACCGATGACATCAACAATTTGGTCCCATAGAAAAAAAATTCTTAAGTTGATTTCTGAATGCTTGCATAGTGTACGTGATGTCTCTGCCAGGGGAATCCTTCTCGCATCTAGAAATAAACTTTCCTGCAGGCAACAGCGGACCGGGCTATACAAGTTGAGCGGCGTAAAGCCGAACGAGTGAACGGCAGTCGCTGTCTGATTATGTTGTTGATTGGGTTTGCCAATGATCAGCGTTGTTATAATTACTAGGGAAATCCATAGATTCAGACTACCACAGAGGAAATAAACGACTAACAGGAATAATAGGTATGAAAGATTACGTATTATCTTCTCGGTGTATTCAGGAAAATGAAATTCTGTCAGAAAATTTTTGTCCAGATTACTATATTAGTAAGGGTCAGTTGTACAGTCCCCGCCTAGCAGCCGCTTAAGTTATATTCTGGAAGTAGCATAGAAAATAGTTTGTACGAACATAGCAACGCCTAACCGGAGAATAATCAGGGATAACTAAACAGGTGATTCTGGCAGGGTTAGTGAAGTTAACCGGCGAATAAGTTCTGTCAAAGGCAGGAATAATTCCAGAATTAGTCATGACAGGATTGTTTGTTAGAACGAGGAAGGAGAAGAAACGGCGACATCCCACAAATTAGGGAAGAATATGACGATTCCAAATTTATAGAAAAATTTCGTGCTACTATTTTTCGATCTCATGCTCGAGAAACTGGAGCGTATAAATGAAATGTGAAACTATATTCTAATATAAAGCTTTCTGCTTGTAGTAGGCCTAATTGGCATTATATGTTGGTCTTCGTGAATTTTATTCTGTCGTGTTACAAAAATAACAATTTTTACCAAAACAGTCTCGTTTATTTGGTGTGTGTTACAATTTCTGCTGTGACAGAAAGGCCTATTTTGTTTTATCTTTTAGACAGTGACAATATTGACGTAATCAAATCGAGAAACCACACCAGTCTTGGGTATTATTTGTATTAACAGCGGCGGCCGCGGTGGACGTGCGGTTCTAGGCGCTTAAGTCCGAAACCGTGTGACTGCTCTGGTCGCAGGTTCGAATCCTGCCTCGGGGATGGATGTGCGTGATGTGCTTAGGTTAGTTAGGTTTAAGTAGTTTTAAGTTCTAGGGGACTGATGACCTAAGATGTTAAGTCCCATAGTGCCCAGAGCCATTTGAACCATTTTGTATTAACAGCTAACGCAGAATTAGACAACGATATTTCAGATTTTCATGTAGAAAAACGTTTGACTAACTTTGATCAGGTAATAGATTGTTTCGCAAAAAGGAAAGCACTCCATGTAAAGCTATAGCAAGATTAGAGAGAAAACAATGCTAGGAGCTAAGAATGGAAGAAAAGTGTATTGTATTGCTTGTCTCTTGTCTTTACTGGTTTTATGTATCCTATATTTAATTTTATGTCACCTAAAACAGTAAGTTACTAGCTAACAAGCAATAAAGAGTGCAAATTTTTGGAAGACCCTTGTTCTCCCGATTACATATAATCCGATACAGTATTAATTGCGAGGTTGTTCAGGATGTGAAACCGGGTGCCTGGGAGCAGGAGAAGCACAACAGGACATTTTACGTTCCATTGTTCTATTTTGATGGAATCCAGTACATCCACGGAGCGAAGTACAGTGACGTGTGATAGAAGAATGCTGTGTGAAAAGGGGTGGCACTGCACTCTGGCACACTTAAGACCAAAAAACATGGCTTACATTTCCTCGAACATATACGTTTTATGTATCAGACTCTTCAGAAAGATGTGCGCTAGAGAATGAACATATTTTTGAAAATTCGATTTTTTTTAAATTTTTGACGTCGTATCTCAAACGCTCGAGGGAGGGGGGCTGGGAGGTGGGAGGTGCGGGGGATGTCACTATCTCAGTATTTCCCCGTTTCGGAAATATTGTAGATCCGGAGCTGATTCGCAGAGCAGTCTGAGTTATAGTGGGGAAGTGTGTAGTCTCCACGTGACCTGTGTTTACATTTAGTGATTTTCCTGTTTCCTCTTCGTTTACTGCTCTCACGTCAAATGAAAATAATATGGATTTCTGTGGCCGGGAGGTATCAAGTGAATTAAAATACATTCAAATAATTGCGAAGGCAAATATACGTTATTAGTTTCATATTTTATTTTATTTCCACTCTTCTGAAAGCCATGCATTAATCACCTTGTAGATCAATGAAGTTATTTTTATCGGTTTGCTAAATAAATTTGGTTTCTATTAATCTCTTACGCTGAGGCAGTCAATGTGTTTGAAACAAAGTGTTTAGTTCCACACTATTGGCTAATTTCAACTGCCCGCTGCATTTCAAGTGCACGTTTTCATCTTCTAGCACATATGGCATTATGCCACAATATAGAATCAGAAATGAGTTAATACAGTACTGGTACTCCAACAAAATTTACATTCCGTAACCCACAATGAATAGCTTAATATCAGGTCGAGGCCTACTTCATTGGGAATCTGGACATACGAATGTGCTCTTTAAGTATGCACTTTAAATGTGCCATTTTAGTATGGTTCACGAAATTCCGATGCTCTTGGAGTATCCTCTGATGTCTTTCTCCTTTTATGACATAATGTAAGATCTTTTAATGTTTTACACGTAGAACATAAGGGCTTCCTGCGTCATAGCAGCTGCCAAAGCGCGGTGGCGCCTGTTATCTTTCGCTCTCTGACGGCTACTGAAACGAACCTATTTCTAATACGTCGCGGGAAAATATTGCGAATGGGGGTTTGAAAAGCGTAACTTTCAAAGTAAATTTCCTTTTACGCAAGTTGAACTATGTGCGAAAATGTACGATGAATTTCTTAAATCACAGGGCGTTTGATGACGAACCAGTTAGAAGTATTTCGATCCCAGAAGATCAGACATTCATGTCGTTATTATAAGCAAATTGATGTAGTGCTACGGGAAGCTCTCTCTCCTCTGCGGTACTTAATTTATTTGTAGAAAACCTTAAGGAAAAGTCACTTGACTGGGCTAAAAATTTTACTTACACATTTGTGTGATATATCTTAAAGTGTAACACGCGCAAAAAATATGTGCATTATCTGTGAAAGCTTAGCTTCTCTTGCATCTTATTAACCTTAGAAACCAATATTATATGTGAAAGTTGTGTTTTTCTTGTATCAGCACTATGTATGTTAATTTAAAACATTAACTTTTATTGTTCGTGTATCCGCGCTATTTACCAGTGATATTGCTATTAGCTGACTACATCACGTGTCCTGTTGTCTGAATAGCCGCTGGCATCAGCTGGTGGGATCACTTGCCATGAGCTATGACTGGCTTACAAAGCGCATCGCAACCTCGATTACAATGGTTCGGAAAGTAACATGCGGTGTTTGATGGAATTCGAATTTATACTTCCGTAATACGAAAATATGCAGCACACATGTTTCTTCCCTGAGTTTTGCTTTCTAAAGTGCCGGGAAATTCTACGCCTTTGTATAAAAACATAACCATTCAAAGGATTGATAAATTTTACAGCCTCGAGAAAAATTTACTGTCACTTAATAACACGGAAAAAGTGTGTTTTCATCCGGGAGAAAGTGTGGTTTTAACCGGCAAATCAGGGAAAAATCCGGGATTTTTTTTTCCTTTTCCTCGTATACACCCTGAAAATTCTCCCAATTAACCGAATTAAACTATTCGCCTCTCTACTACAGTGTTTATATGTTCATTTCATTTCATACTGCTTTGTGATGTTACGCTTTGATATTTAATCGATGTGACTATGTCAAGCAGCACTCGACTAATACTATAGTCACACATTTGGGTTGGTTTTTCCTATTCATCTGCATTAACTTAAACATTTCTACATTCAGAGTTAGCTATCATTCATCACCTCAACGAAAAATGTTGTCGAGTCATTTTGTGTCCTTCTACAATCACTCAAAGACTACATACTCCCATACACCACAACATCATCAGCAAAACAACTATGGACTGCTGATTACGCTGTTTGCCAGATCGTTTATGTATACAGAAAATAGCAGCGGTCCTATCACACTTCCATGGGCACTCCTGCCGATAAACACCTTTGAGAAATGACTCCAGGTAGCCATTTTCAGTGATCTCAGTGCGATTTACTTCGACAGTAACTCGACTGCTACTAGGACGTAGTGGTGTGTTCCTTTTGTGCTCACAGTCAGATACCAGAGTTCGGTGGCCACGCAGTCAAGTAATTTCCTATTGATAAAAGGAAAATGGGAACTGCTTGGTATGAGGAAAAATGTTTTGTCTTTTCACACTTCGTGCAAGCTGCCAGCACCTTCTTCACTGACTAGTAACTGCTGTTAAAGTACTTCGATTTTTAAAGTGTGCTAGCACACTTCAAACGACCAAAATATTCATAGACAGTTGGGTGTACCAGATTAGTTCATTTATCAGATCCTCTGGCACTGATACCACCCATGACATAGGTTTCAATTCACACAGTGGAATAATACACTATTTCTCAGTAGTACAGTATCCCTGCCTTACTTTTTTCCTATGTTTTGCAGGGCATTAACAATGAAGTTCTTGTATGGCACATTTTCATGAACAGGATGTTGAATATGTTATCATTTATTTTACCTCTGCATCCCAAGTTAACCCATCTGTCGAATACGAGAGTATGTCGGCAATGACGTTGTCTTTACCATGAATGTGCTTCATTTGAAATGCGAATACCTGAAGGTAAGTAAACCAACTACATAACCTTCCATGTGTGAGTTTTGTTGCCATTAGAATTTTCTGGGCTTTGTGGCCCATGTACAACACGATAGTTCTTCTATATAAAGAGTTCCAAAATATCTGGAGTGTATAGACAACAATTAAGGTATTCTATTCTGATACAAAATAGTTATATTTGTTTCTTGTTTAGCACACAACTGCTGAGGATAATTGCTTTTTACTCCATTCACATTTAACTTCTATAACATCTCCAACCTAATCACAGTTTTGCTGCAGTATGGCGAGCATCTTACTGCCCTCATTTCATATTTTTGTCGTGTTTACTCCAGTTTTACGACCTCCATCAATTTTCTTAAATTTATCAATGTTTTCGTAATTTAAACCAAATTTACCCAATTAGTCGGGTTCCAAACCATCACCCTAGATGACTTGTCACGTCAACAAAACGACTAATCTCATCGATCTCCTGATGCTATCAGCCAACGATATTGCAGCATGATTCTCAGTTTCTGTATCATTGCTAAACCGTCACCCAACATCACCTTGCGAGGGTCATATTCAAGTGGACATATAAAGAACCCTGTTACACTGCCTACACAATGCAAATGGTGTTTCTTGGTGTAGGAAATAGCCATCGGCAGAGAAGAGGTGCAAAAACTAAGTTCCTTAGCCGAAACAGTTTGTAAATTCAGTAAGATATTATTACGATTAGCCATATCTCCTTACGTGCATGGGAGTCACAAAGTACTTTCACATTCGTCGATCCTGAGCAAAACGCTAGATGAGCTCTCTATGCATGTCGCAATACTCCTCTGTCTTTAAAGAACCCTCCCAGCAACACTGTTGCAGCTTTAATTTGGAACTGAACAGAAGTAGGAATGCACTATACCAGCTACATTCGACGTCTCGTTAAGGAACAGGATGAGATTAGTTCTACGTAATCAATACACTTCAATATTTTCTTATTGGAAAGAGCAGGTCAGCAGCAAATTGCTCGTCCTTCTTCCAGTTCCCATATGATGTGTAGTATCCCTAATATTTCCGGTAAGAAATGCTACCATAACTGTAGGTACTGCCATTTGTATTACCTCGTGTTGAAGGAGAAAGCTTCGTTTGACGCTGACCTTAGACATTGTACACAGTTGGCAGAGCTACGACAGCATGTTCCCATTTCTACTGAGTGGTCAAAACACGGCCCTGTCGCATTAGATCAGCTCACCCTTTTTTTTCACGGGATGCAGAAGGTGGCTGATAAAGCGCTCTCCACTGAGCAACAGGTACAAGACGCAAACAGACTGTCTGAAACGAAGTTGGAAATTTGCTGTATGGGGTCTTTGACAGATTGGTTCGAAAAAGGTGACTCTTTTCAAGACATGAGGGTGCCACGAATATGTTTCACCAGTGGCTGTAATCATTAAAAGATTTCTCCATAGGATCCAACGTAAGTATGTGGTTGATGGAGACACTTGATTCCACATCGAAGACAGCGTGTCCACCAGAATGTGTGGCACTATAGATTTGAAGAGCCAATGTACTGGTCACAGCATTTTGTACATTTTTGATTCTCACTATATGTGATCATTCTCAATCAACCATCATCGTCTTTCACCTGTAACCCCGTGGATAATTTACAGAATCGCTATTACACTGTCTGCATGGCATCAAAATAGAATGCATTAGAAATATTGTTTGTTAGCATGAGAAATATCTAGCAGCGGCATGAAGAAGTTGCTAATATCGGCTTAATACCACATTCTTTAGCCGAATAATTTTCTAAATTTGGTGAGAAGGGTGATTTTATGACGAACTTAGCACCCCTTGCGACGTGCATCATACTTTCAGTCTGTTAACACACAACACAGCGATCACCATATGTATTCAGTGTCGCGTTATTTGTGTGAAGGATCACTTCACTCGAAAGTAGTACCATACCTCCATTTATAGAGCATATATAGATTTTAACATGGATATCGCTAGCGATAATTGTGTGTGCCTGCAGAAATATGACCGCTTTTACCCAGGATGATAGTAACATAGTCATTGTGATCATGTTCTTAATGGCTGGTTGCTTTTAGGACGATTACGTCTCTCTTCCTAAGACACAATGGTACCACTCGCAATAATAATAATAATAATACTAATAATAATAATAATTTGAGCATATCCATCCATTCCGAAATTTTCGCTCTATGTCGTTTGGTGCCACCAGCATTCAGTTCTTACCGAAGTTTTACACTTAATAGGGGATGTGTGATAGAATCTCTGTGATCAGCAGGTCTTAAAGTATGTGTTGGGATGTAAACTTAACGCACTCAGTGTTCTGACATGTGTAAATTAGAGGCCGTCAGCTGTTGCCGTAACCCCCTCTCGATCTCGTAAACAGGACTGAGCAGCGAGAATGCCGCCTGCGAGATTATCGTGTTCCGAGAGCGCGGTCTGGATAACGAGGCGACCCGACACTCTCGGCTGCCACCTGCAGCGCCGCCGGTCGCAGGGGGCCGTTCAGAACGCGGCTCATACTGCGTACGGCTATCCGAGTCACAAGTATAGTACCAAGGAACATGCACGTGTGACATGTCACAGCTGTGCTCGTATGTATGAATGCATTTTGGGAGATTTAAGACACATTTCGGACGAACGAATCAACTGAGACATTCGAACAAATCCTGTCCACGTAATTACAAATGTAAAGCTGTCAAAGTTTCCTGTAAAAGTGCTATCAGTGGTGGCATCCTGGTTACTCAGAAACTGTCATGTAACGGCGACAAGGTAAATCGTGATACCTTATGACAAAGCAAGAGATGATGACTGTAAATTATTTTCTACATGTTGACACGATTATCGTGGGGTCTAAGCTAAGCATTCACACGAAGTCATTTCTAGCAGTAGTAAGGAAAACCAGCCACCCACTTTCCTGTCTACCATAGGTACTAATCTTACATTTTGTCTGTGTGCGTTTTGTACTTACGGTTGTTTTTGAAGTGACGTCTCATTTTACAAACGTTTCCTATTTCGTGTGTAACTGCGCATGTGTAAGATTGCCTTTCGCGGAATTGGTTTTGAAGTTTATTGCCTTTATGCTTGTGTTTATTTCTTCCTCTTTATTTACCTACAGATTTATTACCCCCTGTTTTTCATTCTTTGAAGACATAATACGTTTCATTGTGTTTATTACGACCGCCGTTAGCATTAGGGCAAGGTTTTTAACATATTATCTGTTTCAGAGTTAATTTTGCAACGTTTGCTATCAAAGCTAATTGTGTAACTTTTGTTTTTTTTATTTTTATTTTGTTGTAGGCCCTAGTTCTATACAAGATATTTCACTTTTGCAGCAATGGTATACAAGTAGAATGTTCGAGAAGGCAGGTGGTTTAGACTTACGTACAGTCTTTCGCAGGCTCTGTAGCTGCATACTTGGAACGCTTGAAGGAAACGACCACCTTTTGAAGTGTTCCACTTTTCAGGTCATAGGTGCTTAATGTATTAATCACTGTACGTAATTACCGTTTGTTATCGTTTGATACCCTTCTGATAACCGTCACCACCTTGCAATTTTATTTTTATACACTGTTTCTTCTGACTAAAAGTATACAAATCGCAGCAACAGACATAAGAAAAACTACAAAAAGCCTGATCCACCTGTTGCTAAAACTGAAAGAACCTTAAGATTACGATGCTTGAACTCAACAAAGAGAAATGCGTTATGGAATGATGTCCTGAGGTAACTCATCTCTTACAAAGGAAGTAGTGATTGAACAAAAGAGAGCAGTAAAAATAATATGCTATGTTCACTCACGGAAATCTTGTAGGCACAATAATCTTCAAGGAGGTTGGCATTTTAACTGCGCCGTCAAAATACATATATTTGCTAATGACATTGGTCATAAACAGCCCATCACAGTTTGAGAAGAACAGTGACGTCCATAGGGAGAACACTAGAGAGAAAAAAGATCTTAGCCATTATTAAAGCTGTCAGTGGCTCAGAAAGGAGTTCAACTTGCAGCAACAAACATCTTTGATTACTTGCCCAATAACATAAAATGTCTGGTAGGTAGAAAAGTAAGTTTTAAATCGAACTTAAAATAGAAATGTCTGGCGAGTAGCAAAGTGAGTTTTAAATCGAACTTAAACTCCTGGCAAACTCCTTCTGTTCCATTGATGAATGTCTATTGAAAATGTGGTAGCCAGAGAAAAAAAAGACGCTCTTTCCACATCATTTCCATAAAAGAATCATTCAAATGATCTATCGAACATTTAACTAACTAACTGACCAAACAACTAAATACTGTTGTACCGACAGTCGTACAATAGCACCCAAAAGAAAAAATGGGTCAAATGGCTCTGAGCACTATAGGACTTAACAGCTGAGGTCATCAGTCCCCTAGAACTTAGAACTACTTAAACCTAACTAACCTAAAGACATCACACCCATCCATGACCGAGGCAGGATTCGAACGTGCGACCTCAGCGGTCGCGCGGTTCCAGACTGAAGCGCCTAGAACCGATCGGCCACTCCGGCCGGCGCACCCAAAAGAAAAACGATTTAAAGCAGCAGCTAAGGATATGATCCACCTGCTAAACAGTACGTTGAAATTATTCTGTTATTTAGTGAAGAAGTTGCGTCTTATACACAACCAATTTTGTTCTACTCAAGCTATGTAAACGACCTTAGTACACTATAATAAATTCATTTAATAAAAGGAAAATGTACATAGGCAAAACGAATACTATACAATATAGTTTCGGAAATTAATCTGAAACCTTAATTCAGCAGTCCCATTTCTGAAGATATTGCGCTGCAGTTGAGTCTGTTCTCCTGTTAGTACCATAGTTATACAACAATTTACATTACTTAGTATGAAGTATGTAATATCCACTGCATAATTGTGCAGCCATTACTTATCACTTCTCAATATTATATTTGATTAGGTATACACCTCATAAAACCAGTTGCCAGTTGCCCTTGCTTCTGTCCTTCAAATTTAGCTTATTTGGTTCTGTTATTGTTATGGATGATGAGAATACCATTAACGCGAACGGAATCTAGACAACTTCTTTTCTGACTCAGTACCATCCCTGCCTTACTGAAATTTCTTTCACTCGAGGCACTACTGACAAGTATGCAGAAAACCTCTTCGCTTAGTTTCGACAGGGCACACGAATTTGTTTTCCACCATGAAAGAAGGTCTGTGAACTCATCGTTTGGACCCTCCATGTTCATATATTTCTCAACCTCATCTTTACATTTTGAGGCGAATGTTCGCCAATTTTGAGATTTTTTTGTGGGAGAAGGCATGACATCGTTGGTTACGTTCGTATCAACAATGTTATTTAACATTTTTCGCACATCTTGATGAATTTTTTCTCTTCTTTCTTCGAAACGCTAATAGTTCCTTGGAACAGGGAGGCAAGAACGTTGCCACGTGTTGAACGTCATGCAGTTCAATTAGAACTTTCTGTTAAAAACAGTTCTGTCCTTTCCTTTAGCTTACATGTTGTCACAGCGTCGGTTCCAGTTTCGCAGAGACCTATCAGTTTCAAAGTGCACGGCACTACAAATGGTAGTGTTGGCTCATTGTCTCCTTCCGAATCGTCCGTGGCCTCTTTGAAAACCTTCAGAAATTGAATAACGCTTTCCATAGTCGTATTCTGATAAGACGTCATCATCTCGTGTCCGTTTGAATCACGCAAATCGATCTCTGTTAGGCCTTTCTGAGAATGGAATGAGCCTAACATCATGTACACACTGTTCCACCTTGTTTCTACATCATGGTGTAAGGTTTTATCTAATCTCGCGACTAAGCCGGATCGTTTCATAAGGCCTACTAGTTTACGTATAGTCAGGATGGAGTCATACAATGCAGGAATCTGATCCATTAAGAAACCTTCACTGAATGTGTGCCTCAGTGCTTATTAATACAGTGCATCACACATGGGAGTCGTCTGTGCGCTTCTAGTGCTTTTTTGATGTTAGCTCTGTGATCTGCAACCTGTCTCAGTTCCGAGGACGTTATGTGCAACTCTGCCATTTGTTGATATATTTCCGTAATGATATGTTCACCAGTCTTGGCAACCTTAGGAAACCTCGTAGTTAAGAGTACACTGTTTTTTCACCAGCTGCGACATAGTCGCGTATATGAACAGTGATGCAATACTGTCAAATGTTTTTTATTCCAGGCTTTGATCACAATCGATATTGTCATCAAAGACTAGAATAGAAAACATTTGACACTGTTTTTTAGTTTCCCTTTGTTCGTCGTCTCATCAATGTAGCTGGACATGACAGCGAGGTAATGGGTTTTACGGTAACTATCTGTCCACAGATCGCACGTCATTGCACACTAGTTTTTACCAGTTGCGTCTTTCACTGCTGGAATAAGTTCAATCCTGACTTGATCAGCCAATTCCTTAATATGTCGTGCTGCAGTCCTTGGGGAAGGTAGTACGTCTTGGTCGGTGATTTGTCCATATTTTGCTCCTGTAGTTATCAGTACTTGAGCTAAGCTTATGAATCCTTCAGCACTTACTATGTTAAATGGTCGGAGTTCTGTTGCACACATTAAAACACATTTGTCCCTAACAGATATTTCAAGATTTTAAACATGGCTGAAACAGCAACTGTTGAGATTCTTCACGGTAAATGATAACAGCCAAATAGTTGCAGGATAAAGATTTATTAAAATTATGAAGGTATATTTAGATATACCGAAATCGTGGTCAAGAATTTTATTAAATCTTTATCTTGCAACTGTTTGGCTGTTATCATTTACCGTGAAGAATTTCAACACTTGCTGTTTCAGCCATGTTTAAAATCTTGAAATATGTACCTGCCGAGGTTTCAAAGGCTGTTTCGAATTACACTGACATCTCATTTAAAATCCTGAAAACAGGTGTATTTTACTTCTGATGAAGGTTTACTTAGATATACCGAAACCGTGGTCAAGAATTTTAATAAATCTTTATCCTGCAACCGTTTGGCTGTTATCATTTACCGTGAATAATAGATATTTTATCAGCACTGGCACCTACAACGCTTGACAAGTGTCGATTACCATTACATTTATGTCTGTTCATTCCGGTTGTGCTTCCATTGTAAGCAAGCAATGCTCCACAATTTCCATTTTGGCACTGAACATAACCAACTGCAAGATGTGTGTCTCTTTCAACAACCACCTGAAACAGTCGTAAGAGTCACCTTCATGTATGTTTCACGAAGACAATTTTTCTTTTCGTTTACGGACACAACAAACGTATCAATTCATTAAAAAATGCTACACAAACATTCGATTAATCAAATACTATCACGTCTCGAATTCGGAAGCTCTATTCTGTAATTATTTAGTAGTAATTGAAGGGCTTCCCTTAAATTTTTCCCAACTGGAACTGCCACTCCTTACTCCCACTTTATTTATCAGAATGTACATGCCATTAGCAAGTTTCTTTAACATAACTTCTTTTGTGATGGTAGTCACTGCATTGGTTCCGGTTCAGCAACCACTCATGCTGAGTTTGGTCTCGTGACAATTTACTGCCTACCACTACGTTACGATAATGCGAGTCTCTCGGTCAGCTCTCGCTATCACAGTCTCGGACCGGCACGTGTCCTATTCGACAATCCTCGTCTCAGCTCATTTTCGTAGCGTGACGTCAGTGATCTCCACCTCACGCCCCTCTGCCAGCGATAATGAGCCGCGTATTCAGTGAGAAGCGAGCGAGACTGATAAGCTTTTTGACGTGCCCTAGTGTAAATAAATTGACTATGCCCAGTCGTAACGGAGGTTTGGATTTGACATTGGACGTTCCAAGTTTCAATGCATTAATATCCGAATAGGTATGAGAGATTTTACATTGAAAATTATGATCAGTCATAAACAGCAATAGATACTAATATTTGCAGAGCCACAATCGTCAGGAGGAGATACTTCAGATACATTACTGATTGATTAATGTCACCAGATTTTGCGCTAGGATCATAATATTTAATTATAATTACACTGGTGAAGATGCAGCTCTTTTCGTAGCGTGGCTGTGCCTGGAATTCGGGTGTATGGCGGAGGCATCCGGCAGGCGGGACAAACAGGCATTTCCGGCATAAGGTGCGAACCTCCTGAACTGGTCTGGTGGGGAATGGGGACGCAGCTTACCTCATCGTGTCGCCTTCTGTTCAGATGAAAAGCGAACAAATACTCCATGTACACTGGGCTGCCTCCTCAATCATGTGCGCTGCATGTATTCTCCGTGGAAAATTGAACGATTCAATATCGATCGTTAACAAGTGCTGGTACTGGAGGTATTGGTATCCAGAATGAGATTTTCACTCTGCAGCGGAGTGTGCGCTGGTATGAAACTTCCTGGCAGTTAACACTGTGTGCCGGAATGAGACTCGAACTAGGGATTCGAATTCTTACCGCTCAGTTCATTCCCTGCACTCTCCATGGTCCAGATGGTGCCCTCTGACAGACACAGACATCTGCGACTCCGGCAGTGGTCATGGTAGCAATTTTCTGCACCTCTCAGTGTTGGCGCTGGTGGTGTACGGGGGGACGTGAGTGGTGAGTGTGGACATCTAGGAGGTGCGTGGGCTGTATGTACGAATGCTTCCAGCGATCTCAGACATCTTGCCATGGTAACTGCTTGGCTCCTGGTTTAGTGCTTCTCAAGACTTTGCAGTGCATTCTGTCTTGCAGTGGTATTTGTTGTTGTTATAGTTCTGTGAAACGGTGGACCCTGTCCACCTCCTCCTTCGTTCAGGTGTAGCTGAGGGAAAAAACTTAGGATTTCTGTAGTGGTTTACAAAAGGCACTTAGCAGACCTTTACTGGTCGGGAATTCCACAACTGGACAGTACGAATTCGTGACAAAGTTGGGAAGTTCAACTATGACTTTATCGCATCCAGTCAAGAGATGAAATCCCTGATTGTTCAAGTAAGAGTTTCCAATAGTGTTACAGGGAGCACACACACCATTCTAACCCCTCCACAGATTGTTTAACGACATAGCATGCAACAGAGCTGGAATTTGAAATTCTCAGATACCTCCAACGTAATGGACTTTGAACCAAATCACCTAACTGTGCCAATATCCACGAACAGGAAGCAAGAGGAAAAAGATACAGAATGGTTTGGAATCTGGGTGGTTGCAGGACTGAATCACGCCAAATATACCAGTCCTACTATCCACCCACAGGATTAAAGGAAAAACTACACATACACAAAGGGTGTCAATTTCAATAATTATTAGTCATTCTTTCTCATAAAGTGAGGGAACATCTGAAAGACATCCACAGTCTTTCGTTTTTCGAATGGCTGAGGATTTCCTGGGTATCTGCTGTTTAGTTCAGAACAAAGGAGAGGTTAGTAGGCACAAGTCAGACGCTAATTACTTCTTCTCAAAAGATTTTGTTTCATCTGATACAGGTTTCCATAGCAGTAGAAGTGTGAGAACAAAGGTATATACCGACTACCAGCGTCAGGTCTCCATGAGCGCCATGGGTGGGGGAGGAAGGGGGGGTGAGAGTGTGGGAAGGGGATAGAATGGAAGAGGGGTGGGAGGACATCTTGGTCTGCGTGTGTTTTCTCATGTTGGTTCACACAAACAGGAAGAAACCACTTCAGACAGGGATAGGGAGAGGTAGAGAGGAAGAGAGACAGGCAGGACGTGAGTCTGGCAACAAATTTCAAAGGGATGCCTCTACCAGATACTGTTTTGCAGAGGATTAGTGTGGTCCAGTGGCTGCAGTGATCCGTGACCAGTGGCGTGTGCAGTGGGGTGCAATTAAGCTAACAGTCAGGGACATGGGTCCTGTCAGAGGCTCAAGGTCTCCCTCAGGCATGGATGTGTGTGTTGTCCATAGCCTAACTTAGTTTAAGTTAGATTAAGTAGTGTGTAGGCTTAGGGACCGATGACCTCAGCAGTTTTGTCCCATAAGACCACAAATTTGGAATTTCAGAGACATGATGGTGAGGATTTTTTTACCAAGTGACAGTTCAGTTACTTGTGGTGAGTGTTTCTTGATGGTATTACTTGTGCAGCTGGAATGGAAGTGTCATAATGGTTTACATATTCCATACTGCCTTGTCATCCACAAACCGCTTAAACAAACAGTATTACATACACTGCAGTCAATTTCCCAACAAATTCGTTAAATAAATAAGGAAACTATATCTCATACACTGTCTTGCATCTAAGAAATTGTTTAAAGTAACAATATTTCACAAACTGCCCAGTCTACCAGCAACTTTTTAAATAATATCCCATTCACTGCATTCGATTTCCTGCCCAATAGCAAATCAATCAATGTTTCCAGAAGAGTGCAGTATCCAGCAAGGAAAACAGTCCCACACAAAAGGTTAACAATGTAATTAAGTAGTCAATGAAATTGATAGAGTAGCATGAGCTATTTGAATAACTTAGGCCTGAAAGTGCTTGCGTCAGCCAGAGGGAGGGGGAAGGTTTGGAGGTTCCCTGCAGGGTTGGGGGAGGGATTAAGCGTAGGGGCTTCTTAGAAGGATAGATTATTTCCAGGGGGTTATAAATCAACCACGAGGGAGTCATAAAAAAATTAACACAACAAGAGGTTAAGGGGAGGGGGAGGAGTTAGAAGGAAAACCATGTAGTAAAACAAAAGTTTATGGTCAGAAATCAAACAGCTGCCACAATTTAATTGATTTTCATATCTATTTCATATAAAGTGGCGTAGAAGAACTATAGGATAAGGGCTGACGTGAAGCAGAACAATAGGTTAAGGCATGATGTCATCATTGCCACTCAATGTATACTTGTCGCTGATGTAGGCAACCCACTATGTTGGGTGACTCGCCACCACCATACTACTCCCATAACTCCTAGTTGGTCAGTCTCTTTCATTAATTTCTTCACATCTCGTCTGAACGAGACAAACTTCTAGTTTCTGATCATTTAATCTATTTCATTTTTTATTTTAAACGTCTAGCTCTGCAGGACCAAAGTGAGCAGCATATCTCTAAGGCCACGGCACGTGTCACTGCATGAAATTACAACATAAAAGTAGTAACAGATAAAATAAAATGTTTATAAACAAAAAAAGTGTAAACCCACACATTTTCCACTCTTGGAATACTAAATGCCCATTACGAAATAGGGCTACACTCTACCAAAACTGTGCTTTCACAGTTTTGATACACTACATAAATGATGTGCTAAATAGTGGGATTACTGGTAGTGGTGGTAGAACTGTTAGGGAAAGTAATGTAAATCAGTGTGTAAAAGAGAAACTGGGAGCCGACAAAATCCCTTTGTTTTTTTGTTTGTTTGGCTGCTTGTCTTGCAAATAAATAGAGCTGCACATCATTCAGCGTTAGTCCATTGTGTATTTTTATATCCGTGTATAATATAAATTGCATTTTACAAGTAATAAAAATTTGGCGATCGTTTGACTTCTGCTCTTTTATATAACCAAAGCAATTGCTTTTGATACAAGTACAGTTTACATGCACAAAAATAAAAAAATACATATAATTGTGTTGTTATTTTGTGCTCAGTAGAACTACTCACAGTAATTCTCATTTCACCAGCTGTAGTAGGCGGTTAAATACAGAGTGGAGCAGAGGAAACGCATGTTTTTTGAACCGTTAGTACGCGTAAAAATACATATAATTGTGTTGTTATTTTGTGCTCGGTAGAACTACTCACAGTAATTCTCGTTTCACCAGCTGTAGTAGGTGGTTAAATACAGAGTGGAGCAAAGGAAACCCATGTTTTTTGAACCGTTAGTACGAGGCGATGAGAGGGGGTATTGACCTTCAATGAATGTTGGCAGACTGCCCATACAGTGCATTTTCAGTCGCTATGGACCGTTGGAACGTAGAGCATCGTGGTTTCCTTATCGAGCTGTACTTTAGAAACTATGAGTTCGTAGTCACAGTGCAACGTCTTTTCCGTCAAAATTTTACAGTGGGACGTCGAGGTGCAGTACCTGATCGAAATACTGTAGTCTGATGGGTTGCATCGTTTAGAGATACTGGATCTGTGAAGAAAAAGAAACCACCTGGTCTTCCCTGTTCACTTCGTACTCCGGAAGATGTAGATCGAGTGAGAAACTATCGGCTACACAACAGGCTGTAGCGCTGGGTATGTCACGCCGTTCGCTTCACCGTATCTTACATGATGATCTTACGTCTCACCCGTACTAGATAATGGTCGTCCAGACGCTTAGTGAAGGGCATTTTGTGTAGTGCAGAGAGTTTTGTAGCGTAATTGACGAAATTGTTACGGGAAATGCAGATGCTACAGTCTTCATGAGTGATGAGCACATTTTCATGTAGACGGTTACGTCAGCGTTCAAAATTGTCGGTATTGGGCGTCGGAGAACCCACATGAATTACTCCAAAGACCTCTCCACAGTTTAAAATTAACTGTGTGGTGCTACATTTCAAAGATGGGGATTGTTGGACCCTACATTTTTTTAAGAGGAAGGAACTGCAGTTACTGTGACATCAGGGCGCTACCTTAAAATGTTAAACAACTTTCTTCGTCCAGAGCTTGAAAGGCGTCAAGCGAACATAAGAGAAATATGGTTTCAGCAGGACGGTGCCGCAGCTCACATGGCGCGAGCATCCATGGAAGTGATTCGACAAATGTTCCCAGGACATGTTATTTCGAGAAATGGTGATGTTTACTGGCCCCCTAGCTCACCCGATTTGTCGATATGTGGCTTCTTTTGTGTGGATATTTAAAACCAAAAGTCTACATAAAAAGCCTCGAACAATCAATGCCCTGAATAATTCCATTCGTCAGGAAATTGAAGCCGTGCCGAATGAAATGTTGGAGAGAGCCATGCGTAACTTTCGGGAGAGGATCTAAAGCATGAAGGACGTCATCTCCAAGACATTTTTCGAACCTAATTAAAGTATGTATATTTCAAAACTGCATTAAAAATCTATCACTTAATGCTTGTTTTTATTACTTTTATCAAGCCGTGTCCCAGTCATTCAATGGGGAAAATAAGCGTTTCCTCTGCTCCACGCTGTATTACATCATTTCATTCAAAAAATCTGTAGTCGGTTGAACATCGCGGTAGATATGGGAGTTTAACATCGCAATCATATGGCGAAATAGCCTCCTTTTTGAGTAATGGCATTTGCCAAAATCTTGTTTCAGTATCTGAAATTGTTTACAAGCTGTACCGAATTTGAGAATATTTCCTTCTGGCTTTATCACTGGCATGCGAGTTCGGGATGAAGCGCTTTACTTACAATTAATTTTTTCGAGACTGATGACAGGTAGCAATATCTTTAAAAACTTAAATAAAAATTCAAAATGTTAGCTGCATTTCATATGCTGCAACATATGACCTAACATGCACCAAATGCAAATTCATAGCAACCTCGAACTGTCGTAATCAGCGCAAAATAAGTGTAGCTAGCGCGGTTTCGAATGACCATTTAAAAGTACACTAAAGGATTCTATAAAAAAGAAAAAACAGACAATACAAACAAGCTCTTTCGTTCGCTCTTCAAAATACTCTGCATTGGTAACAGTAGGCTTTCGGAAACACTTTTAAGCTCACAGAAATTGTCAGTGAAACTCCCTTTATCCGACAATCAATATATAGCACACTTGTATATATCCATCGAAATGTGGCTGCATATCGTACAGATTGTCTACGATATTCGTCGTCGACCAGCTTTCGACAAATCACATCGTCTGCGATTGCTTAAGACATGAATCTCAGTTCTCCTAAAAGTTTCTTTCCGTGTTGCCTTCCACTCATCAGTCAGTTTCTCTTACACCAGCAAGACACAAATCTACAATCACGAGTAGCTGGTGAAAAGATAACTGTAGAGATATCGCTTCTCTCGCCACGGTGAGAGTGTCATTTGAACATTTCAACGGCAATTTATTAGTCTTAGCATGGCAATTTAGTTAAGCTGGGCAGGAAAGTGATAACCGTACACGGGATACAGCTAGATCGTAGGTGGACAACGCATAGGACGTTGCACAGGTCATGTGGTCACAAAGCTATACACCTGTCGCCGTGCCAAGTGTGGAGTTTGAGGACTTGAGTTCGGGGAAAACCGCTGCCGCCAGACTCCTTTGCCATGGGCCACAGTATTCTGATGCAACGGCATCGTCGTCTATCGAGGGTTGTAACAGCAGTCAGGTAAGCAACAATGCATCACGGACTGTCCATCACACATGAAACGCCGCAGCACTAAGAATTTCTGGTGCGTATACCAATTTTTTAATGTATTCCCATATATTATAAATGAGTTATTTGAGGACATGGAAACACAGAAACCACGGAGGTTATTTACTCTTAAGTGATCATTATTCATGGTAAATACCATTTAGCGTATCTCGAAATAATGTGACTGAAGTGTACTGGAGCCTAGGTATGTATAAAACACATACTCCGTCATATGTGCAGGGGTGAAATCTTTAACAGGCCTGGAGGGGTGTTCTGAATCAAGCCATTGTAGACACCGCACATAACGTGTCGATGTCCAACAGTCCTCCACAATTCCAGCCCGTAAATTGATCTCATACTGCTAATCATGTCTAGCCTAAGACAGGATGAGCATTTTCCACTGCCAACAAATGCTGAGGCCTTCAGTGCCTATTTAGAAGCAAGTGAAAGACATCACTGGTTTATGACTGTAAACATCGTAATAAATACATCGGAAAAAGAAATAGTCGTCTTTCAGAGACACCACTATGAGACCCTGTAACACGGCATACTTAATGCTATCAGTTCGAAGAGGAAGTCTGTCCGTAAGTTTCTTCAAATATGCCATATACAGCTGAAACCATTCATTGCTAAATAGGGCTAGCAGCCGCTGTATTTCATCATATGTTCCATATAGTCTTAGGCATTTAATATGGGATTTAGAACGAGTGTTTTTTATCGGGAAATTAGAGGCACGGTAGGGTGCCTAAGGGTTTCTCAAACAAGGAACATATGCGTGCGGCCCTGGGAACGCGGTTGTTGTCACCTTGGAAGACGAAGGTGTCGGGAGAATAAATCGATCGTACTAGTCAACCACGATATTATTCCACTCGGTCGTTATCGGAAACACACGATGAAGTTACAGTAACTAATTACTGTGATGATTACGGAAAATGCACCGCATTGTCAATGCTTTCAGGTCAGTTGAACACGTACTATCAACACTAATTACGGTGGTCGACTAACAAAAGAACGGAATGCGTTCGGTCACCGGGAGTGTTGAAACAAACAGTCTGGTTCGCTTCACAGTCACGTGAGTCAGTGATCCAAATGTATGATACGATAAACACCCTCAGAACATTACAGAACTACGACAGGTCCGAACGACACCTTCCACTCATTGCGGATTAAATGCTCGTTAGGCCATCGATGCACTCGACGGAATGCACCATTTGAAAAGCGGCAAATCGCGACTCACTGGACGACACTACACGCCTCCAGTCAGTTTCTGTGTTGCTTGGCTCATTGAAACCGTATAGTTTTATATGCCTCAGAGGGAAAAGGACTTTTTTGGGTTGCCCTACTCCAAATGTCCATTGCATGCAGTTCCCGTCGTGATGTTCGCTCGGAAGCTTGTTAATTCGCTGACAGTAGCAATTTCGATCGGGTTTAGGAAGCAACTGCCACCACAAAGCGTAACCCTCGCTTCTGGTCCCCTTCAGCTTAGTGTCTTTCACGACCACTGATCTTACGCTGTGCTATTTGCGTCTGAATGATGCATCATTCGTTGTGGACAGGTTGGACAGTCCTCGTTGGTACACCAATAAGTCCAGCAGCCTCATTCACGGGTTGGTCATGGACACGTCCAAACAAGATAGCTTCCTTTTGCCATTCCGTCACGTCTCCACGTTGACCCACTCTACAATGCTGATTTTACAGAACCGACTGAGACATAAACATTACACCAGTGCCATTACTTACGTCAGATTTGGAGTGTCAGATGACATCCTGACACCAGTCAGCAACCCAGTGCGATCAGTATGGTTTTTTTAAGGGGCTGACGAATTGTTGGTCTTGTGAGCTATGTTCTTCCCTTAATAATCCTAAATTGAAACATTTCTCCATATTTTATTTTTAACCGTTTGTGGTCTTGCAATTCAAATCTATTTAAATTCCTACTGTAGTTATACAATTCCTTAACAAGCCGAGTAACATTAGTGTTCACGCCATTGTTTTTCTTATCTTTTTCATGTGTAACAGTCTGTGGTAATGGAGAGTCGTAAGTGCGTGTTGTTTGCTTACCAGGCGGGAGGTACTCGGTATTCTCGTCAGGGGAGCTGCACATCCGCCAGGTGCAGCCGACCGACGGAGTGCTGGCCTACCGCTGCGAGACGCGACACCTGCTGACGGGCGAGCACCGCCTCAGCGCAGTCGCGGGCAGGTGAGTCGCCTCATTATCCTGCTACTATGCGCCTCACTCAGTGACAGTTAATTGCCATTCATGTCCAAATTAATTTTTTTCTGTCTATAGACCGTGGAAAAATGCCTCAATTGCAAGTCACTTGCGACATTCACAGTAAGATTTCGTTTTTATACAAAGGTTGTGGGATAATAATGTCGATATATTTATTTTCAGCCTATTGTAATGGAAACTGAGCATAACACAACCACCTGCTGTCACAGTACTCAAAACTTCGTTCAACACAGAACTCAATACTTTTGCCTATTCAGTAACTTAGCAAGTTCATATGCACACGCCTGAAACCAAATTATGTAGTAAAGTGAACCAAAAATTCTTTAATGTGTTTTTAGGCACCAATGCTGATATATATAAACTAACAACTTTCTCTGGATGCTCACACAGTGTTTCAGGTCACGTCACGTCTATTGCACTTGAGATTCGTAAAGAGGCGGAAAGACACAATTGTAATAAATTATTATCGCATGATTTTATTTTACTAATGTAATAGAAACATCTTTTTATGTTGTTTAGTGCACAAGGTTGTTGCATTTTGTCTCATTACTGTAATTTATTTACTCAAAATAGCGAATATTTTAAAATATAAAATTAACATATACTTACATTAAACATTTAACAAAAAACAAATAATAACATTTTATGAAGCATCAACTGCTTGAATTATTTACTTTCTTGGATAAAGCAATACATCACCTTAGACTCCGAAGGGCACTCATTTGTCAAGTGTTAACAACCTAATCCCATGCACCGTCATCTTCTCTTTCATTCATTGGCATTTTATAGCGTCGGTACGGTGGAGTCTCTATGAACCCGACACAGTCTAAACTTCAAAGGGTGAAAGAAGGCGAAAATAAAGTGACACCTTTTTTAGCTTGTATGAAGAAGGTATCTGTTCCTTCGGAAATGCATACAGCGTCTGCCATGTAAGCAGGAGATCCCGGGTTGGGGCGCACATTTTCAGCAGTCCCCGTTTATGTATATCAACGCCTGTCGATAGCTTAAGGTCTTGATTTAATTATCATTTTATTTTAGCTTAGGTGCCAACACTCAATAATTTCTGAGAAATTGATTGGACGCAACTTCATCAGTCCGCTCCCTCGTCGTAAAACCAATCGAGTAGCTAACGCAGTGGCTAACAGCCAAGTTTCGTATATTGGCGCCCCGTGTTCAAATCCATTCACACTTTTTCCTTTTGTTGTCACGAAAGTATATAATGTCAATACCTTTTGTGACGCAGTGAAATAAAATGGAATAAATGACAAAAGAAATATGCATTTCGTATCTCATTAAAAGAGATTCTATCATCACAAATCTCATATAATCTTTCATAATTAACATTAATTGTAAACCAAAACATATAAATTCCAGTGCTTAAGTTTTTGCTTTGATTTTCTCTTTTATGCTTCAAGAGAACAGCCCAATTCGCCAGGATGATAACTCATCAAAACATTAAGAACATTTAAAATTCGCAGCACCACAATCACCATTCGAAGGCACATATGACACAGCCAGATTTGTTAGTATTAAAGGAGGAAATAAACGCCAACAACATTGCTGAATACATCGCGACCTGGAGATTTCTTGTAATTGTGAAAACCCTTCGCTGTGCGATGAAAGTAGGACACTTCGGTAGCCTAATCGGCGAATGTAACTCTTCACCCGGGGTAGAAGTATACGTCTTAGGGTTGACAGAACGGCATAAATCTGGCGGAATTACTTTTAATGAAGACGTCGGCTTTCTGATGTTATCGAAGAACAGGCCATCGAATAAGAAGGGATCCTTTCGCCCAACTCACGAATCAATAACTTACATAAATCGTTAAATTTTTATGTAGAGTCACAAAACATTATCCAGTACATGATGTCAGGTTTCTTTAGTGAACTTCCACGGTTGGTGGCTCTTGCGTACATATTCTGATTTCTTACAGTCAATGGGTTTTCGTCCTGTTGGAATCAAGGACCAAACGTACCACTGACTTCTTGGAGACAAACAAAAACTTCCGGAAAGAGTCAGTCCGTAAAAGTAAAAACGCTCGATATTTTGAGAAATGCTCCGATATTGTCTCCAGATTGCGGGATAGTTAACTACGTTAACAAGTGTTATTTCTCCTAATAATTTTCACAGTAAAAAGTAAGGCTTTTGCGTGTGTGTCTCCATATGATGGTCGTGGCGCTCATAATTTTTAGGCGTCAAATGATTTCAGGATACAAATCACACCGAGAAATTCGCTGGTTCTCCGTACGTATAAATGTAAAAAATCAAAAGAAAGACTGAAGTGCTAGAATACGCATGTTTTGATTTTCAGTTACTGTTAATTGTAAAAGATTATATAAGGCTTGCGATGGTAAAATCTGTTCTTAATAGCCTAAAAATATTGAGGGCTCATAAATCAGCGCAAAAGAAAAAGAACATCCCGATCGAGCTGAACAAGGGTTGCTATAGACTCAGGCGACAAAACTCACTGGATAGCGATATTCACATATGCAGATGGAGATAGTATTGCGTGTACAGGGTATAAAAAGGTATTACATTGGCGTAGTTTTCATTTGTACTCAGCTAATTCATGGGGAAAGGTGTCCAGCGTGATTATGACTGTACCACGGGAATAAACAGAGCTTGAACGCGGAATGTCAGTTGGTGTTAGACTCATGGGACATTCCATTTCGTAAATCGTCAGGAAATTCAATATTCTAAGATCCACAGTGTCAAGAGTGTGTCGAGAATACCAGATTTCAGGCATTACCTCTCACCACGAACAACACAGTGGCTGACAGCCTTCACGTAACGTCCCAAATCAGCGGCGTTTACTTAGAAATGTCAGAGCTAACAAACAAGGAACACTTTGTGAAATAAGTGCAGAAATCAATGTGAGACGTACAACAAACGTATCCGTTACGACTATGCGGCGAAATTTGGCGTTAATTTGCTATAGCAAGAGACAACCGACGTGAGAGCCTCTGCTAACAACACATTGCCTGTAGTACCTCTCCTCGGCTCGTGACCTTATCGATTGTCCCCCAGACGACTGGAAAACCGTGGCCTAGTCAGATGAGTCCCAGTTTCAGTTGGTAAGACCTAATGGTTGGTTTAGAGTGTGGCGCAGGCCCCTCGAAACCATGGCCCCTTATTGTCAACAGTGGCATTGTGCAAGCTAGTGGTGATTCCATAATGGTGTGGGCTCCGTTTAGATTAATGGACTGGATCCTCTGATCCAAAAGAACCGACCACTGATTGGAAATGTCTATGTTCGGCTATTTGTAGACCATCTGCTGCCATTCATGGACTTCATGTACCTAAACATCGATGGAACTGCTATGGATGACAATGCGGCATATCAGAACAATCTGGCCGATTCGAGCGAATTATTTAGCCACCGAGATCGTCCAAGGTCAATCCCGTCGAACACCTATTGGATGTATTCGAGAGGTTGGTTCGTGTACAAGATCTTACACCGACGATACTTTTTCAATTATGGACGGCTATAGAGCGTGGTTCGGTATTTCTGTAGGGGACGTCCAACCACTTGTTGAGTCCATGCCACGTCGAGTTGCTGTACTGCATCAGGCAAGACGAGGTCCGAAACGATATTAGGTGGTATCACACGTCCTTTCGAAACGCGTGTTTCCTCTGCTGACCGGTGTTAGCAGAGTACTGTCTGCATTTATCTAAAATTGATACTAGTGTTGAATTAGGTAGTCAACATATCTAGAAAAACCTTACAGAGGAATAGAAAATTTTGTTCCAAGTGTCTAAGGTGTTTCTCATTTTTGCTATTAATCGCTTCAGTTCTAAAACACTACTGGTAATATCTGGAGCTAATCAGACCCAAAAATTAAAAGAAAATCAGCAAGTTTAGTTAAAAATTATGTGTTTACTGTTGCGGAAAGTATTGCACCAGGCACAATACAGCCACACTGTGTATGCTGGGACGAGTTATGTGCAGTTCAAAAGCAACTGCAATTCCACCTTACCATACTTTGTTCAACATAATAACAGACTCGATGCAAACAACCGTAAATGCGATGATTGGTCGGCATTTAGCGCACGTAAACTGGTGTCGTTATGCTCCTTAAAGTAGGTCCTACTCATGTATGAGGTATCTTATTTCTGTGTCACGGTAAATGAAACTTTAAGATATTCTAATGTATTAACAGCCATCAACGTTTCTCGTAAACATATTTTTGCTATGCAGTTCCTAGTTAAAAATTATTTACAATCGTAGTCTCTGTTCTTTTGTGCTCTGATTATCGCGATGTGAATACGTAGTGTGAAAATGGCTGAAGCTGCTTCCTCCTCGGTAGTGAAACATGCGAGTTGAACACCATTAAAACGTGGTTGTTCTTAATGTTTTTGGCAAGTTTGCAGAAAAATATCAGTTCTCAATATTACCAAGCAATTGTATTTAGTAAAGTTAAGGTTTTTTTAAATACCGGACTCGTAGCTGAACCGGTAGAGTTGGGTAATTCACTATAATTCATAGTTCGAGGGTTCAAATCCCGCCTTGGTCGCCCTTTTTCCGTTCAGTTTGGAATACCTACGTCTTTAATTGTATAATACAACAAATATATTCTAAACAACAAAATCCCATCATCATTATTTTAATGTAAAGTGCACGTCTACTTATTGACATATTGGACGCAAAATTTAATTTTTCATTGCTAATATAATCTATATTTTGTAAAAGATTGTTAATAAAGGTTGTTTTATTTAAGAAAACATCACAAATTAAATTTAAGCACAAAATTGAAAGATCTAATACGTTATATTTTGACTATGTCCATTGTTTTATATCACAGATGTGATCTCACACGAGCGAGACTGATAAGAGTCGTAGAAATATTGAAAACAATTTTCACAGCACTGAGCACACCATACAAATGCTGAATTGTTACAGTTACCACTGTATCAATGCAGTATGAAACGAACAGAACAAATATAGAGCCAAATTAAATGACTTATTGAGAGAAATAAGACATTTAAGCTGCCAGTTGCATTGGAACTTACACACGAAGTTTTGTCACCCGTCACTGTCCAACGGTAGCGGGATACAGAACGGCATATCATAAGAGAAGAGAAAAAATGCGACGCTTGGATGGCTTCGTGGATTCTATTGTGGATCGACTCGTTATCAGTGTAGAAGAAGACAGTACCAGCACAGATTTTTTTTATTTTTTTTTTCGAATTCGAATATATAACGAATTGAGAGGTTACTAGACGACAATGTGTACGCAATATGGACAGTGCCTTCTATATTTAGACACGCGATAAAATTCGTGCAATAGGCTTTTTCACCAACATATCTTGTGCAGAAAAATTACCCTGTGCTTAAGTTAGGAGTTTTCATGCTCTTGCTACTAATTACAATGATATGCTAGGTAAGAACGAGAGCATATTATGCTTTACGTCTGGTCCCATGAGAAGTGTGCTTACAACTGGAGTTTTGCAGAATATTATTTCATTCTCTTTAAAAATTAAATAACATTCGAAGCTGTATTGTTTCTCTGCCTGTCTCTTTTTACGTCGTAACTGCAACTGCTCACATTACTGCAGCTTACTTGAAACAGTTGGCTGTCCAATACTGTACAAGTCAAATGCGCGAGTAAAGCTGTCTTCGCGTATCATCACTCACTCGATGTCCGCGAAGGCACAGCACGAAACGTAACCTTATTATCGAACTTCAGTGTGCCTGAGGCAGTTTGGCTTTCACTCTACGTCAAACGAAATCCAATGAGATTCCAGCAAACTCAGTAGAATACATGGCTTAATGGCATCATGTTTATTCTTATGATAAACACAGTATACCGTCAAGCAATTGGAAGCTGCTGTACGTGGGTGTCTTCAGAGGGCTACATGGAGTCATGTACCAGAGATACCAAAAGTACTACAAAAGTACTATACTTTCCTCTGGATACTGTATCTTCTGCAGAATAGGCATGGTCTATCACTACTCGTCCACTTGCCTGGGAGTGTTGTGTCAATGGTGGGGTTAGGCGTCCACCGGCCGGAGTGGCCGAGCAGTTCTAGGCGCTACAGTCTGGAACCGCGCGATCGCTACGGTCACAGGTTCGAATCCTGCCTCAGGCAGCCTTGATAACTGGTACGACTGGACGTACCCTCTGTCATGGACTCCACTGTGGTTTGCAGAGTAGTCTATAGATGTATATGTATTCGATATGACGCAGCAAAATAGTAATTCTAGTGTTTTATTCGCTAATAGGTAGAAGAAAAGACCATACTTACGTAACTACACATTGAAATTTCTGGTTAATGATATAGTCTGCTGTGAAATAGTGTAAATACCCAACGAACGACACAATTAGTGACAACTAACTCGTAATCGTGTAAACAACGTCAACCGACCAGATAACAGGCAGACCTATTTCAGTTAGTACTTTAGATATATCTATCACTGATGTTAGTAGCCACCAAGGCTTTCAACAACTACACCGCTTCACCAGAGTGTATTTCTGATTATGCATTGTAGCTCTAGTAACATTTTTTGGTTCTTGAGAGATTCCAAGAAATTTTTTTATTGTTTTAGCATATCTAGCCACGCAAAAATCTTGATGCACTGCTACAATTGTAACACCCTAAACTGCAGGATGCATGGCACCGGTTACCGATATATAATTTTTTTCTGAATTGTATGTAAATATTTGTAATTTAAATGCTTTCTTTTAATAAGTAAGGACATTGCTTCACTGTATATGTAAATTTAGATAGAAGTCCGTTGACGTTTCATTGTATTTATCTGTGTCTTACTGTGAAACTTAAAAGCTCTGGGAAAAAGCCAAAGGAATTGTTATTTGCATGGACTAGCAACGATAATAGCAGTGCTTTTGCGTTGTAAAATTTTTGGGTAGGGAGTCGTAGCGCGGAGCACGCAGAGAGAGAGAGAGAGAGAGAGAGAGAGAGAGACGGGTTCCAGCGCTTGTACTGTGCAGAAATGTGGTGTTAACGCTCTCGCAGTAGAGAGTACCATTTTCGGCTGCATCATGTACGCGCACCGACAAATGTCTAGTAGCAGCAGTAGGGACAGTGGACGGGTGGAAGTGGCTGTATTAATTACGATTGCCATTTCCTGTAATTAGCCGTGGCTGCACAAGATGCTACCGCCTTCAACAACAGCAGCAGTTCCAGCAACACAGTTTCGTCGTAGGCTCCGAGTTTCATCGCATGCACAGCACTGAAGTAAGACTGTTCATTGGTATAAAGTATTAATGGCTAACCCATCAGCACAACTGAATGTGATTTGATTGATGAAATTTATTTAAATAATAATCAGTTAAACTCAGGGCGATTGTGTCCTCATTGCCCCTAGACATTTTTACCAAGCAGGATTCTTGTTCATTTTTTTTCCTTATATGCTAACTGAGTGTCATAAGAAACACACTCAATAGTTCAGCCAGTTTATTCATGAATAATTTCACTTTTAAGAATTTTAGCCTCAGTCCACTTTCAATTAACTGTTGTACAACAAGTTTCAGTATATGACTAAAGTAAAGCCATTTTATGAATTTCATCCACAGTGCATGCTGTCGAACTCCGTGACTTTTCCTTTATAGGGTGTAGAAAAATATTCGCTACGATTCACATACCCGATTCCGTCGCAGTTGGAATCCATCGGATTCAGACAAGCCCAATTTTATTTTCAAGACGTCGGAGTGAGTTCACTATCATGCTACTCACACCATCGCAGCACGATTCTGGCCTCGTGTGACGGACAGTTATCCTGCTGGAAGATGCCATCGCTGTTGAGAAACACATCAAGCACGAAAGTTTAGAGGTGCTCTCTTATAATGTTCGCGTAGTCCACAGTTGTCATGATATCTTAGATTACTACTGGAGGTCCCATGGAAACCCCATAACATAATACTGCTCCGACCGACCTGTGTCCCTGGCGCACTGCATGTTTCGAGCACCCGTTCGCCTGGATGACGGCGTATATGGGTACTGACCATTGACCTGAATTAACAATAATTGGGATTTATCCGACTAGGCGATATGACTCCATTGGTCCGCTGTCCGTTCAACGCTGTGCACTTAACGGAGTGCTGAAAAACACTTGTGTCTGCACCACCACTGTACTGCGTTATCAGATCTGCCACAGTTCGCCGCCTATCATGCTTTAGAGAGCGAGCAAGCCTCCGATTCCCATGTTCTCTGATGAGGTACGGACGTCCCACTTCCTGTCGCCTTCTGCTAGTTTCATCATTCTTCAACCACTTTCCATAAACGGTCGAGACAGCAGTAGCACGCGAGCAGACGACCAGTTTTGCGGTTTCCGAGATGCTCGCTCCCAAGTGGTGGACCACAACAATCTGGCTTTTGTCAAAGTCGCTTAAGTCGGCGGATTTCCGCATTTTCGTCACTTATCGCAGCTATAATGATTCCCTATTCGTCTCCGGTCCACTCATAAACTTCTATTATCGCGTCGGGCGACCACAGCGCCACCAGACACAACTTCGCAGTGGGCACTGGTCATAATGCTTTAGCTCATCAGTGTATAACAGTGATGGCATATTGCAGCAGGGTAGCTGTCCATATCACAGGGCTAGGGTCTTACTACAGAGGTCTGGAGAGCATGAGAATTAGCTCACTCTGCTATCTTGACCATCAAATTCGCCTTTCTGTACCTGCTGGGGCACATTTGGGTCGGCATGGGGCTCTAGCATTGCAATCACAAACCTTCGGCTCGTAATTTACGTTAAACGCGTGACCTGTGCGCATAAATTTGTTGCCACATACTTCCGGAAACCTATGACGGATATGTTGACTCAATGGCACGCAAATGGTTGCTGTACAGCATTCCAAACATGTGGTGCCACTGCCTGTTATGAATCTCTGTTGGTAATGGTTTTACTCATGCTGTGACCATGAAATAATTAGCGATGTTTAACTTTCTGCCATTTCATCGTCCCCATGCTACACGGTCTTGCAACGGCCAGTTGATCGATGAAAACCACAGGCATGAACCTTTTAGTTTCGCTTGCTGCCCCTCTTACAGCCGTGGTTTACTTTGTGATGGGTACATCCCGTCAATAACAGAGACAATATGACCACTTCATCACCCTACTTCTTGCCGAACTATTCCCGCCTGTAACCGGACTAGTGTCGCACTACACCGACTGGATTAAAATGTGTTGATGGAATGGTTCACCGTATCATTGTGAACCATCTCGTCGCAACCGGGAATGTGCGCCACCGTCACACATGCAGGGTGATAATTATTAACTACATGAGAAAAAGTAAATTAGTTACAAACTACGGCGTGCACAGTTTTATTCAACATGAAAACGTCACTACAGATATTCGGATTTCCCTTATGACATGTTCGATATAACCCGCCATCATTGGCAACGATATGGCGCAGACGAATAGCGAAATTCTCCATGACCCGCTGAAGTGTGGGAACATCGATGCTGTCGATGACCTCCAGAATGGCGGTTTTCAGGTCATCAATGATTTTGGGATTATTGCTGTACACCTTATCTTTAATATAGCTGCACAAAGAGGAGTCGCATGTGTTCAGATCCGGTGAATAAGGTGGCCAATCGAGGCCCACGCCAGCAGCCTCTGGGTACCCAAGAGCCGGAATGCGATCCCCATATAGCTCCTCCAACACATGGAACACTCTCCTGCTCTGGTGGAGTCGAGCTCCGTCTTGCAAGAACCACATCTTCTCTAAATCAGGGACACTTTGGATAATGGGGATGAAATCATCTTTGAAAATCTTCACGTACTGTTCGGTAGTCACCGTACCGTCAAGGAATATTGCACCGATTATTCCATAACTGGACATTGTACACCACACAGTCACCCGTTGAGGGTGATGAGACTTCTCGATCGTCAAATGCGGATTCTCAGTCCCCCAAATGCGCACATTCTCACTGCAAATGGCGGACAACAATAAGGCACGTGAGCATGCGCATACTGATTTTCATCATTCCACGTGACCACCCCTGCAGTTAGAACGTCCTGACGCTAACCGTTCAAAAGCTATGACGATTTATTTCATTTAGTTCAATAATTGTCACTTCGTTGTAATACCAATCCCCTTGGTTTGTTTGTTGCTTGTCGTTCTTCTAAACTGACTTTTTCACATTTGCCAATCGGATATATACGACGGATTGTATTAACAGAGAGAAAATCACGTGTCAACAGTAAATTTTTCTGCACATGTAGCTCATATAAAAAGTGTTCCTCCCAGTTCAGTTCATAGTTCTGTTACTTGGATTCAAAATCATAAATATATGAGTTGTACTAAAACAATCTATACCAATAACGAGGATTATTGATCAGAAAAAAAGAAACAAATTAACTCTCCATAAAGACTAAAGACCGTTTACTCACAGTAATGATCATTCCCTGCTTGGTGTACTCTGAAGTTGACATTTTCCTCGTTATCTACTAAGGAATGCCGAATAAAAGTCTTAACTGAGGTCGGAATTACAAAAAATAGATTTCTTCACCACATTATGGTAGCATCAACCTGGTTAGCAACAGAAGTAGTGTGCCACATGGCTATAAACTCTAGTGCTAATCTTTCCTCAGAGCTGAATCACGACCGTATATAGTTTTATGTCATGCGGGATCCGCTGTCATGGACTGAGCATTAAGAGGTCAGCTATAGCATTTTAATACCAGACTGTCCGCCCCCATAGCCGAGTGGTCAGCGTGACGGATTGCCATCCTACGGGCCCGGGTTCGATTCTCGGCTGGGACTGGGTGTTGTGTTGTCTTCATCATCATTTCATCCCCATCCGGCGCGCAGGTCTCCCAGTGTGGTGTCGAATGTAATAAGACCTTCACCAAGGCTGCCACACCTGCCCGTAAGGGGCCTCCCGGCCAATGACGCCAAACGCTCATTTCCATTTCCAATACCAGCCTACACAGTATGCATCTTGTTCGTTTCATAACCAGCACCAGACCCTCCACAGGTTGTCTTCACAGTTCACTGGTAGTGGAATGATGCACTTTTGATATCAAATTGATGTGCAAATTAATTTAATTCATCAATTAATTACCACCAGATAACATCAAGGATCTTCACCAGCTAACACATGGGTCCCCGCCCCCTACCTGCTCCTCCTCTCCCCACCCCTCTCTTACCCTACCCGAACCCCATACAATTATGGCAGGATGTCTAACTCGAACCCCAGTCCTTCTGAGTGGAAAGCCCAGGTGTGCCCACCTACACAGGGAAACTGTAAAACTGCAGAAATGGAAGATGAGGTTATTGTACTTTACCTAATTTGTAAAAATTTGTGGCAAGATCCTATTGGACCAAACTGCTGGGGTCATCGGTCCCTAGGCTCACACACTACGCACTCTAACTTAAACGAACTTAAGCGAAGGACAACAAACACACACCTATGCCCGAGGGAGGACATGAACCTCCGATGAGGGGAGCCGCGCAAACCATGACAAGGTGCTTGAGACCGCGCACCTACACCTAGTAGCCTACTGTAGTTACTTTGGATGAGAAACTGAAGTAAAGATCAAACTTAATTACATAATTAAACATAAAGATCGGGCCTAATTACACATCTACTGTATTTCCCTAGTGCTACACGAAGAGCGCGTAAAATCATAATACGGCTCAAAATTGAAGATGTCGTATAACTGGTATTATCCTGCTGGGAAGAAAAAGTTCACAGTACCACTCGAAACTAATGGCAGACATACTCAAAATAAACTCTACATAAAATGATCTCTTTATCTACAAGACGAAATAAATCTCTCTGCTCCACCTGTGAACTGGCGGAAGAAAGGCTGAAGTGGAAGGTACTACCTTTATTTTTGGTGAGAAATGTGCTCAATCGACAAGATGTTGGTGTTGGACACAGAGGAGTTAAAATAACTGTATTGCCTGTAAGCATACAGCTGTGGACTGTCTCCACCATCCTATAGAAGGAATGGGAAGAGTTGATAATAGACGAGCATAGAGGGAAGACTTTTCAGGAAATGCTGATGATGCAGCGGGATAGACTGAAGATGCATTTGACAACTGATAGGGTATGTTCCCTGTGCTGGAGCTGCTAATGTTTCAGAAATTGCCAGTTAGTCTACAGTGCAAGAGACGACTCCTCACACTCTCCAGCTCCCCCTTTTACCAACCGCGTATGTGTCTTGCTGTTTGATGTCGGAGTTCGCTACAGACGCAACCCACTGCATTTTTTGACAATCACGCTCCATCCTTGGTGCTCGAAATTGAAATAAATAATGCTCTCTTTATTTCTCGATAACTTTGCCCTTTTCCATTGCCCCCAGGAGTTCACCTTGGTGTAGCTGCTATGTAACATGTACACTGGTACGTAGTAAGAAGGAATAGGACAGCAAAACATCAATTATGTGTTAGGAACATCAATACATGCTACAACAACTGATGGAAAATGCTTCACTGTTCTAGTTACACATGGAGATGATCGTGCAAAAAACAAGTACCCGTAAACAACAGGTCATAATGTAACACATTTACCGGGAATCTTTGTTACAACACTACTATCACAAAAACAGACCCCCAAATCTTTGCTCCAGGAGAGAGGGGCAGCAGGTGCACGTGTGTTATCCTCAATGTGTGGTCACAAACTAACCTGCTTAGAGCCAGTCTTACATCCCCTCCATCCATCCTTCCCTCTCCTAACTAGAGCTGGAGATACAGGATGATTGCACTGATATGCTGTTTCCGGTCTGCGGAAATCAGTCAGAGATGGACAAAACACTCACGAAAAAGGATGCTTCCTGCACCTCGTTAAAAGTATTCCTCAGAGATACTGGCATCCCATGGAACAAGGAAATTCTGGATAACTCGGAACGCTTTCTCTAAGTTCCACTGCTGCCCGCCACTGCCATTCACAAACCACCAGCAGCTGCCGCAGCTGAAAGCACAGTCTTCGGCCAGCCATAGCCAAACGGATCGTCTCCGGCAGAGCACGTGGCAGGGGCTTGTCAGTAAGTCACAGAACAAAACGAGATAAATGATGGCTACCCCGAACAAAGGCGGCCGCATGTTGTTTATCTATAAATGCAACTGCACCAACACTTCCTCTCCCATGACCGATTCCTTCCAAGGGTGCCCACCATTCGGCGAAAAACATTTCAGTGTAACAGTTGTACTGAACGCCAGCGCAGTTCATATAAGACAGCATTTGTTAAAAAAGACACAATTGTGACAACAATAAAAAATATTCTTTCTTCCACGAAAATAGGAGCAGTCAATTAGCTTTTAGTTTCATAAGCAAAATCGGTATAGTTCGAGAGCAGTCCTCGTGTTCAAATTAATAGCTTCTCATGCATAATTGCATTACATAATTTCAAACGATTGAAATATCAGCGTCTATACAATTATTCTTTTACGGTCTACTGCAAGATACAGTTCACATCACTATCTCTCCCCACCTCCTGTTATTTTGTAACCTCCAAAAACATGAAAAAAGAAAACTACAGCACTGCTGCAAATTACAGATGTTCAAACTGCAGAGATTGGAGCTCTATAGCGATGCATATGACAGGTGTACAAACTTATCTCACATTCATTTTATTTTATTTACACGTCAAGTTCCGTAGGACCAAACTGAGGAGCAAATCTGCAAGGTCATAGAACCTTGTCAGTACATCAAACTATAACGTAAAAGCAGTAACAGATAAAACTAAAATGTTTATGAACGCCAAAAAGTTAACCTATAAGTTAATGTAAACACAATCAACAGCACAAGAGTCAGGTTAAATTTTCAAGAAGCTCCTCGACAGAACAGAAGGAGTGACCCATGAGGAAACTCTTCAGTTTCGATTAGAAAGCGCGTGGATTACAGCTACGATTTTTGAATTCTTGTGGTTGGTTACGAAAATGGGAGCAGCAGTATATTGCACGCCTTTCTGCACAAGAGTTAAGGATGTCCGATCCAAATGCAGGTTTGATTTCTGCCGAGTTTTAACTGAGTGAAATCTGTTTCTTCTTGGGAATGAGATGATATTGTTAGGAAAAAATGACAGTAAGGAATATATATACTGAGAGACCAATATCAAAATACACAGACTACCGAACACGGTTCGACAAGAGGTTAGCGAACTTACACCACCTCCTAACGTCAATCTATAAAATTTTACCACATCTCTCTTCCAATATATCGAAAAAAAGAAAACCATTGGAGTTATGCGTAAACCATAATTGCTCCACAATTCACTTTCACAGATCTGCTCTTGTATGTAAAGTTTTGTCGCCTGTGCAGTAAAAATAGACCGTATCCAGCAGTCTATCACTCGCAATAAACGACTCTTGTGTTACAGCGAAAGGTAACAGATAACCCGCTGCTCCGTCTCGAAGAAGGCAAAAGCACAACGTCCACATACTAGGCATGTAGGTGAGATTGGTTCCCCGGAAGGTGCTGTACAAAGCACACACGTGGCAGTATTAAAAATTGGATACTCTTTAACTTATTCCTAAAAATAAAAAAAATAAAAATTGCGGCCGGCATCACAGCGTATGGAAACAGGACGTGTCTGGAACATTGAGGAACGTCTCCGAACAGCTGTCTGAAGGCGATGACCTCTACGTGTAATCCCATGCTCTACACTAACAGGTACCAGATGTGCAGTATTCCGCCAAACCCCTCTCAAACAAGTTGTGTCAGTTAATAATTATGTGCTAATAAACAGCGTACCAGTGATGGATGGGCTGGAGAAAAAACCATCGATATGGGACGCTGTGCTGTAATAAACACCACAGTTGATAGCGCAATCAATTTGAGTAATTTTACCAGTTTTTCCGTAATTTCAACGCCAGCCAATGACACAGCAGAGTGCTTCATAGTGTCTGTACCATCGGTAAACCACACCTCCACCACTTTGCGGGTGCCATAGGCTAGACTGCTGAAGCAGGTAGATGACTCTGCAGTACATCCATTCGGTCATATACACCAAAGTATACTAGGCACGCAGCCGCTTGGGATTAGCCATGCGGTCTAGGGCGCTGCAGTCATGGACTGTGCGGCTGGTCCCGGCGGAGGTTCGACTCCTCCCTCGGGCATGGGTGTGTGTGTTTGTCCTTAGGATAATTGAGGTCCAGTAGTGTGTAAGCTTAGGGACTAATGACCTTAGCAGTTAAGTCCCATAAGATTTCACACACACATACTAGACACACAAATATTCTCATATAAAATCAAACACTACATCGGTATATCATCAATATGACCATATGCATGTGGAAAACTATCAAAAAATATGAAAAATTACATAAAATAGGTATAAATCGAGAAAAACCTCGTATAATTACGACAGATGTGTGGAAAATACGAAAACAATGAGGAAAATACGGAGAAGTATGTAAAATCGCGAGAACCTAACAAAATTATCTAAATTGACTGAGAATACATAAAATTAGAGAAAAATACGAGGAAATGTGATGAACTGAAGTGGGTTGGGGAGACAGGGTTGCAGGGAGAGCTAGTCCCGGAAATGCGGGGAGATATTTTAGTCTCCGACTTTATCCTATGAATGCAAGAATAATCTGTGACTCCCATCTATACAGGGCAAGATGGTAAGTCGTAATCGTAAATTCAGCAGTATAATTGATGTGCTAGAAATATGTAGATAACCTAACTACATCGTTATAAGACGATCGAATGGACGCACTGCTCTGTCATTTATCTGCATTTTCAGTGTAGTGTATGGTACTTGCAATGTAGTGGAGGGGTGGTTTAGTGATAATACAGAAATTGGGAAGCATTCTGCTGTGTCATTGGCTGGCCTTGAAATTAAGGAAAAATTGGTAAAATTGCTAAAATTAATTGCGCTATCAGGTGCGGTGCTTATTACTGTACATCGTCCCATATCGATGGTGTCTGTTCCATCCACTGGTACGCTGTTTATTACCACATAATGTTTGACTGACACTACTTGCCTCGGATGAAGGGAGGCTTGGCATAACACTGGACATCTGGTACTTGTTACTATGGAACATCAAATTATATGTAGAGGTCATCACCTTCAGGCAGATGTTGGGAGACGTGCCTCAATGCTACAGACTTGTCCTATTCCCACATTCTGTGAAGTACGCCACACATTTTTTTAAAAATTTTTACTAACAAGATAACAGTACCCATTTCTTTGCTACTATCCCGTGTGTGTTGTGAACAGCACCTTCCAGGGATGGTCAACACTGGAAACGTGATCATGTACACGTCTAATACGAGAAAATAGTGCTCCTAGCTTCTTCGAGACAGAACACCTGGATATATATTACCAGTCTCTGTAACACAAGAATCATCTGTTGCGAGCGATAGCATGCTGGATATGCTACTTTTTCCTGCACAGGTAACAAAACTCTACACACACACACACACACACACACACACACACACACACACACACACACACGGAGGTCTGTGAATGTGAGTTCTGATCGGTGTCAGAACGCTGTCGGTATTTATTTTTCAATATGTCAAAAGAGAGATGTGGTAAAATATTGTAGTTTGACGGAGATTCTATTACAAGGAGAGGTATGGCAGGTTAAAGTTTGGATGCAGATAGTTCATAGATTTTTTGACCTAATCTGGATGTTTCAAAATAAGAAAGTGAAGTGCTGTCGAACATAATAAATGACTGTATAGATGCCGATCTGTATCGATATTTCATATATCTGAAATGAATATAATGTCCTCATGCATGACAATTCGTAATTTGAACAAGCGGTAAGCTCTCAAACTGCACCGATGTTGCTCATTAAACTAATATAAATCGACTGTGTCTATTCTCGTGGAATCATGTCTGCTTTATTATTGCCGTGATGATAGTATGTTCACTAATACATATTACTGCAAGTCCTCTGTTACTTCATATTTCATAACCTCTAATTATAAAATATCAACAACTTGAATTGTAGCTCACTGTGGAACCTAGAGGTAACAGAGTTTTTCCCGACATGTGAGAATATTCTATGAAACGGTCTGTTCTGTGATTGCCAAATTGGTTACGAAACTAAAACACAGGATTATGCTGCTACTGCGAATGATGTTCTGCTGGCTGTAGTCTTCTGCTTCAAGTATGTTTGACAGTAACTATACACACAGGTCGGTAAAGGCGAGTTGTGGGGCGCATATGTCAAATGTCAGCACGCAGACTATTAATTTTCGATGTATCGGTGGAATCTTGTAGGGCTCTCTAGTAGGTGACACTAGGAGGTTCTGTTACAAGGCATGCTCTCACTCCTCGTTTATTACATTTCGTAAATGCCAGCGCAATATAGCATAGCACTGCTAAAAGATGAGCTGCCATAGTGAACAAGTCAACAATGTCCTCTTGAATTATAACTTATAGCTGACGAACCTACGATTGTGTTTTTTCCGATATGTGAACAGAGAGAGTGAAAGACTCTATTCTGTGATGTTATTTCACATGTCTGAAATGTTGGTAATATTCACGTGCATGACAGTTTATTTACAGACACTGATTTGAACGCCAGGAACGTTCTCAAAAAATGACATGAAACAAAGAAATCGGTTAACATAGATGTTTCGTTAGACTGTATGATTTTTTCCGGATTTAGATCCTAATTTTTTCTTTACTCGTATGAAATTTTCAAAATAAGGACGACATTATGCAGTAATTGCTAGTTTTAGCTGCAAAATAGTGGAAGGAGATGTGAGAGAAGTTACTACAGAAGTCAGATGTAATGCTATTGAGTTCCGACTTCTGCTGTTTGATCATCTGTAATTGGCATCAGTGCTGTAGTTTTCTTTCTTTTTCATATTGTGGGATGTCACATAATAATGAGAGGTGGCGGAAGAGAGAAAGAGATGTGAACTGTATCCTGCAGTTGAACATAAGACATTGATTGTACAGATGCTATTCAATTTTGGGTAATGACCTCGTGCATGATTAATAATAATTTGAACATAGGAATGTTATCAGACTGTACAGATTTTGCTCATAAATCTAAAAGAAAATGGATAGCACCTCTTTTCGTGGATACAAAACTGTTTTTTATCGTCGTCGCAACTGAGGTTTGTCAATAGATGGTCGCTTACATGAGGTACCTTAACATTACAAACAACTGTTACACTGAAATGTTTCTCTCAGAAAGGTGGGCACCTGTGGAACCAATCAGTCATAGCAGTAGAAGAGCAGCTGCAGCTGCACTTTTAGAGCAATTACATGCTGCCTTCTTTGTTTGTTATAGGCGGCATTTGTCTAGCTTTCCTCCGTGGCCTGCTGGCCGTGCCCAGCCACATGCATGTGCTTCACTGGAGACGATTCCTCTGGCTACGGCTAGATGAAGACAGTTGTCTCAGCTACAGCAGATGGTGACGGGAGGTGGATGACAGAGAAAGGCGACAGCGGATGTTAGAAAAAGCATTCTGGAGAATTCTCCAGATTTTCGGTGTTGTTTCAGGGGGTTCCAGTGTTTCCAACAAATACGTTCAACAACTTTCAGGAAGTGTCCTGTTACTGAGTATTTTGTCCATCTGTGACTGTATTTCCACAGACTGCCATCAGATGGATCTCTTTGTGGACCATCAGTGACCGGATAGAACAAGCCTGTATCTCCAGCTCTAGTTAGGAGAGGGAGTAATGAAGGATGGATGGAGGGGATGTAAGACTGGCTCTCAGCAGGTTAGTTTGTGACCGCCGATTGAGGATAAAAGATACGCAGCTGCTGTCCCTCTCTTCTGGAGCAATTTTTTTAGGGTCCATTTTGGTATTAATTGTGTTGTTAATAAGACTTTTCTCAATCCCCAGTATCTGTGTTACGTTGTGAATTGTTGCTTACTACTGCTGCTTTTTTTAACGACCATTTTTATGTGTAATTAGGATAGCGATCATTTTCCATCAATTGTGATACCATGGATTGACGTTCCTAACATTTCAGATATGATTTGCTGCGCTATTCCATCTTACTGCCGGCCGGGGTGGCCGAGCGCTTCTAAGCGCTACAATCTGGAACCACGTGACCGATACGGTCGCAGGATCGAATCCTGCCTCGGGCATGGATGTGTGTGGTGTCCTTAGGTTAGTTAGGTTTAAGTAATTCTAGGTTCTAGGGCACTGATGACCGCAGAAGGTAAGTGCCATAGTGCTCAAAGCCATTTCAACCATTTGAATCTCCTTACTACGCACCAGTCTACTAGTCACACAGCAGCTATACCAAGATTATCTCTTTGGTGCAATGGAACAGGACAGGGTCGTCGAGAAATAAAGAGATCACCGTTTACTTCAATTTCTAGCACTTATGCTGGAGTGTGATTGTCGAACAATGCAGTGGGTTGCCTGAACTCCGACATCAAAGATCAAGAGACATACGCGGTCAGTAAAACGGGGTGGCAGAGGGTGTGTGAAGTCGTCTACTGCACTGTGGACTGACTATCAATTTCAGTAACATTAACAGCTCCAGCTCAGGGAACATAACCTGTCGGTTGTGAAATGTATCGTCAGTCCATCGCGATGTATCACCAGTATTTCCTGAAAAATCTTCCCCTCTACTCTTTTCCATTATCACCTCATCCCCTCCTTGTGTAGTATGGTAGAGGCACGGTCTTCAACTGTATGCTTACAGGTAATACACTTATTGAACTCCTCTCTTTCCAACACCAACGTATCGTCAATTTAGCATTTTCCCCACCAAAAACAAAGATAGTACCTTCCACTCCAGCCTTTCTCCCACCAGTTCACAAATGGAGAAAAGAGATCTATTTCGACTTTTAGGTAAAGGAATTATCCTATGCAGAGATTATTTTGGGTACATCTGCCACTAGTTTCGAGTGGTTCAAAAATGGCTCTGAGCACTATGGGACTTAACTTCTGAGGTCATCAGTCCCCTAGAACTTACAACTACTTAAACCTAACTAACCTAAGGGCACCACACACATCAATTCCGGAGGCAGAATTCGAACCTGCGAACGTAGCGGTCGCGCAGTTCCAGACGGTAGCGCCTAGAACCGCTCGGCCACCTCGGCCGTCTTTCGAGTGGTTTCTGAATTTTTTCTTCCCACCAGGGTAACACCAATTGCACGATATCGTCAATTTTTGAGCCGTATTGTGATTTTAGGCGCTCCTTGTGTAGCGCTATGTGTATAGATGGGTAATTAGGCCTCATCTTCATCATTAATTTCATAATTAGGGCTGATCTTTACCTTAGTTTCCCACTCAAAATAAATAAAGTACATGAACCTAACCTTCCCTCCTGCAGATCCGTATTATCTTGTCTAGAGGGTGCACTTGGATTCGAGTTCCAGAAAGTGCTGGGGCCATTTTGAATTTGCCACCAATTCCTGTGTAGCGGGTGCGGTGGGAGGTCTGCAAAACACTGGAACAAACACACTACCGTCATTTTTGAAATTCCCACCATTTTTAAATTTGCCACCAAAATTCGAAATTCCTGCCAATAGGCTATGTTGTGAACGGGGAGGAGGTGGGGAGGGGAGAGGAGGGGGAGATAATGGGGACCCGTGTGCAGACTGGGGATAGCCGATGACATTACCTGCATCGTCCCACTACTTTCACTGTGTTTCAAATTGTTACCATTGACTCGCCCCAGCTCTGTCAAGCAGTCACGTCATACCTAGTGGTGAACGATACTTTCGTGAACTCTAGTGAGGAGCGAAATAATACTTGTGCTCTCAATTGGAGTTAAGTCGCACCCCCCTTTTGAAAGAGTATTCAAGGAGTGAGTTAAAGCCTCATCTTATGGAACCACAGCAAATCTCTCCCACGAAAATCGTTGGTTTCTTGAACCCGCATAGCCCTTAGTCCTTTAGCTGGTTTAGTGTATTAGGAATGATTTGACAGCTTCCTCGACATATTTATTCATAAACCAAACGAAATCAACAAGTGATTAGTAGGTACCAAAATCACAAAAGAAACTCAGGAAATTTCTTTCTTTCCTAGCCTAGAAGTCAAATATATATAGAACTAATCGAAAGAAGCAAAGCAACTTTCTTAACTTTTTAATACACAAAGCGAAATCAGGAAATTCTTATATCCTAGCCATGTTTTCGCAAGTCTGCAGCACTTAGTTCTATTTCTCATGTAAACTTTGGACAATACTTCTGTACCAAGGGTAAAATAAGTGAATAGTGCCATTTACGGTTCTTTGGTGTATTACAAAACTAACAAAACCATCTATTGATTCTTTGCTGTATTACGCCGTGATGATTATGTCACTAAGGTAAATACCCGAACTCCTAGGGTGAGCAGACTCCTAAAACTTTAAATGAAGCTCTCTTTTATCCTGTGATCCGATTTTGGTGAAGGGAACTCTGTATGCGACTTCAAGCTATGCTCAAGTTACCTGTGAAAATCTCATGAAAATTCCTCTAGCAGTTTTGGAGATTATCGTGTTCAAACACACAAATTGTGAGACAAAAAGACAAAGATTTTAAAAATTGTCTTATTGTATTCTGTTACATTCCCCACATCACTTCTAATCAGTTTTGGCAAGTATTTTTAATACATAGGCACAGCGGTTGTACGGCTTTAGTATTGGTATAGATATAGATTTATGATTGTGAGGTGGCGTTCAGCTAAACCACATAAGCTTTTAGCCACTGAGAGCAGAGATCGGTCCGCCAACACGGGCAGAACGTATCTTTCCAATTGCGCCATGCGACTTACTTCTGTAATCCGCACTGCTCGACACTTGGTTGTGGCAAACTGGCATTTCACTTGTGACGGTGAAAGCACTAACTGGATGAACTTACATGCTAGGCTTGAAGTGTCAAATCTCAAGCAATTGTAATCAGATAGCCTGCTCATCCTGTCAGTACTGGTATGCAGAGGCAAGGGAGTCTACTACACCATGGCACCATTGATATCAGCACTCTCACAACATGTGTGGCTCCACGTTTCATAGAACGTAGAAATTAGCATGAGATTCCGAACATTGCCATTGTACTGTCGCCTACAGAGAGCTTTCGTACGGATAATGGAGCTATTTTCACGTGTGGAACTTTTTAAGTGAGTGAAATGCAACTTTTTTTATTTCTACAACTGTCTCTTTCCTGTTAAAAATACGGGAACCTATTACTTGACGAAGCGAACTAAAACTTTGGCAGGTGGCAGCACAGTCGTGTTTACGCTCGAGAAATAGGGACGGGATGTAATACGAGTGTAGACGCCAACATTGTTAGAAGTAGAACGCTGTCACACGCTACTCGTCTCTACGCCAATGCCCTGCATAACACAGGTGTTAAACACAGACAGGCAGTTTTGTCTGAGAATACTCCTTGGACACAGCAACTTTCTCAGTCAACACTTGTGCATAGAATGAAATGTATTAACACCCGATTCGTCTAATTAAACCACTGGCCACATTAATTGACACGCCGTCTTTCGGTAAAAATTAAATGTGGTTTACCTCTTTTGAAACTGCCTTCTCTCTCAATAATTATAATTCATTTATTCAAGCACCTTTTAAAAACAAGTATCAGATAAAGGGTAATGTTTCCCACAAGAGGAGGATGGGGATCGGGAATAGTGATTCGATAACAAATGGTATGATGACGGAGTTTACGGTACCAGATATCTAACCCGAAAGCCGTTCACCCTAGTCGCCTTTCGTACAGGAAATATTATCTTTGGAAAGAGGACAAGAAGAATTTACGTACATTGGTTTATTGCTGCAAAATTAAGACACGGAAAACCAATATTACACAGTTTTAATGAAAAAAGTTTTCCCTTAAAGTTATTGATATTCAAATACCGCTATAGGATGATGTTCTTGGCGGACCGTTCATTGTGCATGAAACATTTCTGTTAATAATGTTTCGATGACTACAACAACTCTAAAAATTACGAATCGTTAGATGGTATATAAATTTGTTTCCGCTAGCTGCGTATTAAATATAAAATCAACTGTATTGTATCACTTCTTCATCTGTTTTCTAACCTGTGTAACGAAAGCAGTTATCAGACGTTATCAGAAGTGTAAGTAAAGCAAAAATAGAGCAAAAGAGAGTAGAAAAACTGAGTTCATGTTTGACCAAGATATAATTCATGCCCCCCCCCCGTACTAGCTAATGATCCGACACGTTATCTTCAAACTCTTTACTTACCCTCTACTCTATCGTGCTATTCCGAAAACTGAGACAATTTTAATGGATGTTAATTGAATGTACCTCATCCGCTTTCCAAGGGGAATATCTTCTGAACGTAAGTACATCAGGATGAGACATCTTGCACCAATCATTTTACTATTCAGTCCGTTCTTCGATCCACATCCCCAATCTTGTGTTCTCCCCTTGTCAGGTTCCTCTTCTAGCCTTGAAATAAAGTTGTATGCAACATATCCTGTGAAGCTCTCGCAAAGTTATCGTTCATAATATTGCAAAACTGCTGATTACTAATATATTTACCAATATCTTCAGTGGCATATTGGGTGCGCTATTCTGCTTTTTCTTGGGGGAAAAAGAAAGTAATTTAATTCCACTCACCTCATCATAGGGTACTTCCTGCAGCAATCTGCACACCATCGACGTACTCAGCTTTATTATTTTTCTTGCACGTCCTGTAGCCGTTTCCGTCTGGATTGTCGCCGCTTTTCCATCTGATTAGCAAAAATTTGAATTATATTGATGGCATGTTGCAGTGGCTACTCCATAAGGTACTTCTCTCGCACACTTTCCTGGCTTACATAGTGCAGCAAAAACGCGCTCTGTTTTAAACTGGAGCCTCGCGGTGACCAGGTTAGTTCCCGCTACAGCCTGTTCTCTACTTCGCTTTGCGGAGTAATGTTTTCCAGTCATGTACCTCCGTTAGTTGGCTCAGAGTACCCTGAAGACGACATGTGTTTTCAGCAAAACGATTCGTTAGCCCATCGATCCCGATTCGTGGAAATTTGGAAATTTGTGGTAAGGTCTTATCGGGCCAAACTGCTGAGGTCACCGGTCCCTAAGCTTGCGGATTACTCTATCTAACTTAAACTATCTTACGCTGAGGACAATACACACAGCCATGCGCGAACTCGAACTCGGCAAGGGAACCCGATTCGTGTCAGAAATACTCCGCAGGCATAAGGGTGCTGTCAGATAGGCTGCCCTTAATTTATTTGAGAACATTTGGAACGCCATCGATGGAGATTTGCGCGTTCCGGCGCTACCTCTCACCAATCATCAGCTGTGGGCGATGGTTGTGCCTCATGGGTCGCTTTACGTGTCTGATAGTAGTCCGTGCCGTCCTCAGGATGGCGCGAACTGCTACACGATACTACGTCGGAGTTCCTAATTCAGCTGCTCATAATTGTCATAACTAATGTGCTTACTCACCCTTTCATGACGAAGTTTGTTGTAAGCTACTTTCGTTGGTAATTATGTATTGCACTTTTCATTGGTCAATTATATCAACAACAAAACGGTCCGATTAGTCTATCCGAATATACACAGTAATCCCGTGTTGTGAAATCGTTCTACTTCATTAGCCTTTCTACTGTCCTGCCTGACGGAACTTTGCTCCTGCTTTTGATACAGTCAGTCATTTTGACACACAAACCAGCGATACATCTGCGTCTACACCCACAGACACGCAGCCACTGTACATTATATGCCTTAAAGTATTTTTCAGAACTTCCGTTCCTGCTCCACTATGAAACTGAGTGCAGGATAAATGATTCACTGTATACCTCTTAACGAGCTTTACTCGAGCGTATTTTGTAGGTACGGTCATTGAGCAGAGTGAACCCCCTTCAGGAGGCAGAAAGACCACTCCCCTGTCGTTTATGCTCGTTCTCTAAATTTCCGCTTCCAGAAAAAATCCTCTCCTCCCCCCAAGTAGTCTCAACGAAGCTCACGGATTGCTTCTGTAACACTCTATCATTAACCGAATCGACCGATAACACATCAGCAGCAAGCCTCTGAATATCTCCGATTTCTTCCTTTACTCCGATCTCTTTCGAGGACTCACAAACGACTTACATAACTTTTCTGTAGGCGGCCTCTTTATCGGTGCGCTTACTTTCTTACAAGTTTCCCAGTAAGCCGCAGTTGGCCTTTATTGTATTTTTCTTTCGTTTCTTTTTGTAGGGTTCCCCCTCACAACATGACAAAGTACTAATGGTTATATAATGGTTATATAAACGTAGATTCAAGTATTTCCTTTACAGTTTGATTGGTTCCTCATTAAATTTTAAGCAATGATAGGTTTACAAGTATTCTTACACGTACTTATTGGACAACTCTATCACACATGTGTGTGTAACTGCAAATTTTTTATTATGTATGACAGTCCTATTTTCTATTATTCACTTGGTAAGAGTACCAGTTATGGACGTTCACTTTGGTGCTAGTCTTGGATGTCATATGTGAATAACAGACTAATTATTGTGTTGGTTTAATCAGGAAAGTTGCTCTAAAAGCTTTCAGTTACGGAGTGGGTTTCTTCTGAAATAGTTTTAGGTCGTTATGGATTGTTGAGTTTATAATGAATCACGGAGCATTTAACATAGTCAGCAATGTCTTGTTTTGGACAACGCAGAACTTGTTAATACGTGTGGACGCAACACGTACTCACAAGGGGCAGACAAATAACATTGTTGGTTTCGTTATCTGTACGTAAATTATGCGATTTAACACCATGTTTATATTATTCTCTATGTCCGTTACGGTATACTTTTCTTGACGGTAATGCGATTATCCAAGTGAACCCAAAAATATTAAGGGATTCAATCCAATGTATGCTTTCATTGAATAACAGCAGCTGGGTTTGAAAGTCCTGACTTTTTCTTGTTTGAAAAGTAGTTTGATTTTTTACGTTTCTGTCATTCTGTAAACTATCTTGCAACCATTAAAAGAACCCGTTGGAGGCAGACGAAAATGTTCGTTACAGAGTTGTCAGTGCAATATATCGCTGTGTGATCATCGAAGGAAGCTATGTTAACTGGATACAAATGTCGTATGTCAGACAAATATAATTTATTTTGAGCAGTGTCGGTCCCAAAATGGAACGTTGAGGAACTTACTTTATGTGATAGCTTCATTCCATGCCGTTTTGCATCGTTACGCCTTCACAGTTAATCGACGTGACTAGCATGCCATTAGTGCCGTACTCGAACAGTAATACTATATTTCCTCTACCTAACTGCCTATACTTACGTCTGTCCACACTGAAAGAAATCTGGTATTCATTGTACCAAATGTAGATTTTGCTCAAGTCATTGCCGATACTACAGACACTCACCGACGACACATTCTCGTATACGCGAGTGATTTGGAGCAGTGGTAAGACAATGGACTCTTAAAATGATTCAAATCGCCATACGAATATTCAGATTTCGGTTTCCGCGCTTTATGTAAATAGTTTAACACTAAAGCCAGAACAATTTCTCTGAAATGCGATTTGCCTGCCGTTGTGGCCGAGTGGTTCTAGGCGCTTCAGTCCGGAACCGCACGACTGCTACGGTCACAGGTTCGAATCCTGCCTCGGGCATGGATGTATGTGATGTCCTTAGGCTAGTTAGGTTTAATAGTTCTAAGTTCTAGGGGACTGGCGACCTCAGATGTTAAGTCCCATAGTGCTCCGAGCAATTTGAACCATTTTAAAATGCGATTTCCTTCTCAATTCTTCCCAAAAGCAAGGATTGTGCTGCCTTTCCATTGACCCCATCGACGGGACTTTAAATCCTAATCATTCCTTACTTCATACTTTCTCATACACAACAGTGTGATTAGCAAACAGTCTCAGATTGCTGCCCACCATATCCGACAGATCTTTTATACACATGGAAGTCAGGAACGGTATTGCGTGACTTCCATGGGGTACTTCAACACGCGTTCTTTCTTTCTTATAAGTACTCACCAACAAGTACAATGTACTGGTTTCCATTACTCAAGGAGATCTCACATCATTCAAATGTTCAACAATCTATTCCATATTTCGATCCTTTTTCAACAGTGTACAGTGTTGAGAGTTTTCCGGAAATCTATGAATATAGAATCAGCCTATTGGTCTATATCCTTGGTCCGCAATATGTCGTGTGTGAGAAAAGAGAGCTGTGTTTCTCAAGAGCGAATCTTGCCAGATCCATGGGCAGAAGCTTTCCTTCTCTCTAGGATACTCGTTATATTCGAGAATAGTATCTGGTGAAGTACCCTCAAACAAACCGACGTTAATAACAATGTTCTACAGTTTCACGCATCCTTTCTTCTATCGACCTTATAAATCACATAGAAATAACCTGCACTTTTTTTCTAATCGCTTGGGTCTTTTCCTTGTACAACATATTCACGATAAGACAAAGCTGTCTAAAGGACTTGTGCCTCAGTTTACACACTGTAAAATTGAGATAGAATTCTGTCACGACATGGTGCGTTATTTGCTCTGAGCTGGTTCAGCTGATTTTCACCACCGCGGATGCTGATTTCTATGCCATCAATTTGAAAGTTTGTTTTGCGTTCGGACTACGGTAGCACTGTATGATATCCTGAAAAAAATATTATTACACGCACCAAAAAAGTTTTGCATCACCTCGGTTCTGGGAGTTCCGGAACCTGTACAGAAAATTGGAGTAGAGATCAACGTAAACATCATTTCCACCATTTTTATTGCTCATGAAAACCACACATTGCATGTTGTACCACCATACAGCGAGACCTTCAGAGGTTGTGGTGCAGATTTCTGTACGCGCCGGTAACGCCAATACCTAGTAGCACGTCCTCTTGCATTGATGCATGCTTGTGTTCGTCGTGGAACACTATTCACCAGTTGATCAAGGCACTGTTGGTCCAGATTGCCCCATTCCTTAAGTGCAATTCGGCGTAGATCCTTCAGAGTGATTGGTGGGTCACGTCGTCCATAAACAGTGCTTTTAAATCTATCCCAGGCATGTTCAATAGTGTTTATGTCTGGAGAACATACTAGCCACTCTTGTCAAGCGATGTCGTTATCCTGAAGGAAGTCATTCACAAGATTTGCACGATGGGGGCGAGAACTGTCGTCCATGAAGACGAATGCCTCGCCAATATACTGCCGATATGGTTGCACTATCGGTCGGAGGATGGCATTCACGTATCGTACAGCCGTTAGGGCGCCTTCCATGACCACCAGTGGCGTACGTCGGCCCCACATAATGCCAACCCAAAACATCAGGGAACCTCCAATTCGCTGCAGTCGCTGGACAGCCTGACCACGGTGCCTCCAAACACGTCTCCGGCGATTGTCTGATTGAAGGCATATGCGATATTGATCGGTGAAGAGTACGTGATGCCAGTCAAATGGTTCAAATGGTTCTGAGCACTATGGGACTGAACATCTGAGGTCATCAGTCCCCTAGAAGTTACAACTACTTAAACCTAACTAGCCTGCCTGAGGCAGGATTCGAACCTGCGACCGTAGCAGTGGCGCGGTTCCGGACTGAAGCGCCTAGAACCGATCGGCCACCGCGGCCGGCCCTGATGTCAATCCTGAGCGGTCCATTCGGCATGTTGTTGGGCTCATTTTACTGCGCCGCATGGTGTCGTGGTTGCAAAGATGGACCTCGCCAGGTACGTAGGGAGTGAAGTTGCGCATCATGCAGTCTACTGCGCACAGTTTGAGTCGTAACACGACATCCTATGGCTGCACGAAAAGCATCATTCAACATGGTGGCGTTGCTGTCAGGGTTCTTCCGAGCCATAATATGTAGCCTGGCGGTCATCAACTGCAGTTTAGCCCTTGGGCGGCCTGAGCGAGGCATGTCAACAGTTCCTGTCTCTCTATATCTCTTCCATCTCCGAACAACGTCGCTTTGGTTCACACCGAGACGCCTGTACACTTTCCTTGTTGAGAGCTCTTCCTGGCAAAAAGTAACAAAGCGGACGCGATCGAACCGCGATATTGAATGTCTATGCATGCTTGAACTATAGACGAGACGAGCAATGTACCTCCTTCCTGGTGGAATGACTGGAACTGATCTGCTGTCGGATTCCCTCCGTCTAATAGGCGCTGCTGGTGCATTATTGTTTACACGTTTGCCCGGGTTTAGTGACACCTCTGAACAGTCAAAGGGACTATGTCTGTGATACAATATCCACAGTCAACGTCTATCTTCAGGAGCTCTGGGAACCGGGGTGACGGAAAAGTTTTTTTCGTATGTGTATTTTCCTTAAGTACGGTATTTAAGACTCCGAGGTTCCTTTTGCTAGCTTCAGTGTCTGCATAGAACTAATCGATGAGTAACTGATAAAAAAATTTCAAACCTGTTAGCGGTACAAAGGGATACCAACCGCCATGTTACAATATTTCTACCAATTTTTTAGTGCAAATGTTAGTGCCTTCAGGTAATACTGAGAGCAAGCCATGACACTGACACTTACTGTGCATTTTATTTACAATTTCATAACCTTTTCTTTATGTGATGCGTCTGATAAATATTTGTACGTGCCTGTGGCAATCCAATTGGATTTAGGCAGCTGGTTTCTGAACTGCCACGTATGTGGTCCAGGTGTTCTCCCTCCTTACAGGCTTTCTGCATTCCAGCCATTGTGTATCATCACTTTGTTAAGCTCCGTTTCATATTTAGATGTTTATATTGATAAGTTCCTGATCTTAAATTAATACGTTGTAGAGCTTGTTGAAAGGGTAAGTTCTGAAACTTTTACATCACGGAAAGTTGAAGACTTTGGAAGTAAATACGTCAAGAAGTTTACTTAGTTTTTCTATTTTCACTAACTAACGTCTTATGCCACCATATTCAGGGCAATTCGGCATTGAGGAAGAAAATGTTTGTTACATAGAAGTGTGTAATAAGGATAATATGTAGTGCACAGTATAAAAGCCCTTGTAGACAAATTTTCAAGTAGTTGTACTAACTAAAGGTATACAGGCTAGAAAGGCAGCCCAGTACGCTCTGACTGGTTAGTAAGGTTGGCCGCCAGCGCTGGCACAATCGCGCACACGCTAATGGAAATCTCACACAGTAAAATAATTGTTCACGTCTTCTTCATTCGATTTTGAGCGTCTAATTGATGGGTTCAATATGATTCAAATGGATTAGTTCTTGAAATATCTGAAAGGAAATGTTCAGCGGTGAAAGCAATGATGAAAACACTTGTTAATATCCAAAGCAAACTGTTGATGATCGGCACTAAAACTTACAGCATTAGAACGTAACTACGCTGAATATTCAGCAGGTTTTCGTGTTACTTTAGTTAATATGTATACAGATAATGTTATGGTAGACAAGACGAAACTTGCTTGATGATGTTGACGCGGAAAATTTAATTAGAAGTTACTAAAACTGATTCAAATGGCTCTGAGCACTATGGGACTTAACATCTGAGGTCATCAGTCCCCTAGAACTTAGAACTACTTAAACCTAACTAACCTAAGGACATCACAAACATCCATGCCCGATGTAGGATTCGAACCTGCGACCGCAGCAGTCACGCGGTTCCGGACTGAAGCTCCAAGAACCGTTCGGCCACCGCGGTCGGCTAGAAGTTACTGAAGACGATGCAGTCAAGAGAAGTTGGCCTAGTTACATCCCATTTGGTTCCTTTATTCGAAAATCTGATACGAATGGAATTTACGTTCTTACATAAAAATTAGTGATTTTATCTTCGCTTATGGGAACTCTTGATTGTTATAGAGCTGCTGATGATTCCATCGCCATATGCAAGGTGAAACATTTGCTGCATGAAAAAATGCCAAAATAATTTCGAAATCCCACATTATAGCAAGACACCCAGGTGATGAATAAGTAAGTGCACCTTTCGAAAGTACACTTATACAGTCTAGTGTAGCCGGCCTGTGTGACCGAGCGGTTGTAGGCGCTTCAGTCTGGAACCGCGCTACTGCTACGGTCGCAGGTTCGAATTCTGCCTCGGTCATGGATGTGTGTGATGTCCTTAGGTTAGTTAGGTTTAAGTAGTTTTAATTTCTAGGGGACTGATGACTTCAGATGTTCAGTCCCATAGTGCTCAGAGCCATTTGAAACATTTTTTGAACCAGTCTTGTTTAGCTGTTAATTTTGCATCGACATTGCAGTTTGCTGTTCTAATTTCTAACGACCTGTCAATGTTTTTTGCACCTGAATGCGATGTGTCTTACACCTTCATTTACATGATTATTCTGCAATTCACAATCAAGTGCCTGGCAGCGGGTTCATAGAACCGCCTTGAAGCTATTTCTCTACCGTTCCACTCTCGAACGGCACACGGGGAAAACAATCACTTAAATCTTTCCGTTCGAGCTCTGATTTGTTTTATTTTATTATGACAATCACCTCTACCTATGCAGGAGGGCTCCAACATAATATTTTCGCAATCGGAGTAGTAAGTTGGTAACTGAAATTTCATGAGAAGATGCTGCGGCAACGAGAAAGCCTTTGTTTTAATGACTGACACCCTATTTCGCGTATCATTTCAGTTAAACTCTCTACCCTGTTTCGCAATAATATAAACAAGCTGCCCTCCTTCGAATTTTCTCGATGTCCTCCGTCTGTCCCACCTGATGCTGATGCTACACAGCACAGCTATACTCCAGAAGAGGGGGGCAAGCGTGGCGTAAGCAGCCTCTTTCGTAAATCTGTTGTACTTTCTATATTTTCTGCTAATACATCAAAGTCTTTTGTTAACTTCCCCACAACATTATCTATGTAAGCACTCCGTCATCAGGCCACAAGTGGCCTATCAGGACCAACCGACCACCGTGTCATCCTCAATGAGGATGCGGATTTATTTGGTGTGTATCTCACAATTACCATCGATAATATTTTTTTAATTCAAATCACATCTGGTCTACGGTTACGTAGTCGCACTGGAAGAAGTGGAGACTGTCTCTTAGAAAGGCATCAAGCCAATTTTTATCTGCTTCTTAAATACATGTACTTTGCGTATGTTTTTGGTGGGTTTGGTTGTTAAGCTATTTAGTCTTGCTACAATAACCTTCCAGTCACAGGTACCTGTATTTATCATGATGCTTCTGTTTGTTGAGGACTGTTTGTTGCTAATAGGTTAAATATGTTTTCGCAACCATTTACACTTCAAGCGGGCTCCTGAACTAATTGTTGAAAAGAAGTTTCAGACGTTTTACGCCCACCACAGACTTCAAAACATGTATTTTCGCCAACATACCGACGGGTGAATGAAGTCACCATCAATCGTAATTATATAAGTGGAGTATCTAATTGAAACTTTTTGAACTGTTCTGCAGCTGTGTCATCTGATTCGGTGGTCGATAGATGAAACAAATTAATAACTTTTTTCAGTGGTCAAGTTTAATCTGTACCCATACTAACTCACTCGATGTATCTACTTCAATGTCACTATACTGTCAACTGTTTCTGACAGCAATTAACATTCTGCCACCAACTGTATTTAATCTATCCACTTTGAACACCGTTAAGTAACTTGAAAAATTTCTGTTGAATTTATTTCCGGCTTTAGCCAGCTTCCTGTACCTATAACGATTTAAGCCTCATTACTTACTATCAGCTCATGGAGCTCTGGTTCTTTCCCAACAGCCCGCATCTCGTGGTCGTGCGGTAGCGTTCTCGCTTCCCACGCCCGGGTTCATGGGTTCGATTCCCTGCGGAGTCAGGGATTTTCTCTGCCTCGTGATGGCTGGGTGTTGTGTGATGTCCTTAGGTTAGTTAGGTTTAAGTAGTTCTAAGTTCTAGGGGACTGATGACCATAGATGTTAAGTCCCATAGTGCTCAGAGCCATTTGAACCATTTTTTCCCAAACACATCTATGACGATTTACAGTTACAATATATATTGTTGCTAGGTCTACTTTCCTGTGTTTGTCCAGCAACCTTTTAGACTGATGACCTCTCTGTAGTTTCCCAAGACGTTCTTGTAGTGTTGGGAGAAGAGCCAACGCCGTGTTACGAATGAAGGCCTGAAATGCACGCGTTTTAGCTCACGCATGCTGGCGTGAGGAGGGAAGAACTATACTGACGTGAGGTCTGGAACATGATAAGGAATTAGAATTCAGAAATCGGACGTAATTAGTTTGATACTTAACTTTAATCCATTAATGATGAACGTCGCTCTTGACAGTACATGATTCACAATATTGTCTGTTCAGAGTTCATTCTAATTACTGAATATGGCGCCTTGCTAGGTCGTAGCAAATGACGTAACTGAAGGCTATGCTAAACTATCGTCTCTGCAAATGAGAGCGTATGTAGGCAGTGAACCATCGCTAGCAAAGTCGGCTGTACAACTGGTGCGAGTGCTAGGGAGTCTCTAGACTAGACCTGCGTGTGGCGGCGCTCGGTCTGCAATCACTGACAGTGGCGACACGCGGGTCCGACGTATACTAACGGACCGCGGCCGATTTAAAGGCTACCACCTAGCAAGTGTGGTGTCTGGCGGTGACACCACACTTCTAACCCAAAAAACCGCCCAGCCCCTTCTACACAATTCTCGCTACCCTAGTAGCTGCTTTCTGTGTTTGGTGCACCCCTGACCTATAAAGCGGAACTCAGAAACCTTTCACCCGATGGCGCAAGTCGAATTTGCAGCCTACATAGTTGCAGAACCATCTTAGTCTCTGATTCAGGCCCTCCACTCGGCTCTGTACCGAAGGACCACTGTTGGTTCTGTCGGCGATGGTACAGATGACGAGCTCTGCCTTCATATCACAAGCAAGACTAACAGTCTTTACCACTTCACCTAGCAGCAAGAAACCAGAAAGAATTTCTTCCGACCCACGTGGCACTGATTGTTAGTACTGACATGAGCCACTACCTGTAGTTGGCTGCCACCTGTGGTCTTCCTGACATCCGGAAGCACCTTTTCCACATCTGGAACGACTCCTCCCAGTATGCACGCAGAGTGCATACTGCATTCCTCTTCTTCCTGGCTGCCGTATTCCCCACTACACGCCTAACGTTGGAGCTATCAACTACCATTAATCCCACCCTGTGTGAATGCACAGACGTTTCAGGCAGATAGGTTTCCTGTGGAACAGGTCGAGCGTCTGCATCTGCCTCAGGGTTTTTCTCAGTCACAGATAGCGCGGAAATCTGTACGTTACACAAACTGGGAAAGCTCTCTGATCATCCCCGCTGTGTGTCTTTCGCTGCCTGACACATCTTGGAACGTCATCCACTCAACCACGGGTGATGGGTCAACCTCAGTGTACGCAGTACCTGGAGCGGTTACAAAAGTGGACCAATTGGTACAAATGTGGGCTGTGCTGCACGTTCCTCGGATATCCATGTCCGACTACCTTCAGTGATGCACACTGGCAGCAGTCTCAAGATGTGGGACTGAAACCAACGCTACCTGGAGCTGTAAGTGGAGCGTTACAACTCAGATCGCATCTGAACACAGCCATCACAGTTCCTATCCATGCAAAAAATGGTCGAAATATTTTCTATACAGTCAATAAACGCAGAACTGTGCCTAATAAATAAACAAACAGGCAAGAATTTAACGATTTTAAACTAAAGAGCACAGAGGAATTTTAAAATATGTCGCTTCTTATGAAACGTTGCGTCGGACTCACAGACGCAAACGGTGTCCTCTGATGTGCTGCAGCAGAAACGAAAGTTAGCACTCCTGCCAAGTATTTCGAGGCATCTTGAGTAGCATCTTCACTGGAGCACGCTGAATCACTAAGATACCAATCTCGAAGCAAATCTTCTTCGTATGAAGCATACTGACGTGGCATGTATGTTACTTTGTTGCCCACTCATTACAAATAAAATCCTCGAATTGCCCACAGTTTCTTCTGTCGGGGTTTCCACTTTGTCCTCGTAATGGAAGTACCAAGGGACAAAGGTATGCTTGTCTCATTGTCAGTTTGCATTCGTTTGTGAAATCTCTTTTTAACTTTGGAGGGCGTCGTAATATTACAAAATTGACGAAGACCACGAGTCCCTGAAACGACATTTTTGACACACTAGTGATTCGGTTTCGTAGGCAAGATATATGTCGCCCGTGCATTTTTCACATCTATGAAAAGTCTAAAAATGAGATTTATTGATGTAACCACACCATTTTGAAATGGTAGGAGATTGTTTCTTTTTCTACTCACATATTCGAGCAAGTTTCCAAAAACTTTTTCAGGCGATTATCTTAGCTTCTGGGGTTGAAACCATAACCACTTCTATGAGGTGCTATCTGATCTGGGGTGTACCTCGAGGTCAACATACTGAAAATGTCGTTTATCAGTCCGATTAAACTCCCTACGCGATCATGATGGAGGGCTTACCTCACAGCTATGGCAGCGCGACGTGCAAATATTTGTGTAGCCATTCTAACGCTCTGACGTGTTCGTCCCCACACATGCATGACAACATCCCACATTTCATAGGTGTGTGATGCTACAGGAGATCTTCTATTACAGTCTTCGTAAATACAGCATTGTCAAGCGTGGTGATTCCGTCATCAACAAAGTAAATTCTTAATATCTTTAGCAAATGTGATAGGTCGTAAAACAAATCATATTTTCCATGCATTTGCCATAGTGTTCAAAAAATACGTCTCACTTGTGGGTGCACAAGTTGTTTCCAAGATTCTGAATTATTTGCTCCGATGTCACATGTAAAAGATACAACAGGAATCCTAGCTGCTGCAATTTCTGTAGTGAGCGTGTGCAACAAATTGCTTGTAACTGTCACATCAAAATCGGTATATATGGGATGATTCCACTTTGAAAATAACCTTTCTATCATGGCTACTTAAACGTTCTTGTGTGGTCCAAGTACGACGTCGTCAGATGACTCGTACCTCGCACGACTCCCATATTTGTAAAAATAAAGTACTAACAAAATGTCAGTTTGGTTTTCAGAAAGGCTTTTCAACAGAAAATGCTATTTATGCTTTCACTGATCAAATATTAAATGCTCTGAATAACCGGACATCACCCATTGGTATTTTTTGTGATCTCTCAAAGGCCTTTGATTGTGTAAATCATGGAATTCTTTTAGATAAGCTAAATCATTATGGTTTGAGTGGGGCAGTGCACAAATGGTTTAATTCATACTTAACTGGAAGAATGCAGAAAGTTGAAATAAGTGGTTCGTGTAATGTTAAAACAGCTGATTCCTCAAACTGGGGTGCTATCAAGCACAGGGTCCCACAGGGTTCGGTCTTAGGTCCTTTACTGTTCTTGATATACATTAATGACTTACCATTCCACATTGATGAAGATGCAAAGTTAGTTCTTTTTGCTGATGATACAAGTATAGTAATAACATCCAAAAACCAAGAACTAAGTGATGTAATTGTAAATGATGTTTTTCACAAAATTATTAAGTGGTTCTCAGCAAACGGACTCTCTTTAAATTTTGATAAAACACAGTATATACAGTTCCGTACAGTAAATGGCACAACTCCAGTAATAAATATAGAATTTGAACAGAAGTCTGTAGCTAAGGTAGAATTTTCAAAATTTTTAGGTGTGTCCATTGATGAGAGGTTAAACTGGAAGCAACACATTGATGGTCTGCTGAAACGTCTGAGTTCAGCTACGTATGCTATTAGGGTTATTGCAAATTTTGGTGATAAGAATCTCAGTAAATTAGCTTACTATGCCTACTTTCATTCACTGCTTTCGTATGGCATCATATTCTGGGGTAATTCATCGTTGAGTAGAAAAGTATTCATTGCACAAAAACGTGTAATCAGAATAATTGCTGGAGCCCACCCACGGTCATCCTGCAGACATCTATTTAAGGATCTAGGGATCCTCACAGTAACCTCACAGTATATATATTCCCTTATGAAATTTGTTGATAATAATCCAACCCAATTCAAAAGTAATAGCAGTGTGCATACCTATAACACCAGGAGAAAGGATGATCTTCACTATGCAGGGTTAAATCTGACTTTGGCACAGAAAGGGGTAAATTATGCTGCCACAAAAGTCTTTGGGCACCTGCCAAACAGCATCAAAAGCCTGACAGATAGCCAACTAACATTTAAAAATAAATTAAAAGAATTTCTAGATGACAACTCCTTCTACTCATTGGCTGAATTTTTAGATATAAAGTAAGTAAAAAAAAAAAACTTAATCATTAGTGTCATGCAATATTTTGTGTAATGTAATTTCTTGTACAGACATCTTTTATTAACCTGACACGTTCCACATCATTACGAAGTGTCGTATTCATGATCTATGGAACAAGTATTAATCTAATCTAATCTAATCTAATCTGTTCATTTTATCACAGCTTAGGACTGCCATGGCTTTAGATGGTGTCAAAATTGGTGGTCTAGCCTTCATGAAATCTAGTAGTTCCTTTAAAATGCCTGGTTGACAGATAAACTGCTTTTCCCTGTTTTTGAGCGTTGATAAAGAGGGCAAAGTACGGTTCTTTGCTCCTATACAAGTATATGATTTTGAAGACAAGACCCACAAAGTAAGGGCAATGACAACGTCCTCCAAACGCCACTTCACACTTTTTTCTTTATTCAACAGGCACCGAATTCGTCCGTTAGTGAAACACTGAGACAGTGTAGTTTTAACCTCCTTACTTACTCTCCCCTTATTCTCACTAGGTGAAACAATTGCTTTGGGAGGTAGTCTCTGTTCCGTAGCTTAATTCATGGAAGCAATTTTTTTCTGCAGTGAAGTATTTCTTCAGTCTCCAAGTCCTAAATTTCTTGCTCTTTAGTAATAACGACCAGATCAGAAGGAACTTCTGTGTTAACAGACTTGTCCAGTTCCGTTTTCTTGAGAGAGAGAACTTCCAATGTTTCGAGAACCCTCTTCCACATTGCTCTGACGTCACTACGACGTTCTCTTTCTCTTACGTTGTGTTCTCTTGCCGGGACCTGTATCAATATGTTTATTTCCATGCCAGGTAGGTATTTTCAGGGATACAATTGCAACTGACTTCAGGAACTCATTATGTAAGATCCGTTTGTAATGCTGTGGACGAAAATGTTCGGAACATATTCTTCCATTTTTAACACTGATCTTGACCTCTCGTTTACCAGACGACAATTCACGTTGGAGTATAAGCTTTCGGAAACCGGTGATAAAGAAAGCCGTCGTTTCTACACCCGGAGTTACTGCACTTATCAACAGTACAGTCCGAAGTGGTTTTGCACATTTCACTCGGAAAATACTGTTGACAACGCGCAAGATTACAAAAGATGCCACTTCGTACCTGAATACACCACAGGTCACGAACTACACTCACGGAAGCACTACCAGCAACGGCCCTAACCCCGTGGACACAGTGCAGTAGCTGCCCAGTGATGCCACGCGTCGCCACGCGGAGTCCACGAGAGTTACGAGGCAAGCAACAAACTCGTGGGCTCACACTAGCCGGCTTGACCACCGCACTTAGCAAACGGTTGGCTCCATGCAGGGTGCAAGGGAAATCAAATCACTAAAGGTCTTCACATTGACGCGTGCTATCGGGAGCTCGCATACATTCAAACGTGCAGTAAGGAATTGTCATACTCGTTTAAAATAATTACTTGCTCCCTGTAGACAGCTGCTGGCACACGTAAGATCTTAAGTGTCCCGACCTGTGACTTACACGCCACCACTTGCGTTTCTTGAAGGCCTACGAGAGAGACAGGTCGTGGCGCGTACTTCACAGCATGTGATACTGCATGTCTTCCGAATGCCACCTACCATCTCCGGCAAGGAGCGTGTGACCATTTCAGACGAGTTTAATAATTCTTGACTGCGCATTTAAGTGCACGCAACTCTCGATAGCAAATGACAAAATTACGAACTTAAGCGGGTACCTTTTCAATTACACACTTATTTTTCATGGACCCTGCGTGGAACACAGCATTCGGCAAGTGTGGCGGACAGACCCACCAGTGTGAGGCGCGTATTTCTAGTAGGCCTGATCGCCAAGCCGGGAAACCGGCAAATACGCGGGAACCCAGAATACACCCCTTTGCGGCGAACTGACAACCTAAAATACCATTAGCCCCTTATAAAATTTTATATTAACAACCAATCGTAACTCGAAAGCAACAGTAACCTATATCTATCTATACTACTAACAAAACTGTAAAACCACTGTGTCTGTTTGTTTGAACACGTTAAACCTCAAAACTAACATATAAATTTTAAGGGATTTCATCAGGAAACGAGAGCATAGCTTAGGGCAATATATAGACTTCATTCTATCAAAATCGAATTACTGAAAAAAGGTACTGTCATTTAAAGCTTTGACTAAACCTTTTTTTTTAAAGTGCATTTTAACCATCAGCCGTTTGTTTGTCCCATTCGTTATCTACCGATCTCGGTTGTTAACCATCATGCAGGATGTAGTAGGATACAACAGATTAGTAGAAAGCATCCCCTATTCCTTTGAAGCTGAACACTATCGAAACTATCCAGTGAAGTTGCAAAAACACAATTCAGTGAATAATTTTTATACTGTTCAGCTTCAAACGAATATGTGATGCTTTAGACTAATTTGTTGTAACCTAAATCCTGGGTGATGCTTAATTTCAATATTGTTCAGATTCAAAGGAATATGGGATGCTTTCAGCTAATCTGTTATACCTTACTTCCTGGATGATGGTTAATAACCACAAGGTCCCATAGGTCCCATACTGCTAAGAGCCATTTTTTGTGTTGTAGGCGTGGATCTTAGTGTCAGTTGATTTTTGCACAGCCTGTTCTATATGACTGTCTCCCATCTTACTGAAGCAAACAAGCTTTTCCCCCCAAGTCACCGATAACGTTATATTCAAACTTTGTGTGCAAAGAAGGTATATCAGACAAAAATAAATCCCGCTCATATGAGCTCGGACACAGATATAAATAAATATTCAGGCAACGCCAAGATTCTCAGCTAATATTGATAAATGTAGTATTAGAAGTATAAATTGCTTTCGCTATAAATTACTCAGCTTTAGTGTGGCACATAAAATTCCTCGAAATGTAAAAGATAACAAAAATCAAATTAAAAAAATCTGAAGTGATTGCTTGATGAATTCTTCTGCTCCGTAGCAGAATCTCTGAAAGTACAACAGTACCATATGGATAATATGGATATCCGTGTGCGTAAGACACAGAAAGAAGGATAAAGAGAGAGAGAGAGAATTCAAACAAAGTACACTGGTGAGCAAAATTTAAAGACGAAGGTAACCTTCACATGGCGTGTCACTAACAAGTAAAGCAGCTCGATTAAACTTGTACCATACATAGGAAGAACTGCTGCAGTACCTATAGTACAGCATATAAATAAGACAACTATACGATGAAAAGAACAGAAATGAGTTTTTTTTTCCAAGACAGTAATTACACTGAGGCCACCGGCATTTATTATGGTCTCATAGATATTACAAAAGGCAGAACATGTGGTACTTACCAGGCTGTGCGGTCACCACGGACGGCACTGCTTGCTCTGCACCGTGCTTCCATGCTGCCCAAAATGTTCGTAAGGAGTTCCTGAGATATAGCTTTCCATTCCTTAACCAGCCCGTTTCACAACTGGTCGTTGGTGTATGTGGACGTGATGGAATACGTCTTCCCGACTTATCTCACACGTGCTAGATGCAATTTACGTCAGGGGAACGGGCAGCCCAATCCATTCGCCGAATGTCCTCTTGTCCAAGAGCTCCTCCACCTACGCTGTTGGATACGATTGCGCACTGTTATCCATATAAATAAAGTCAGTGCCGAATGAGCCCAGGAAGAGACGCATATTAAGAAGGTGTACAATGTCACAATAACAATGACTGATGAGTCTACCATATTAAAAGATCTGCAGGACCATACGCCCATTCAACATTATGCCTCCGCACACCATAACACCTAGAACCCCATAACGATCATGTTCGACAATGCAGGACCTGCCTTCATCTGGAAAGTTGTGTTAATATGTAATACACTCAGGAGTGTTGTCAAACATGATCATTTTAGCGGTGCAGTGTTACGACTGTAGCATGTCCTCATGCACCAATGATCATCCAGCAGTTGTCAGCAGCTTTGGTGGAGGAAAGGAGAGGCCTTCCACAAGAACTCCATACCGACCTTGTGGCCAGCATGGGAGTACATTCCAAAGCAGACAATGCAGTGCGTGGTGATCACACATTCTATTAAGAACCATGTACTGGCGTTTGATATGCCCAGAGGACCATCGGAAATCGCAGTAACTTCAGTGTAACTATTGTCTTTGAATAAACAAGTTATTTCTGTTTGTCTCACTGCATACTTCACTTACTTACCTTCTGTACTATACGGTAGCAGTTGTTTTTATGTACCATACAGTTTTCAGTTAGCAGTGTTACTTGACAGTGACACATAACTGGAAAGTTATTTCATCCTTAAGTTTTGTGTACTAGTCTATAAATGAAGACATGTAATAAACAGAGGTGATCTAAAACACATCGTAAGAAATTATCAAGTAACTGGTCAGCATTCACTTGCCACTGAAAAACTATGCTACATACTGAATTGCTCCACCTAGTTGTGGGGTTCGCCATCTTGTTCCATGGAACTTACAGACAATTAATAAACTTGCTGTTGTTCATTTCCTTTTCTATTGTCTTTTACTTCCCTGTTCTTCTGTTCTAGCGTTCCACAGATGTATTTATTTGCAAGTAATTCATGTATATTTGCCACTTACAATATTAATAAGGTTTATTTATTTCTAAGATTCCACTGGGTCCTCTGAGCCAATGCAACTATGTCATTGTACAAGTCACTACTTAAATAACTTGGGAGATGGAACGTAACTCTCTCACTTTAACAACATTGTCAGTCAGGTTAACGATCATATTTTAGATCATGATCTCCCCAGTACTACATTTGCTAAATGTGTTTAATGACTTTTTACTCAAGGAAATTGCGAACATAATGTTTATATAACTTATGTGTGACCCTAGGGGCCATAGTGGAGTCAATGGAGAACAACGAAGGAGATACATTTGGGGGCATAAATGCTGAGTACAACGACCTGGCTGTGCGAGTGATTCTGGAAAGCAGCGCTCAGTGGATCCGTAAATGAGGAATTGTGGTCCCATTTTTTGCCAAAACATTGTCATGCGTACCATGAGAATGACCCCTCCCTAGTCTAAAATCTTCTTTTTTCAGACAAGAGTAAGTGCTGATTGGCTCCTCTCTGGATATGCGAAGTGGAGGCTTGGCCCCTCAGTGTGGGAAGCCTTGTGCTGTGTCTGGAATAACTACTAGGGAAACAGAAGAGTCAATAGGGGAGATTCAAGGAATAGAAAATAGTTCGATAGGTATGTGCAGTATGGGGGCGGTTTCGATTTGCTAATTTGGCTCCTGTACCTAGGCCTGGTGGAAAGTGGTTGTGATTTCATGCCTTCCTCGTCTTCTGGCCATTCCCTGGTGGAGAATTTCAGGTCTTTCCTTAGTGGGTGAGACAGTTTCCAACTGTTCTGACAGTAGAACTGCATATCATTTCGGACATATCGAGTATCAGGAGGGTGAGCTTATTCGCCTTGATGTTTGAATATTCCAGCAGACACCGTCTTGCCTGTGTGTCAAATTTGTTAGGCCATACCAGCGAACAGGCACCTCACACTGGAATCTGCTGTGGTTTAGTGCTCTGATAGGGAAGTTTATCGCGTTCTGATAATCAGAACGCCACACCGCGTAGTTTGCAAATTTTCGTGGATGCTTCAGAAATTACAGCTGCAGCAGCGCCCCGCTGATCGCCCATAGGGCGCCGTTTTCTGCTGCCGCCTGAGTCAAGGTGAAAGGGTAAAGTATTGATGCACTGGCTTGCGGTTATTAAACAACATTCACAGCTCCCTGTGAACCATAGTTTGTGTTATGCTTGGCCGCACGTGATTTTATTAGAACAGAATTTGGGGAAAAGGAGAGTGTTTTTCTTTCTTCAGTGTGAGACTATGGTGCACTGAGAATATTAAGACTCGCGTTTGGCTCTAGGCGATGTAACTCAGCAATTTTTTGTATGTTGTAGTTATTTTATTTCAGTGTATGTATTCTACATCTATCTACATCTACATCCATACTCCGCAAGCCACCTGACGGTGTGTGGTGGAGGGGACCCTGAGTACCTCTATCGGTTCTCCCTTCTATTCCAGTCTCGTATTGTACGTGGAAAGGAGGATTGTCGGTATGCTTCTTTGTGGGCTCTAATCTCTCTGATTTTATCCTCATGGTCTCTTCGCGAGATATACGTAGGAGGGAGCAATATACTACTTGACTCTTCGGTGAAGATATGTTCTCGGAGTTTTAACAAAAGCCCGTACCGAGCTACTGAGCGTCTCTCCTGCAGAGTCTTCCACTGGAGTTTATCTATCATCTCCGTAACGCTTTCGCGATTACTAAATGATCCTGTAACGAAGCGCGCAGCTCTCCGTTGGATCTTCTCTATCTCTTCTATCAAACCTATCTGGTGCGGATCCCACACTGCTGAGCAGTATTCAAGCAGTGGGCGAACAAGCGTACTGTAACCTACTTCCTTTGTTGTCGGATTACTTTTCCTTAGGATTCTTCCAATGAATCTCAGTCTGGCATCTGCTTTATCGACGATCAACTTTATATGATCATTCCATTTTAAATCACTCCTAATGCGTACTCCCAGATAATTTATGTAATTAACTGCTTCCAATTGCTGACCTGCTCTTTTGTAACTAAATGATAAGGGACCTATCTTTCTATGTATTCGCATCACATTACACTTGTCTACATTGAGATTCAATTGCCATTCCGTGCACCATGCGTCAATTCGCTGCAGATCCTCCTGCATTTCAGTACAATTTTCCATTGTTGCAACCTCTAGATACACGACAGCATCATCTGCAAAAAGCCTCAGTGAACTTCCGATGTCATCCACCAGGTCATTTATGTATATTGTGAATAGCAACGGTCCTATGACACTCCCCTGCGGCACACCTGAAATCACTCTCACTTCGGAAGACTTCTCTCCATTGAGAATAACATGCTGCGTTCTGTTATCTAGGAACTCCTCAATCCAATCACACAATTGATCTGATAATTCGTATGCTCTTACTTTGTTCATTAAACGACTGTGGGGAACTGTGTCAAACGCCTTGCGGAAGTCAAGAAACACGGCATCTACCTGTGAACCCGTGTCTAAGGCCCTCTGAGTCTCGTGGACGAATAGCGCGAACTGGGTTTCACACGACCGTCTTTTTCGAAACCCATGCTGATTCCTATAGAGTAGATTTCTAGTCTCCAGAAAAGTCATTATACTCGAACATAATACGTGTTCCAAAATTCTACAACTGATCGACGTTAGAGATATAGGTCTATAGTTCTGCACATCTGTTCGACGTCCCTTCTTGAAAACGGGGATGACCTGTGCCCTTTTCCAATCCTTTGGAACGCTTCGCTCTTCTAGAGACCTACGGTACACCGCTGCAAGAAGGGGGGCAAGTTCCTTCGCGTACTCTGTGTAAAATCGAACTGGTATCCCATCAGGACCAGCGGCCTTTCCTCTTTTGAACTATTTTAATTGGTTCTCTATCCCTCTGTCGTCTATTTCGATATTTACCATTTTGTCAACTGTGCGACAATCTAGAGAAGGTAGCACAGTGCAGTCTTCCTCTGTGAAACAGCTCTGGAAGAAGACATTTAGTATTTCGACCTTTAGTCTGTCATCCTCTGTTTCAGTACCATTTTGGTCACAGAGTGTCTGGACATGTTGTTTCGATCCACCTACCGATTTGACATAGGACCAAAATTTCTTAGGATTTTCTGCCAAGTCAGTACATAGAACTTTACTTTCGAATTCATTGAAAGCCTCTCGCATAGCCCTCCTCACACTACATTTCGTGTCGTGTAATTTTTGTTTGTGCGCAAGGCTTTGGCTATGTTTATGTTTGCTGTGAAGTTCCCTTTGCTTCCGCAGCAGTTTTCTAACTCGGTTGTTGTACCACGGTGGCTCTTTTCCATCTCTTACGATCTTGCTTGGCACATACTCAACTAACGCATACTGTACGATGGTTTTGAACTTTGTCCACTGATCCTCAACACTATCTGTACTTGAGACAAAACTTTTGTGTTGAGCCATCAAGTACTCTGAAATCTGCTTTTTGTCACTTTTGCTAAACAGAAAAATCTTCCTACCTTTTTTTAATATTTCTATTTACGGCTGAAATCATCGATGTAGTAACCGCTTTATGATCGCTGATTCCCTGTACTGCATTAACTGATTCAAATAGTTCGGGTCTGTTTGTCACCAGAATGTCTAATATGTTATCGCCACGAGTTGGTTCTCTGTTCAACTGCTCAAGGTGGTTTTCAGATAAAGCACTTAAACATATTTCACTGGATTCTTTGTCCCTGCCACCCGTTATGAACGTTTGAGTCTCCCAGTCTATATCTGGCAAATTAAAATCTCCACCCAGAACTATAACATGGTGGGGAAATCTACTCGAAATATTTTCCAAATTATTCTTCAGGTGCTGAGCCACAACAGCTGCTGAGCCCGGGGGCCTATAGAGACATCCAATTACCATGTCTGAGCCTGCTTTAACCGTGACCTTCACCCAAATCATTTCACAATTCGAGTCTCCGTCAATTTCCTTCGATACTATTTCACTTCTTATCGCTATAAACACGCCTCCCCCTTCACTGTCCAGCCTGTCTCTGCGGTATACATTCCAATCTGAGTTTAGGATTTCATTACTGTTTACATGTGGTTTCATCCAACTTTCTGTCCCTAGTACTATATGGGCGTTGTGACCGTTTATTAATGAGAGCAGTTCTGGGACCTTTCTATAGACGCTCCTGCAGTTTACTATTAGCACATTAATATTGTTATTCCCTGTTGCATTTTGCCTACTCCTGCCTTGCCGCGTCTCAGGAGGCGTCTTGTCGGGCCTAGGGAGGGAATTCTCTAACCTAAAAAAAATCCATGTGCACTCCACACGTACTCCGCTACCTTCGTAGTCGCTTCCGGCGTGTAGTGCACGCCTGACCTATTCAGGGGGACCCTACATTTCTCCACCCGATAGCGGAGGTCGAGAAATTTGCACCCTAGCTCTCCGCAGAATCATCTGAGCCTCTGGTTTAAGCCTTCCATTCGGCTCCAAACCAGAGGACCGCGATCGGTTCTGGGAACGATACTACAAATAGTTAGCTCTGATTCCACCCCGCGAGCGAGGCTTTCCGCCTTCACCAACTCCGCCAACCGCCTGTAAGAACTGAGGATGACCTCTGAACCCAGACGGCAGGAGTCATTGGTGCCGACATGAGCAACAATTTGCAGTCGGGTGCACCCAGTGCTCTCTATCTCCGCCGGTAGGGCCTCCTCCACATCTCGAATGAGACCCCCGGCAAGCATACAGAGTGAACACTGGCCTTCTTCCCCGACCTTTCCGCTATTTCCCTAAGGGGCTCCATCACCCGCCTAACGTTGGAGCTCCCAATAACTAACAAAACCCCTCCCCCCGTGTGCCTGCTCGGACCTTACTGAAGGAGCAGCCACATGTCCACTCACAGGCAGAGCGGGCGATGCCACACGGCCAGCCTCCATATTTACCCTCCGCCTCGTGCGCCGCGAACGCCGCTGAACCCGCCACTCCCCTTGGGGAGAGGGTGGCCCAACCGCGCCCGGTACCCGCGAAGATGTCTCGACAGCAGGGACAGTGGGTGAAGCATGTAACACCTGGGGTGTACCTTGCGACGCACCAGACTCCCCACTGCCGCTACACTCCGAGGCAGCAGCCTGAAGACGGCTGACCGCGGCCATCAACACGCTCAGCTGTTCGCGAAGAGTGGCCAGCTCCTCCTGCGTCCATACACAGCAGTCACACATCCTATCCATCCTAAGGAATCAATTTACTGAAGAGACTTAATCAACTTTTAACTAGACTGCTAATTCACTAAAGGCGGCTGTTTATCGACTAAACTGTGATTGCAAACCACTTCTTGTAGAAAACAATGAAAATAGCACTACCTGTCTCTGACCTGTATTCAAAACAAACACGAAATCTATGGAACACTATTAATAGCACTCGACAATTAAAGTTTCCTAAAAGCAGAAACACACGGAAGAATTGTTTGTGTCATTTATTTTTTTACTTGTTTCTTGTCAGCGGCTTCTGTGTCACTTCTTGTCTGATGTTACGTCATTGCTAACAGCGTTGAGCAAGCTTTCGTGGAACAGATCGGTTTACGGGGATGTGTACGACATTTTAGAGTAGGTTTCGTTCGTGGGCTTAGGCATGAATCTGTGCATTGTTTAAAAGAAGATCAGAGTCAAGTTGAGTAGCGAGATGCATTAGAAAAATGGTTAAAATGGCTCTGAGCACTATGGGACTTAACGTCTAAGGTCATCAGTCCCTTAGAACTTAGATCCACTTAAACCTAACTAGCCTAAGGACATCACACACGTCCATGCCCGAGGCAGGATTCGAACCTGAGACAGTAGCGGTAGCGCGGTTCCAGATTTCAGCCCCTAGAACCGCTCGGCCACACCGGCCGGCAGATGCATTAGAGTCGGAGGCGGAAGCAGCCAGATTAATAGTACGAGATGCGCGGCAAAAAATCCCAAGCTGCGCGAGGTCAGGAAACGCTGGCAAATGTCAAAATAACAGGGAAAGAGAGTAGCTGAAAAGACTCGGGAATAAATGTTAGAAATCAAAGACGAGGAATCATGTCTCACTACCTAGCAGGATGAGCTCGCAGATGAGAAGAGACCAATGTGCGAACGGCTCGGTAGTGTAGAAATTCAGCCAGAAGCAACAGCATGTAGATGTGAGTTTGTTAGTCATCAAGAATATCACAAGCAATATTTTGCAACTCACTTTGTAGCCACATCCCCAGCACAGGCCGATAAACAGAAGGAACGACAGCTTAACGGAGCACGGTGCTCGGCCGAGCGCGCCTTCATTGGCCGGTAGTGCACAAAGTACCGAGCCAGACAACAATTTCCGCGACTCTGACGTACAGGAACATAACTACATGACTCTGATGGCACGAGACGAGAGTACAAAAGCATTCAGGGATCAGTCGGCGATGAAATCCTGGACGCACTCGCGCCAGAGGTTAGTGAACGTCCAGTGGCGCGAAATATGATTATTTCGACTTAAAACATTTTCTCTCAATACAAAATTTCCAGGTCCACAAAGTGAAACACAATTCATTACATCCCAAGTCATGAGCTACTCAGTACGATAGGGCTGCTTCATGGCCACTAGAATACAAATTGAAATTTGTCTGTGGATGGAGGGTTCAATAGCCGAGCACATGGGTAGCGTCGCAAAAAAGTGCCGCAGCTCTGGTGAATTCAGAGAGGTTTTCATAAGGACCTACTGGTCAGAGGACTCCGAAGAAAGTATAACACAGGAGGTTATGCGAGGGAAGGACTACGAAGCATCGAAGTGCCGCTGTCAGGTAATATTTTTTGAGATGCTTGTCAACAAGAACCGTTACCTGGACCAAGGAGATAATGCGACAGTGCTACATGAGACTGCCATTGAGGAACCAGGAACTGCTCATTGGCAAACGCAAAGACACAACAGTGTCATTCAAAAGCGCTCTACGAGAGCTACACTTTGTCAAGAATGCACAAATTGCGACGGACCGAATGAGACATAATGAACGAAATTCGCAAAGTTTAGTTGGTGGAAATAATGAAATGCAAAATACAAACAGAAACAGGGCAACAAGGTGTGGGGTTCTGCCCACTCGTCTTGTATTGCGTGCCTAAGGGATGCTGCATTCCTGAAATGCTGTATAATAATTCAAGCAAATAACATTAGTAGTTTTATTTCAATAAAGCAGATTGACAATACTTAAATTTGAAATAACAATGGTATCGCTAGCGATGGGTGACATGCAGTATGAATCCGAGTCCTTTGCTATAAATAATGTTCATGCAAGTTTGCCACACCGTTGGTGGATCACTAATAACTGCTATCGTTGCACTCGCTGCAAGCCCATGCTAATACTCTGCGAATACTGTCCACTAACGTTCGGCCGAGGCTGGCAGAAGCGACGCTTACATTATCTTCTTGCAAGGGTCGCCCCTGTCATGGCGCGGTCCTTGTCAGCGAGCTATTGACTGGCATCGCCTCAACGCCTTCTCTGGTCTTGCATTCTTCCTCTTCGTTCCGATGCTTGTGGTTCCGCCAGAACATTCCCTCCCCCAAAGCGAATGACCGTCGTCGTGTAGGGAGTGCGACCACGGCGGTAGATGCAGGAACGTGAGCGCCACGTCGGGCCGGAAGCTGTGGCTGCGAGGGACGTCATGCCTCCGGCCGTACCCTGCCACCTGGCCTGGGCTCAGGAGGAAACGTCCCGTGGAAAACGACCAGAAGGGACCGTGTCCACCATCTGCTGCTATGGACCACATGAGGGCGAATGCTGCGGTGTGGGCTGATCCCGCTCCATCGGTTGGACGAGAGGAGGTGGAGGAGGCTAAGACTCAGTCTCCATGGGGTCGTCATGCAGTGTCGTGATGACACCCTCTTGCGGCTGTTGTGGCCGCGCTGTCATCTGGATCCGTGAATCTGGAGGAAGAGCACTAAAAGCTCATCGTGTACATGACAGAGGCGAAGTTGGTTTTGATGGCAGTACTGCAAGCCACCTGGACCTGACAGAAGGTACAGGGAAGCGCCAAGTCGACGAACGATCTCGCCTCGCCCTCACCGCCTTTTGCTACTAAAAACTCTGTAAAAGACAATATCATGTGGAGCGAACCGATACTTGCGGTGCGGCCTTCCTCCGGCGCCGGATGCTGAGGAGGGTGGAGCAGGTGGAGCAGTGTCCGATGGCGGCAGCCGTCAAGCAATTCCGCCGGCAATGGTTCATCTCGAGGGTGCGAATGATACGAGGCGAGAGACAGTTGCAATGCTTGATCTCTGGTGTGTGCGGACCGAAGTTTCGCCATCTGCTGCTTGAATGTTGTGAAAAGGAAGTCCGCTTCACCGTTTGACTGTGGATGGAACGGTGCACTAATTAGATGCTGCATGCTATTGCGTCCACAATATGTTTCAAATTCATTTGACGTGAACTGAGGGCCGTTGTCTGACACTATTACTTCAGGTAAACCTTCGAGGCAAAAAATCGATGACAATACCTGAATTGTGCTACGGGACGTTTTCGATTTCATGGGCACAGCAAAAGCAAACTTGCTGCACCAGTCAGCCACAATCAACCAACGAGTGTTCCAAAAAAGTTCCGCAAAAGACAATGTGCACAAGTTGCCTCGGCGATTGCGACTTAGGCCTAGCAGAAAATTTTTGTGGCTGAGCGGACTGATTTTCCGCACATGCGTGACACTGTGACCTCATCTGCTCTATTTGAACCTCCATACCCTGCCATGTACAGTGTCGACACGCTAACTGTTTCGTATGAACAATCCCCCAGTGTCCCTGGTGAAGTAACTGCAACACTTCACTTTGCAAAACTTTAGGGATCAACACACGTGACTGTCCACTGTCATTTTGCCAGCCGCGGTGGTCTAGCTGTTGTAGGCGCTCAGTCCGGAACCGCGGGACTGCTACGGTCGCAGGTTCGAATCCTGCCTCGGGCATGGATGTGTGTGATGTCTTTAGGTTAGTTAGGTTTAAGTAGTTCTAAGTTCTAGGGGACTGATGACCACAGATGTTAAGTCTCATAGTGCCCAGAGACATTTGAAACATTTTGAACCACTGTCATTTTGAACAAGAATCACACTTTTCTGTACAGCCAGGGTATGCCGACGTGCAAAGTATCGGCGACTACAGTGTTCTTTATGCTATGCTAGGAACGAGGCCAAGATGTGCGAATGTATGTTAGCAAAATGTTCAAATCTGAATCAGCTACCGTGGCCTGTGCAATTTTCCTATAGTTCAGCGGAAAAGATTGAATCAAGTCAGAATCCTGAGTATCGATGTGACAACAAATTTCTCGGCACCAGTGCCCAACTCAAATTTCATATATTTCCTACAAAGAAATAAATGAACAAAAAGTTTATTCGACAGGGATCCTGAAGAAACTGTACGCTTGCTAGTGTTGCGATTGCAGACTTTGAATATACTGCCTTAATGACATGGGCCTCGTGATCAGATTTTTGTGAGTGGGTCGAATTCTTATGTTTGTTCCGTTGCAAACAAACGGATTGCACATGTCCTTTCGTACCACAAGCGTAGCACTGAGCTGGTCGGAAGAGGCAGTCTTTGTGTTTGTGCCGTCAATAACATCTCCGTCTAGACTTAATTCTCTTGTCCTGTGCAGCCGCCTGTGTAGCGAACTGTTTACGCGGCTTCGACGGTTGTTTACTCGGCTTGGCTAGCGCAAGCCTCCGGTGCGGAATGGGGCGATCACAAGCGAGGGACTCAACCTGAAAAATAGCTGGCTCCTCAGCCGTATGACCCTACAAGGCTCGGAGTCGTACTGATCTAGTATTTGCGCTATCTGTTAAATGATGGATCAGACTGTTGCAAAGTTTGTTCTTTGAGTTGACAGCAGGTACGTTGTACACTATCGCATCACACAACATGACATCTTAATATAAAGCACCACAAGCATATTTAAATTTGCATTTCCTTGTGATACCTTAAAAATCTGTTACCCACTCGAGATAACATTGTTCTGACCGTTTTTTTGCAATTAAAGAATTGATACCCAGCTGCTACCGCATTCAGTTGTTGGTCGTAATAGTTAGTCAGCGAAGGGATAACATTGTCATACGCAAGCTCACTGGGAGGGGCGTTAGGAAAGAGTTTTTGAATTAATCTGAACACCGCACTTCCTACCGTGGATAATAGACATGGCAGTTTCACAACACCTGGGATGTTGTGAGCTAGCATATGGGCATCGAACTGGTGCAGCCAATCGAGCTATTCTTTGTCTCGTTCACTAAACTGTCGAAAAGGTGGTATATCTGCTGTAGCAGGCGGTGCTTGTTCTGTCGAGCGTGCAGTGTTGACTATTAGGTGCATCAGTGTGTTGAGTAGTGCTGAGATCTGCTGCGTCTGGAACGGACACATCTGCATTAGCTGTGTGGCGTCTGACGCTTGCAGCTAAGGCGGCCCAGCAGGGAGCGGGACAGGTGGGGTGGGCATATTGGAAGTCACAAATGCAACAAACGGACAAGGCAAGCAAGTAAAATTGCTGCTCCGCCCACCTGAAACCAATTATGAGCATAAACGACAAGAAACTGTTAAACCAATAAGCGCCCCTGCAAAGTAAAGACAAGAGAAAATTAAGGCACCAGCAAAAAACACAAATAAGTCTGAGGTCGTCAGGCACAGGGTTCGGAGGATACCTATCGCCATTTGTGGGGTCCTGCCGATTCGTCTCGCATAGGGTGCCTAAAGGATACTGCCTTCCCAGAATGCTAAACAAAAATTCAAGCAAATAACATTAGTAGTTTTATTTCAATAAAGCAGATTGACAATACTTAACTTTGAAATAACAATGGTGTCGCAAGCGATGTTCGACATGCAACATAAATCCGAGTCCTTTGCTATACAGGGTGAGTCACTTAACAATACCGCTGGATATATTTCGTAAACCACATCAAATACTGACGAACCGATTCCACAGACCAAACGAGAGGAGAGGGGCTGGTGTAATTGTTTAATACAAACCATACAAAAATGCACTGCAGTATGTTTTTTAACACAAACCTACGTTTTTTTAAATGGAGCCACGTTAGTTTTGTTAGCACATCTGAACATATAAACAAATATGTAATCAGTACCGTTTGTTGCATTGTAAAATGTTAATTACATCCGAAGATATTGTAACCTAAAGTTGACGCTTGAGTACCACTCCTCCGCTGTTCGATTGTGTGTATCGGAGAGCACCGAATTATGTAGGGATCCAAAGGGAACGATGATGGACCTTAGGTACAGAAGAGACTGGAACAGTACATTACGTCCACATGCTAACAACTTTTTATTGGTCTTTTTCACTGACGCACATGTACATTACCATGAGGGGTGAGGTACACGTACACACGTGGTTTCCGTTTTCAATTACGGAGTGGAATATAGTGTGTCCCGACATGTCAGGCCAATAGATGTTCAATGTGGTGGCCATCATTTGCTGCACACAATTGCAATCTCAGGCGTCGTACACACCGCAGTACATCCGGTGTAATGTCGCCGCAGGCTGCCAAAAAAGGTTGTTTCATATCCTCTGGGGTTGGAGGCACATCACGGTACACATTCTCCTTTAACGTACCCCACAGAAGGAAGTCCAGAGGTGTAAGATCAGGAGAACGGGCTGGCCAATGTATGCGTCCTCCACGTCCTATGAAACGCCCATCGAATATCCTGTCAAGGGTCAGCCTAGTGATAATTGCGGAATGTGCAGGTGCACAATCATGCTGATACCACATATGTCGACGCGTTTCCAGTGGGCACTTTCGAGCAACGTTGGTAGATCATTCTGTAGAAACGCGATGTATGTTGCAGCTGTTTGGGCCCCTGCAATGAAGTGAGGACCAATGAGGTGGTCGCCAATGATTCCGCACCATACATTTACAGTCCACGGTCGCTCTCGCTCTACCTGTCTAAGCCAGCAAGGATTGTCCACGGACCAGTAATTCATGTTCCGTAGATTCACTGCCCCGTGGTTTGTGAAACCCGCTTCATTGGTAAATAGGTAGAACTGCTACGCATTCTCTGTTAGTGCCCATTGACAGAATTGCACTCGATGATTAAAGTCATCACCATGTAATTGCTGATGTAGCGACACATGAAACGGGTGAAAGCGGTGACGATGCAGTATGCGCATGACACTACTTTGACTCAGTCCACCGGCTCTCGCAGTGTCTCGTGTACTCATGTGTGGGTTCATGGTAACATCAGCTAACACTAACTGCACCCACTTCTCCTGTGACGGGCCTGTTACCGACCCGTTTGCGTGCTACGACCATACCTGTTGCATACAGTTGGCGGTAGATGTTTTGCAATGTGCGGCACGTTGGATGCTCTCTGTCCGGGTACCGTTCTGCATACACCCTGCAGGCGTCAGCTGCATTTCGTCGACACTCGCCATAGATGAGTATCATCTCCGCCTTTTCAGAGTTCGAATACACCATGGACAGTTCCTACAACACTACACTATCACAGACGTCTGGTACCACGGTGTACTACAGTTGGTCTGCGTACGGAGACGAATGCAGAATAACAACAGCAGCAAGCGCTACATGCGGACACTGCGACAGCTAGACCAAACCACAACAGTGCACTACAGCCACACTCGTAAACACGGTCACCAACGTAAACATGTCCCTGCATATGCTGCTCTCCGACCTTGGCCCGTGTTTGTCCCAAAACGCAACTGAACGTCGGAGATTCAAGCGTCAACTTTAGGTTGCAATATCTCCGGATGTAATTAACATTTTACAATGCAACAAACGGCACTGATTATGCATTTGTTTATATGTTCAGATGTGCTAACAAAACTAACGTGGTTCCATTTAAAAAACGTAGGTTTGTGTTAAAAAACATGCTGCCGCGCGTTTTTGTATGGTTTGTATTAAATAATTACACTAGACCCTCTCTCACGTTCGGTCTTTGGAATCGGTTCGTCAGTATTTGATGTGGTTTACGAAATAAATCCCGCGGTAACGTTGGGTGACTCACCCTGTATACAGGGTGTCCCAGCTATCTTGTCCACCCAAAATATATCTGGAACAATAACAGCTATTGGAAAACGACTTTCACCGGTAGCAATGTAGGGCTGGGGCCCATGAATGTACATATTAGGAAACACTCTAAAACGAAAGCATATGTGTTTTTTAACACAAACTTATGTTTTTTAAATGGGCCTCCTATATTTTTTCTTCAGCAATCCATAGCATGACAAAGCACATACACAATGGCGCTGATTGCATCGCAATATTCCCATTACATCCCGAGATATTGAGACGCGAAGTTGACCCTTGAAACACCCGACATGCGCTGCTAGCGCACGTCCTGAGGCTCAGGCGTGAACCCCATGCTGCCCGTAATCGCGATGTGATTGACATGTGTATTCACACCTCCATACTTACCAAGAGGTCCGAAACGAATAATACGGTCTGCTGCCATCTTACATTAACGTCGTACATTCCAGCAGGTATTTATCCCATAGGCTAGGGGTGATGCGGTTCTGTAACATATCTGTGTACCGCAACGTTAGTCACAAAGTTAACTTCGCTTATCGTTAATCCGTTACGAAAAAGGTAATGCCGTTCAACGTTAAAACTTTACTTTACTGTAGATCTAGCGCAAGTGACAGTTAATCGTTCACTCGTAATAGTAAAATTCATGTTGATGGTTTTAGTGAAACGAGCTAGTGGACTAAACGTTTTACAGATGTTTAGGTAAAAATGTTTTGATTTGGGAAGTTCAGGTAGGACATAGAAGATGAATGTAAACGTGTTTAACCAATTAGTTTTATTTCACATAATTATCAATGTTATGTTTATCTAATGCGTTAAATGACAAATTGTTGCAAACAAATGTTTCTTAACATCACTGGGTAAAATGGCCCTTTGTAGAAACTTCTACTGTGATACCAGCACTACATACTAAACATAGCGTTCACATCTCATGCTCAAAGTGACGCCCATTAGTTTGCATACATAGGGTCACTCTGCGGATGAAGGATGCCTTACTTCGTGCTACTGTTTCCTCTTTGATGGCTGTACAAGCATCAATAATGCGTTGCTTCATGTCCTCTGGTGTTGTTGGTTCATGTTGGTAAACAGCAATTTTCACTGCTCCCCAAAGAAAATAATCCAGCGGTGTAAGGTCCGGAGATCGGGCAGGCCACCTAACTGGGCCACCTCGTCCAATCCACCTACCAGGGAACTTAGGGTTCAGAAGTCGTCGTGCTCGTAAGGCGTTTTGTGCAGGGCATCCGTCATGCTGATACCAAATGACCATTCTCCGGTTCAGAGGTTCGGTGTCCAAGAGAAAAGGAAGATTGTGTCGTATAAATCTGGAGTACTGTCTCCCATTCTGGATGCAATTTATAAAGAAAGGTCCGATAATGGTATCTCCAAAAATCTCACACCAAACATTAACTTTCCACGTACGTTGATGCTCTACCTGACGGAGCCATTTTGGATTGTCTGCGGACCAATAATGCATATTCCTCATATTGACAATTCCTTTGTTGGAGAATGATGCCTCGTCGGTAAAGAGAACATCTGCAAAAAAATTTGGATTAGTCAGACGTTTTTGCTGAGCCGACCGACAAAATGTTACCTTATTGCGGAAGTCATTTCCATGAAGATTCTGGTGTAAATGAACATAGTAAGGATGAAATTTATGACGTTTAAGAATACGCTCTGAACTTGATTTCGACACACCAACTTCACGTTCAATTTGACGTGTGCTGATTTGAGGATTCACAGATATGGTACCGAGAACAGCAACTTCAGCACGTTCAACTGTGCGTGTTCTAGGACGATGTCGAGGTCTTGAATTTAAGCTTCCCGTTTCACGCAGACGACATATGAGACGACGAAACATCCGGCGCGAAGGCGATGGCTTGTCAGGGAATCGTCTTAGAACAGCAACTTCAGCACGTTCAACTGTGCGTGTTCTAGGACGATGTCGAGGTCTTGAATTTAAGCTTCCCGTTTCACGTAGACGAGATATGAGACGACGAAACATCCGGGGCGAAGGCGATGGCTTGTCAGGGAATCGTCTTCTGTACAGTCGTTCTGCCTTAACAGCATTTCGTCCACCTACAACAGGGTACAGTAAAGGTATGTAGAGTAGGGTAGAAAACAGATATATTAACTTAATAATCATAATGATCAGCAGCATGTCTACCACATCTTCATGTGTGTACATTATACTGTGTAGTATAAGTTCCACAACACAACGTTTATTCACTAGATTACTCTGATGCACGACTACACTGGCAAGCGGTGTACTGCACGCCAAAGCAACAACAAATGGGATGCTCGGAGGGTAGTGGAGTACAGGAGTTTGCATGGGTCGCAAATAATAAACAAGGCGAAGTAGTAACGGTGGCAGTAGTAGGAACTACGTTGGACACTTGACTAGGTAGCGCCAGGCCCTGCGCGACAGGCACAATGGGTCATATAACGCATTAGATAAACCTTATTTTGGGTGTGCAGGATAAATAAGACAACATGACGCGTGTACACCGATCTGTAACCGTTCATATTGTGTACGTAGATACGTAAAACGTGCAAGAGGGAAATCATTATGTGCTTATGAGAGTTGATGGCAGCAGACCGTATTATTCGTTTCGGACCTCTTGATAAGTATGGAGGTGTGATTACACATGTCAATCACATCGCGATTACGGGCAGCATGGGGTTCACGTCTGAGCCTCAGGACTTTCGCTAGCAGCGCATGTCGGATGTTTCAAGCATCAACTTCGCGTCTCAATATCTCGGGATGTAATGGGAATATTGCCATGCAATCAACGCCATTGTGTATGTGCTTCGTCATGCTATGGATTGCTGAAGAAAAAATATAGGAGGTCCATTTAAAAAACACATATGCTTTCGTTTTAGAATGTTCCCAAATATGTACATTCATGGTCCCCAGCCCTACATTGCTACCGGTGAAAGTCGTTTTCCAAGAGCTGTTATTGTTCCAGAGGTATTTTGGGTGGACAAGATAGCTGGTTCAAAATGGTTCAAATGGCTCTGAGCACTATGGGACTTAACATCTATGGTCATCAGTCCCCTAGACATTAGAACTACTTAAAGCTAACTAACCTAAGGACAGCACACAACACCCAGCCATCACAAGGCAGAGAAAATCCCTGGCCCCGCCGGGAATCGAACCCGGGAACCCGTGCGTGGGAAGCGAGAACGAAGATAGCTGGGACACCCTGTATAATGTTCATGCAAGTTTGACATACAGTTTTTGGATCACTATTAACTACTATCGTAGCACTCTCTGCAAGGCCGTGCTATTACTATTCAAATACTGTCCACTAATGTTCGGCCGAGGCTGGCAGGAGCGGCCCTTATATTAACTTATTGCAGAGATCGCTCCTGTCGTGGGGCGCTCCTACTCAGCGGGTATTGGCTGAATTCCCGTCACCACCTTCTCTGGACTTGCGTACTTCCTCTTCGATCCAGCGCTTGTGCTTACGCAAGAAAACAAGAAAGCAATATCAAGGCCAAAGATTTAATAATGAGCCTCAGTGGGATGATACAAGTAGGCGGCAGAAGTAGGCGGCTGACGTATGGCGCTAACTTTCATGAAAACAAAAATAGCAACAGGAGGAAAATGCAAAATTCTAACCACTTCACGCACCCGGTCTGTAGCTCAGGGCAAACAAAGAATAATGGGGGAATTTGAAGGTGAAGTCCGTAACGTAATCTCCAGAACGACGCAGTGGAAATCAGATCAGCTAACCCCTCAAACAGAAACCGCAGAAGAAGTCTGCGTAGGAATCGACAGTCGGCCGCTGCGCCCTCGTTATATCATTACCTCAGTGGTAAGAATCATTTGTTTCCAGTTCATTCATGTAGTTATTTATTTATTGGCTCTTACTTTTTCCAGATGATTTATTATTATAATTAGAGGATAAGATTTTCTCCTGTGACATCTGATCAGTGAGTTTGGCATTTGTCGTTTTCTGAACAGAATTTGCGCTATGATAATTTACTGAAAACTGGTATTAGTAGCATGTCACACCACAGCAAACGAATGTGTTGGAACAATGTGAAAATTTGCGTTTTGGTTCAGAAATAATTGCAGAAATCTTGGACACACAATCCTTCTCAGAATTCGTCTTGGAATGTAACAATGGTTTGGTTTCTTCCGCTGACATTGTGTTCATTACCAGTGGGGCGGGGGTATGCACCTTCTGTTCCACCACTCGCAACAAGGAGGCGATATAAATGCAACAGAAGATGATTTACGATCCGACAGTGGATCTTCATGTGATTTTCATCATGCCGCTGATACCGATGGGTGTCTTGCGAGGTGGAGATGGGTTGTCCACGCTCAACGATGACACATTCACTGGCGATAACACTAATCCAACCACAGCGAAAAAAGTGAAAAGCCATTCTCGCACGCCAACACACGTTCGAGCACGTTCTTTTCTTTTTATCTTGCTGTGGTTCTATTAGTGCTGTCGCCAGTGGAGTGATGTGTTCTCTTGGTAGTTTTCGAGTGTGGTTACACATAAGGAGAATCGCCTACGGTGCGACACTTTTCGCTGATAGTGTTTCTTCATCTGTGGCTATCGCTTATGGATTATAGCCAGCAATGTGATGATGTTTGCCTCGTATTTCGAGTGTAGACCGCCAGCGTTAGAGGCGCGTAATCGGAGGAGTTTGTATTACGAGGCGTGATCATGTGGAGTACGAGTCACGGTAGTACGTTTTTAGATGAATAAGATGGAAATAGCGAATGGGACCACATGAAAACGAAAGATACTCACAAATCCTTCTGCACTACAAATTATAAAGAACTTGTTGATGATTTATGTACGTCGTGTATATGGTGGGTAGATGCCCTTTCACTAGTGGAGACACGTTATCTGAACAGTCTGCTACGTGTAATAACACGGCAGTGGGTCGGGAGATCACCGTCTTCCAACACCAGACAACACTCGGTGCAAGACGCATGTCCATAACATGTCTGAGATTATACAATAATTTAGATTTCCGTGGTCAACAGTGTCTGGGGTGTATCTTCATTATAATACAGTGTTTCCATGCGCGTAAACCGACGAACAAGATGATCAGAAGTGTTGGACACACGGACGTCACGTTCCATGAGGCGATCGAAGGTCTACTGTGAGTCAGGTCGCCGCCGATTTGTCTTTGATTGCATCAGCAACCCATTTCGACCACGACTGTACTGAGACACTAAATTTGTGTCTCAGTGCCGTCCTATGAATTTTTGCCACTCATTGTACTGTCACTTAGCAAAAGTCATCAGATATCTTCTAATTTGTGTCAAACCTCCTTTACCACAGCATAGTACAGCATCTCGAAATAGCTTGTACTCAACAAGTCGTTGGAAGTTCAAAAATGGTTCAAATGGCTCTGAGCACTATGGGACTCAACTGCTGTGGTCCCCTAGAACTTAGAACTACTTAAACCTAACTAAGCGAAGGACATCACACACATCCATGCCCGAGGCAGGATTCGAACCTGCGACCGTAGCAGTCGCACGGTTCCGGACTGCGCGCCTAGAACCACGAGACCACCGCGGCCGGCTCCTTGGAAGTCCCCTGCAGAAATGAAAAGCCATTCAGCCTCTATAGCCGTTCATCATTACGGAAGTGTTGAGGTCCAGGATTTTGTTCACAAACTCAGCTCAATAATTCGCTTAAATTGTCCAGAATGCTCTTCAAACCAATCACGAACAATTGTGGCTCGGTGACACGTCAGCAGTCCGCATCTCGTGGCCGTGCGGTAGCGTTCTCGCTTCCCACGCCCGGGTTCCCGGGTTCGATTCCCGGCGGGGTCAGGGATTTTCTGCGATAGCTGGGTGTTGTGTGATGCCCTTAAGTTAGTTAGGTTTAAGTAGTTCTAAGTTCTAGGGAACTGATGACCATAGATGTTAAGTCCCATAGTGCTCAGAGCCATTGGAACCATTTTTTTGACACGTCAGCTTTGTTTGGGAACATCAAGTCCATGAAAGGCTACAAATGGCCTCCGGTAGCCGAAAGTCACCATTTCCAGTCAATAACCGATTAAGTTGTACCATAAGACCCAATCTACACTCCTGGAAATTGAAATAAGAACACCGTGAATTCATTGTCCCAGGAAGGGGAAACTTTATTGACACATTCCTGGGGTCAGATACATCACATGATCACACTGACAGAACCACAGGCACATAGACACAGGCAACAGAGCATGCACAATGTCGGCACTAGTACAGTGTATATCCACCTTTCGCAGCAATGCAGGCTGCTATTCTCCCATGGAGACGATCGTAGAGATGCCGGATGTAGTAATGTGGAACGGCTTGCCATCCCATTTCCACCTGGCGCCTCAATTGGACCAGCGTTCGTGCTGGACGTGCAGACCGCGTGAGACGACGCTTCATCCAGTCCCAAACATGCTCAATGGGGGACAGATCCGGAGATGTTGCTGGCCAGGGTAGTTGACTTACACCTTCTAGAACACGTTGGGTGGCACGGGATACATGCGGACGTGCATTGTCCTGTTGGAACAGCAAGTTCCCTTGCCGGTCTAGGAATGGTAGAACGATGGGTTCGATGACGGTTTGGATGTGCCGTCTACTATTCAGTGTCCCCTCGACGATCACCAGAGGTGTACGGCCAGTGTAGGAGATCGCTCCCCACACCATGATGCCGGGTGTTGGCCCTGTGTGCCTCGGTCGGATGCAGTCCTGATTGTGGCGCTCACCTGCACGGCGCCAAACACGCACACGACCATCATTGGCACTAAGGAAGAAGTGACTCTCATCGCTGAAGACGACACGTCTCCATTCGTCCCTCCTTTCACGCCTGTCGCGACACCACTGGAGGCGGGCTGCACGATGTTGGGGCGTGAGCGGAAGACGGCCTAACGGTGTGCGGGACCGTAGCCCATCTTCATGGAGACGGTTGCGAATGGTCCTCGCCGATACCCCAGGAGCAAAAGTGTCCCTAATTTGCTGGGAAGTGGCGGTGCGGTCCTCTACGGCACTGCGTAGGATCCTACGGTCTTGGCGTGCATCCGTGCGTCGCTGCGGTCCGGTCCCAGGCCGACGGGTACGTGCACCTACCGCCGACCACTGGCGACAACATCGATGTACTGTGGAGACCTCACGCCCCACGTGTTGAGCAATTCGGCGGTACGTCCACCCGGCCTCCCGCATGCCCACTATACGCCCTCGCTCAAAGTCCGTCAACTGCACATACGGTTCACGTCCACGCTGTCGTGGCATGCTACCAGTGTTAAAGACTGTGATGGAGCTCCGTATGCCACGGCAAACTGGCTGACACTGACGGCGGCGGTGCACAAATGCTGCGCAGCTAGAGCCATTCGACGGCCAACACCGCGTTTCCTGGTGTGTCCGCTGTGCCGTGCGTGTGATCATTGCTTGTACAGCCCTCTCGCAGTGTCCGGAGCAAGTATGGTGGGTCTGACACACCGGTGTCAATGTGTTCTTTTTTCCATTTCCAGGAGTGTATTTCATGTAAATACAGCCCACACCATTATGGAGCCACCACCACCTTGCACAATGCCTTGTTGACATCTTGGGTCCATGATTTCGTGGGATCTGCGTCACACTGTAACCATAAAATCAGTTCCTACCAACTGAATTCGTGACTCCTCTGATCAGACCACGGTTTTCCAGTCAACTAGGATCCAACCGATATGGTCACAAGAGCAGGAGAGGCGCCGCCAGCGATGTCGTGCTGTTGGCAAAGGCATTCGCATCGGTCGTCTACCGCCATAGCCGACTGACATCACATTTCGGCTGACTGTCCTAACTGAATCGTTCGTCGTACGTTCCATATTGATTTCTGCGATTATTTCACGTCGTGTTGCTTGTCTGTCATCACTGACAACTATCAAACACAGCTGCTCTCCGTCGTTAAGCCAAGTCCGTCGGCCACTGCGTTGTCCGTGGTGAAAAACAACGACTGAAATGTGATATTCTCAACACATTCTCGGCACTGTCGACCTCGGAGTATTGAATCCCGTAACGTTTTCCTAAACGGAATCTCTCATGCGTCTAGCTGCAAAGTCTGTTACTCCCCGTCGTGCTGTTATAATCACGTCGGAAACCTTTTCACGTGAATCACGTAAGTACAAATGGCAGCTCCGCTAATACACTGCCTTTTTATATCTCGCGTGCGCCTTGTTACAGCCATTTACCGGGTGATCAAAAAGTCAGTATAAATTTGAAAACTGAATAAATCACGGAAAACTGTAGATAGAGAGTTACAAATTGACACACATGCTTGGAATGACACGGGGTTTTACTAGAACAAAGGAAAAGTTCAGACAATGTCTTACAGATGGCGCTTCATCTGATCACAATGGCAATAATTAGCATAACAAAGTAAGACAAAGCAAACATGATGTTCTGTACAGGAAATGCTCAATATGTCCACCATCATTCCTCAACAATAGTTGTAGTCGAGGAATAATGTAGTGAACAGCAGTGTAAAGCATGTCCGGAGTTATGGTGAGGCATTGGCGTCGGATGTTGTCTTTCAGCATCCCTAGAGATGTCGGTCGATCACGATACACTTGCGACTTCAGGTAACCCCAAAGCCAATAATCGCACCGACTGAGGTCTGGGGACCTGGGAGGCCAAGCATGACGAAAGTGGCGGCTGAGCACACGATCGTCACCAAACGACGCGCGCAAGAGGTCTTTCACGCGTCTAGCTATATTTGTTTTCTTTTCTTTTTTGTTATGTTATAACCTCATGGCATTCCAAGCATGTGTGGCAATTTTTATCTCTCTATCTACATTATTCCGTGATTTATTAAGTTTTCAAATTTATACCGACTTTATGATCATCCGGTATATGTATGAACGTATATCAGTATCCCGTGACATTTGTCACCTCAGTGTGCATGGACTAATTAAGATGACGAGGGAGTGGGTTGGGGAAAAAGGTGACTGCTATATTACGCAGTATTTACATTATGAAACACATGTTCAACGTACGGATGAGGATTTTCTCATTTATAATGGTGTAGATTCTGTTCGTTCACGTAAGCGGATATAGTGAATTAGATTAACTGAAAGCAACGAAAACTTGAGGATCCAAATGTCTACACACCACTTCATTCACAAACCAGCGGCCGAACTGAACGTTCGTAGGTTAGTCTGGACAGCTAGTAGAGATTTCTAAGAAAACGTTGTAAAGGTAAAATGAAGGTCCTTTCCGATAACTTTGAACGACGGTGAACTTTGAAATCCCACCTGCACAGCTAACAGGCGTTGTGATTTAGTCGCAAAACATTGCAGGCGAAGTTTGACTTACACGGTGTTACGTAATATTCGGACGATTTTCCCGCAGTGTTTTCAATATTCTGACAAAAGGTGGAAATACTTCTTGCTAAAGTTTTATTTTGGTCGGCATGTATCTAGCTGCAAGTAGTGTCTTTAAATAAAACAAACTTTATTAATACTCTCTATCTTTATTCTTCATGTCTATGTATTTGCAGCTGTCTTCCTCTAGAGAGCTCCGAATTATAGTGTGTAGCGCAGCGGTGCGTTACGTAACTATGTCGGTGCGTGAGAAACATCGTACTGTTATCGAGTTTCGAATTCGAAGAGTTCGTCCACACATGGTGCAATACAATGCTAGACCTCATACGAGCGCTCCGGGTTCTACAACAATGCGACGCTTTGGGTTCATTCTCATTGATCTTCCTCTATACAGACCCGACTTGGCCCCATCCGATTTTCGTCTGTTTCTAAGAGCTAAAGCACACCTTTCAGGACTTCACTTTGATAGTAATGAAGTGGATGTGAGGTTGTTGCTCCATCAACTAAGTCAAACATTCTACCGTGACAGTATCAACAAACTGGTCTCTCATTGGGAGAAATACGTTCGTCGCCAGAGTATGTTGAGAAATAAATATGTATACATGAAGAATGAAGATGTATAATGTTAACAAGATTTGTTTTATTTAAACAGAGTCAAGAGTTGTCACATAACAGATTCGGTGCCATTACTTTTCTGAGTGCCCTCGCAGTAAAAGATCTAACGCAGATGACTAGAAACGTGACAGCTTGCTATGTCTTGTCTTGCATAGTGGATTACCAAAGTCATGTCACATAATGCTATGTTGTGTTCATTGTTTTCGTATATGCAAAGGCAGTTACTTAATTTTACACATGTTCACTATGTATTAAAGGCTTTGTTATTTTCTTAATATTTTATGAAATACACTCATGTTCGGCTTCGAATTTACTTTCCAGTACCACATAAAAGTGTATATTTCCAATGAAAAAAAATCAAATTCAGTCTCATAATTCAGCGGTTACAAATTAGTAGCGTACGTCACAAATATTACTCCTCCTGTATATAAAAACATAAAGAAAGTTTTCTATCACCCCGGTTCACAAAACTCCTGAAGATAGGCGTTGTCTGTGGATATTGTATCACAGACACAGTCTCTTTGACTCTTCAGAGAGGTCACTAAATCCGCCCAAAGATGTAAACAACGAAGCATCAGCAGCAGCTATTGCACGGAGCAGTTCCAGTCAGTCTACCAAGGAGGTGGTACGCGGCTCGTGTTGTCTGTAGTTCAACCATACCCAGATAGTCAATACCGCGGCTCGATCACGTCCACATTGTTACTTTGAGCCAGGAACGTCTCTTAACAAGGAAAGTGTCAAAGCGTCTCGGAGTGAACCAAAGCGACGTTGTTCGGACATGGAGGAGATACGGAGAAACAGGAACTGTCGATGACATGCCTCGCTCAGTCCGCGCAAGGGCTACTACTGCAGTATATTACCGCTACCTACGGATTATGGATCGTAGGAAGCCTGACAGCTACGCCACCTTGTTGAATAATATTTTACATGCAGCCACAGAACGTCGTGTTACGACTCAAACTGAGGAAGAGACCACTACCGAAAATACGTTGCCGGGGTTACAGATACCCCACAGTTCAATAAGAACAAGGATATGAGAGATTTTTCTGATGTATTCTTCCAAAATGATCAAGATATGCAATTACATTTCGTAAGATCGTGTGTCAAAGATACAGAGACCTGAAGAGAAATAAACACGTGGATCGGCGTACTGAAAGAGATTGTCTGCGTCAGTTGTTATGGTCTTTCGGGTATTCGCTTCCTTGTGCAAGAAAAACGTTTGAAGAAATGCTTCTCTAAACAGCCGAATAAAAATTCAAATATTCGTGACAATAAAGGTCTTACTCTGAGGGGGCTTGAATTGGCGACCTTTGTTTCCGTGGAAATTGCATTTACCTACTTCGTAATGACTGTTCTTAATACAAATCAAATTTTAAAATATTTTGAACTAAGTATTGCAAGTAAAATTAAAGTGACTTTCCTGCTGAAGAATCACGATAGAAGGTATATTCTTTTTCCGTTTTCTCGTCGATCAGCACATGCACAGAGGCTATCGACTGTTCCATCGTTGATGTGAGAGCTGCCGTCCCGTGGGGAAGCAGTGACGTATCAAACAGACCCCGCCGCAATCAAAGGCGCAGACCATCCGGCAAATATTGCCTCTCAGGGGAAAAGAGCAGGTGTGCTTCGCCGAGCAGTGAGAGCCATCTAACGGCTGCAGCCATTCATGTTATAGCCGATCAGCCTGTAGCGTCGTATATCTCCAACTTCTGTGCTCAGACTGCCATTTACTCATTACCTATCTGGTGCTCCTGCTCTTACTCATCAGCTGATATGACTGAACAAATCGCTCATTATTCACTCAGCTACTCACAGAGGACGCTACAGCCAAGTCCTTTGACCTGTGCCAGTACCACTTACTACATTTAGCCGCTATTATGTTCTTTTTCGTCCAGTCTTAGCACTTTCAATCACAATGCTAATTCTGAGATTGTTTGAAATGGCCTCCGTGCCTATTCTGACCCTGCGACAGTTTATTTCGTTATCTGATATTATTGGAGAACTTCATATTTCATTTCTTAGGTAAAACATTCTTTTCATTGTGAAATAATTATACACTGAGGTGACAGAAGTTATGGAATAGCGATATGCACGTAAATGGAAGGCGATAGTATCACGCACACAAGGTATAAAAGGGCAGTTCATTGGCGGAGCTGCATTTGTACTTCGGTGATTCATGTGGAAAGGTTACCAACGATATTACGGCCACACGACAGGAATTAACAGACTATGAACGTCGACTGGCAGTTGGAGCTACACGCGTGGGACATACCATTTCGGAAATCGTTACGGGTTTCAGTATTCCGAGTTCCACAGTGTCATGAGTGTGTTGAGAATACCACATTTCAGGCATTATCTCTCACCACGAACAACGCAGGGGCCGACGGCCTTCACTTAACGACTGAGAGCAGCTGTGAATGCGAACAGTTGTTAGTGCCAAAAGACAAGCAACACTACGTAAAACAACCTCAGAAGTCAATGAAAGATGTACGAAGAATATATCTGTTAGGACAATGAGGCGAAATCTGGCGTTAATGGGCTATGGCAGGAGACGACACACGCGAGTTCCTTTGCTAACATCACGAAATCGTTTGCAGATCTTGTCCTGGGGTCGTGACCACGTCGATTGCATCATAGACGCCTGGCCAGACGATACCCGATTTCAATGGGTATGAGGTGGTGGTATGGTTAGAGTGTGATACAAGCCCCACGAAGGCATTGACCCAAGTTCTCAACAAGGCACTGTGCAAGCTGGTGGTGGATACATAATGGTATGGGATCTGTTTACTTGGTATGGACTGGGTGCTCTGCTCCAAATGAACCGATCGTTGACTGGAAATGATTATGCTCGGGCACCTGGAGGCCATTTGCCGACATTCCTGGACATCATGTTCCCAAACGACGAAAGTATTTCTATGGATGGAAATGCGCCATGTCGCTGCGCCACAACTACTGGTGATTGGTTTGAATAACATGACGACAACTTTAGCGAACGATTTTCTCCCCCACATCGCTCGACATGAATGCCATCCAACATTTATGGGACATTATCGAGAGGTCATTTCGTGTACAAAATCCTACAATAGCAACATTTTCACAATTCTAGACGGCTGTAGAGGCAGTGTGGGTCAATATTTCTGCAGGGGACTTCCAACGACTTGTTGAGTCCATGCCACGTCGAGTTACTGTGTTATGCCAGGCAAAGAGAGGTCCGACACGGTATTAGGAGCTTTCTCATGACTTTTGTCACCTCGTTGTAGATAACCCAACCAGAGCGTTCGATAAATAATCATACGGATGTCGAGAGAGTGATCTCTGGATCAAAATACGAAGATAAACCTTTACAAAAATGTTCTCAAATATCCCTGGGCTTCGAGTGAACCTCATCAAAACATGATTCGCAACCCCTTGATGTCTTGCATAGTTTGATTTTTTGTCGGAAACCCATTTCTAAATGTACACTACACCAAATTATATCGCTATGTGCAAGGGAGGTAAATGTAAACATTCTGAGCGCAGTTCTGTAGATCACGCTGTGTTTAAATGGGTGAACGGGATGCGCTGCTACAAAATACTCATCAGTCTTTCAAAATGTCTCAGGTGTCACTTCAAGCTTAGACCATTGGCGCATTGCCACTTCAAGGCAGGAAGGTTTGTCATTGCGGAAAGTAGCCCGTCGAATTTTCATACACGACAGCGACCTCATCTGAACATTCATGCGCAACCATGAGACAGAAAATGACTGCGGATCTAACTCTTAGTGGTTGCCTACGATCGGTAACAGCAGCTAATGTCCCCTTCCTACAACTTATGACTCATAGGCACCCCGAGAATGACGTAACAATGGTGCGCCCCGCGTTTGTAGAGGAAACTGGTAATACCGTGTAGATCCAGACACTAGGCTACCACGTCCTCATTATCAATTTGACTTCGAGACATCCATTACGAAGGGCGTCATAAATCTGCCAGCACCGTGGGAAAGTCATCACTTTGGAATTTGACTTAGATAATTGGTGTCTGGTTCTCTTGATCGACGATTGAGGCATGCGTCTGACGCTTGATGATCGTCGCAGAAGACTGCGGAGGAACCCAGTTACCAATGTACGACCGAGGCATGGCCCTGGTGTTCATCTGGGAGAAGAGTTAGCCTCGTTTTGGACAGGTACCTCTAAGGCGCTGCAGTCGTGGACTGTGCTGCTGGTCCCGGCGGAGGTTCGAGCCTTTCCTCGAGCATGGGTGTGTGTGTTTGTCCTTAGGATAATTTAGTTTAAGTAGTGTGTAAGCTTAGGAACTGATGACCTTAGCAGTTAAGTCCCGTAAGATTTCACACACATTTGAACATTTGGACAGGTACCATGCAGGGATGTTGGACGTCTCTCATCGCTATTACGGGTATTTTTGAGACTTTCAGTACTGGCATACTGTTCCTAAACCTACTAATTGTTCCTGAAAACAACATGTCAACGATGGATTCTTCTACCAAGACGATAAAGCACGAGCGCACTTCACCCAGATCTACTTGACATGTTGAAATCAGGACTCAACCGAATGGAATTGATGTGTCAGTAAGATAGGTGGTCAATAAAGACAATCAGACATACACGAAAAGATAACTCGCTAAGTTCAATTACAGTAGGTACACGTAATAACTGAAATATACTAAACTCTGTAGTGTGGAAAGGTCATTCTGTGGTGTTGAGTTAAGTATGTATAGGAGAGTAATGATCTTGATAGAAACAAATAGTCTTGAATGTAGATACAAACGATAAGTTACTGGTAACTAATAATGTTTTGTAGTGTTGTGCTGTGTTGATGTAATTACTAGCTGCAGTCGTCCGTACTAAGGCTGGTACGAGGTTGTAGATTCACTGAGTCTATGGTAAATTTCGAGGGTAGCTGCTTCGAAAGGTGCTCCGGCTAGAGTCGCAGACAGTAAGGACATTCGGATTTTGGTGGTGTGTATGGATAGTGCTTCTCATTGTAGGCATCGAACGATGGAAGACCGAGCTCGCCCGGCGGCTCAGTGGTGGGAGACTTAAATGTGCCGCCTCCCATGTACTATGAGCAGCGCACAGTGCACCGGGTGCAGTTAATGAAGATGCTATCGACACCGCATTCTCCCCCTCCACCCCCGCGCCCCCACCCACACACACACCGAAAAATAAATTTCACACCATAATCGCATAGTGTAGGTGCGGGCGACGACGAAGAGGAGGTCTGTAGTGAGGCGTTGCTGATGGGTTTGGCTGAGGCATGACGGCAGATGACGGAAACCAACCTGTGCCCTGACATCTGTCGAAAAACCAGAGGTAGGACACCCATCCTACGGCACTGGTGGTTGCATCATTTGCACTGCTGGGTATACAGGAGGCTGTACGGTTAATACAGACTCCCTGTAAGCGACTTTTATCACTGCAAATGGCGACACGAGCGGCGGCTGCGGCAGCGGCTGCGGAGGCGGCAGTGGCTGAGTATGCAGGAATAGTCGATCTCCATGTCAGAGTCAACGAAGACCCACGTGACCAGACGTCAGGCAACGGCAAGGGCTGTTTGGGGGCAGTTGGCTGGGTTGGAGGAGGCGTACCTGAAAAATGAAAAACTATGGCAAGTTCACTATAACCACGGAAACGAAGCTTGTTTTCGTGCCGTCGATGGGTGCCTGATACGCTGTGAATGGTATACTGAGCATGGCTAGAAGTAAGAGTGAAAATACCGGATCCCCACTTGTGAGTATTTCTTAAACATAACAGAAAACTTTGTCCTTCAGACGGAACTTCGTTGCGAAGTTAGCATTGTAAACGGAGCGGCGAGAGAATGATAAATGCAGCAGACTGCTGCGGCGACGACTGTGTAATAGTTCTGCTGACGAAATGTTATCAGGTATAGTGCCATACGTGCTCAGAAACAGCTGTTGCCTCGAGGGCTAAAAAGAAGATTAGACATCTAAGCACCGAACGTGGAAACAAAACTTTCGGCTGCACCGTTAGATTGAGAGCAGAAGCTTTGCCGTTCGAGTGAGAGGAGGTAAATGCCGTTCGCATATGCTGAAATCCATTTTGTTGGAAAAACTTTTGATCTTCTGGCGAAGAAACTTGTGGGCCATTGTCGAAGCCCATTGTTTTCCGGCACACCTTCTAACCAACAGACAGAAGCGAGTGCTTTGATAGTGCTAGCCCTAGTAGTCAATAGCACTGGAATGACAAAAGGATATTTGCTGTAGGCATCGACGATAACGAGCAGGCTTCTGTTCCAGAAAGGACCAGCAACATTGATATGAATACATTGCCAAAGACTACTACGTTAAGGCCAACTTAAAAATTATTAACTCGACGCAGGCTAGTTATCCGCTCATGTGCGGCAGCGGACCATCATATCTTTCATTTGTTTATCAAGCCGAGCCAAAATCAATACTGGGGCACCAGCTACGTAGCTCTATCGATTCTTAAATGTCCTCAATTCAATAGTTTCAGCACTTGTTGTATTAAACATGAGGCAATCATGACTCACGTTTGTTCAGCGTGGCGCACAGTATTTTCGAACTACTGCGTATGATATTGACTTCGGATTATGAAGCCAACGAATTTCAATGTAGTACTTGAGCGAGGGTACTGATTTAACGCGTTCAGTAGCCTGTGCGAACTGTTGAGAAACAGTGGGAAAGCTTGCAGTGCTTGTGAATCAAAATGATCAATTTGAAGACAAGAAACTTGATGTGTCGAAATGTGGATCATTCTCATAGGTAGGCGAGACAGAGTGTCCTGGTTTATATGCTGTACTGTAGGTCGGTGTATAATTTCATATTGATTAATGGAAAGAAGTAGTGACCACCGCTGTAGCATCTCTACTTAACGGTGAGATACATCTTGCGACAGATGAAAAGAGCAGTCAGGGACATATGATTGGTCACGAGAAAAAAATTTCTTCCCTGCAGATAAGGATGAAATTTGCTGACACTTTAAACTATAGCTAAAGCTTCCTTTCCCAGGTGACTGTAGCTTACATGGATCTTGTTCATCGTCTTAGACGTGAATGCCACGGGGTGTTCCGTGTTGAAAACCTTGTGAGAAAAAATGCTCCTATTCCATGTGATGTTATGCCCACTGCTAGCACTATTGTCGAGCGGTTCTAGGCGCTACAGTGTGGAACCGCGCGACCGCTACGGTCGCAGGTTCAAATCCTGCCTTGGGCATGGATGTGTGTGATGTTCTTAGGTTAGTTAAGTTTAAGTAGTTCTAAGTTCTAGGGGACTGATGACCTCAGATGTTATCTCCCATAGTGCTCAGAGCCATTTTTTGCTAGCACTATTGGTTCTTGCCGATCGAAATGCATAAGACATGGGGTATGAACAATGCCCGTCTCCATTAAATTTTGGCATGCAGGTGCTCATATAAAATTTCTTCCACTGATATTTCGGCCGCGTGTCTTCCGGCCATCTTCAGAGTAAGTCACAAGTCAGGCAATTCAAAGGAGCAGTACTTTGCTCTGCGTTCGGAATGAATTTGATGTAGTATGTTAGTTTGCCAAGAAATGTTTGGAGTTCTCGTACATTTGCAGGAGAAGGTAATGTCTGTCCAGTGACAATAGCCATGGGCATCAATGACATGTCTCAAACATTAGACTTCAGTACCGAAAAATGAGTATTTCTGTAGATTACACTTGAGCCCCCTTTGTGAGTTAGAATTTGAAAAAGAGACTCCAAAATTTTTGATACTGGTCCGTTGTTATGTGGGATATAATGATATATTCTAAATAACTTGAACAGGAAGGTTCCTTTGAAAAAACACGGAGCACAGGAGTTTCATAGGAGGAGGCTCTGGTATTGATACAAGCCGACACTTATGTTAACCACCATACATTTTTTTCCTCATCTAAGAGGAGCTGAAGATAAACATCGGCTAAATCAGTTTTTGAAAAGATACATGCGCCTCCTAGGCGACTTATAACAACATGTGGAGACGGGAAGGAATTAACTACTGTTTGAGCGTTAACTATAGCTTTAACGTCGGCAAAAAATCTAGTCTTCCTGTTCACTTTACGTTTGATGAGAAGTGGAGATGTTCACTAACTAGCTGTGACGGGTTTCAAATTTTAGGTTTATTATAACTTTTTGAGTTCAGAAGCAACGTCATTGTCAGTGGCGTGGAGCAGCGGACTAGCGCTGCAAAATTTATGTTTTGCAGTGTCCTTGAGCGTAATGTGCGGGTGAAAATGTTTCGTATTTCCCAGAGTGCCGTCGCATAAAATGTCCATATTTTTCACCAAAATGATGAATACTGGCATGGGAAAATTGTGTATCAGTAGCACGTCAAAAGCATCCATGTTAAAAACATTTTAAGTGGAACGTGACTGAAGTACTGTGAATGGTACTGATGTGGTAGTATTTCTCTATATTGTATGAAACGCGCATGTACTGACAACAGAAATACATCGATGAGCCAAAGCATTATGACCAGTGGTCACGGCGGCGTTGGAATCCACCTGGTGACGCTGCGGGCACGTGGCGTAATAACAAAAGTATGTAAGCGGAGCACACACGGATGGGGGATCACCCTGGCAAAGATATGGGGCCCAAATGGGAAAATATATTACGATAAACGACTTTGACAAAAATCAGATTATTAATACGCAGAGCATGAACGAGTAACGGCGAAGCTGATCGAATATTCACGTACTACTGTCTTGGCATCTATGGAAGAGGTAAAAGGGCAGTGGAATTACTACTAAGCACTAAATTTTTGGACGGCTACAACTCTTCACAGATCGTGGGGTTTGGAGGCTTGTATGCTCTGTAAAATAAGATAGATGGTGATCTGTGGCATTTCTGCCGAAAGAGCACAATGCTGGCGCATGCACAAGTGTTTCTGAGCACACCATTCATCATATGAATACATTGTTAAACATGGAGCTCCGCAGCAGACCACCACTACGTTTTCACATGTTGAGCCAAGGATATCGTCAGTTATGATTGCAGTGGGAACGCGACTAGTGTGGTCCGACCGCCGGGGCTCTTTGGGTGACCCACATTTTTGCTACGCTAGGTAGATGGTCGTCTCCACAAGCTCCGTCAGTGAAGTGAACGGCGATTCGAAATGTGTAGCGTGCCATGGACGCAGACTGGTGGGAGCAGTATTATGCTATGGAAGACATTCTACTGCGCTTGCATGGGACCTGTGGTAGCAATCGAAGACACGCTGACAGTTTCGAACCACATGCATTTCTTCGTCCTTGCTGTCTTCCCCGACGGCGATGTTATTTTTCAGCAGTGTAATTGTCCGTGTCTCGGAGTCAGAACGGTGCTACAGTGGCTTGAAGAACACTATAGTGGACTCACTTTGATGTCTCGGCTACCAAATTCACCTGATGGAAATCCAAAGGAATCCATCTGGGTCGCGGGGTGACATCACCGCGGACGCAAATTAGCGGCCCGTTACTTGCACGAATTACATGAGCTGTTGGTAGACATCTAATGCCATATTCCTCCACAAACCTACCAACGAACTGTCGGATCCGTGATATGGAGAATCAGTTATGTATTCCGTTCCAAAGACGGACAAACAAGCTATTAAGCAGGTGGTCATAACATTTTCGCTCGCCAGCATACTTTCGTCGTTATAGGGCGTGAGGTGCAAGTATGATTTTTGAAAATGATAGTGTCCCAATTGCTCATAAGTTTGTTGATTAACCATTGTGATTGAAGCTCCAGTATGTAACTGATGTACAGATTGGTTGCAAATCCACAAAGAGATGAACAGTTCGCAGTTCAATGTGTGAACGTGAACTATTTATTCTGAATTGCGGAAGACGGTCTTTTTCTGAACTGTGATTGACGAATCGCTTCAGCTGCTCGTCTTGTAGAGGAGAGCTGGTTAGAATGAGTAAGTTTTGCACTGTGCGTTTTGCTATGCACTTCTATCGGTTTCGTCCACTGTTCCTGTGTGGGTTGCCAGGAGGAGTGGAATGGATGACAAATGAGAGATAATATTTATTTACATTTTCTCGAATTGAGAATTGCGTGGAACAGAATTTACTTAGCGTTTCATTTACATGCACACTTGCTGTATGTGTCTTCGTTTGTGGCAGTGTCGGCATTCCATGTGGTCGAGATATCAGTTTTTGCGGTCATACGTCATATGACATTTCAGACAAGACCTCGATAGGTGAAATCATATGAGGAAGCGGATGAGCACCTCGAGCTGTGTTTATGCAGTTGCGTGAGTCGGCGGTTGTTGTGTGTCAAGCGAAAATGGGGTTCCAGTGAGCTGTGCAGTCAGCGTTGCAAAAACAGGCACATTACAATCAAGTTCATCTCAGTCTTGCTCTTCCTGCACTTCGATTACCTTAAACATGTCACAGACAGTGAGACAGTGTTCACAATCCAGAATTCTGTAATGAACAAGATTTTGAAGAATGGCTTCACGAAGAATCTCGTCTCGAAACGAGTCTTCACAAGATCTGATAAAGTTACAGTCCATAGTCATGCTGTTTAGTTCAGCGATCTATTTCCTTTGGGATTTATTATTATGACGATGCATATGAAAAAAATTTGAAACAAGCAGCAGCTACACGAATACGAACATGAAAGAAGTCATCCACTTTCTGAACAATGCGTTCATAGGGTAGAATGTGGCTGTCTTAACTCAGGGAGCAACTTCCTGCAGAATGTAAAAATATAACCTCCTAGTTGAGGAAAAGAGAAAGAGCACTGTGATTCACCTAATTTGTGGTATGCAGGGGAAAGTTGCTCGAGCTGCGCGCGAAACTCAGTCCGTTCCTCTTGTTTTGCATCGAAAGAGTGGAAGAGAGGAGGCGGCACCCCCCGCTGGCATTTTGTGCTCCAGTAATTGTTTTTTTTTCTCAGTGTATTGTGCATCCATCATTCTGCCAATATCAGTGAGCAAAGAGTTAACTTGTTGGCTCAGAAACTTAGTAAGTGCTGTGAGTGATTGCTCTCCAGAAGTCGCCATTGTATACACAAATTAAAAGCACTGTAAATATAGTCAACACGAAATTATGAAAAGTTTGACGGATTTGTAGCAACTGCACTCTTAAGACTGGCCACTGTTACGAGTGCCAGTGAGCTTAAGCAGCATACTCCTTGCCAATTGATGTCTGATATGTCGGTGATAAAGACCAAAGGTGACACATTAAGTTTATTTATGATATGTATATCTAATAATTGAGATACGCTTAACTTTGTAGTGCGGTAAGATCCTTCTGTGATACTGACTTATACTGGGCGTTAAAAAATGCACCTCCCGAAATAAAAGGGATATGATGGAGGCAAAACAAATAGCAACCAAGCGTCGGAAGCGCGTATTGTTGGAGTACTGAGTACGCAGAAGGTTGTTTTTTGTGATTGAGAATAAAATTGTGCTAGATGTTTTTCGATGCACTACAATAAATGTTCAAAATGAGCAACATTAACCTTAGCGCAGACGGGTATCGACGTAGCGGGGAGTCCTGTATTCGCAGGAAAATGCTTGGTATGTTCTGCGTTTGTGTGTCTGCTGCAGAATTATCACAACCAATTCCGCTTCCGAGACAAAAGGGGAAGAATACACTTCGGTTTTCATGTGGCTCCAGAGAAAGAAATTTAATGGGGTATAATACGGGGATCCTGCAGGCCAACGTAAAGGCCTTCCTTGGCCGATCCACCGATTGACAAAAGTACTGGTTATTACTGCTTGGAGTGGTTTTGCAAAGTGCGCTGGGGCCCTATCATCCAGAAATAACGTATTCCTTCCGATATGTAGTGGTTCCTTCTCCAATAACGTCGGCTTGTGAATTTCCACGAACATTCTGTACACTGGCCACCTGAATCGAGCAGGCAACATGTAATGCCCCAAGTAAGTGGTTGCACACGATACAGGCTCACAAGTTTCCTCCAAAAGTCCTTGAAGACCTCGCACAATTGTAATATAAGGGTTATCATCCGACCATACATTCCAACTGCAACTATTGCAAATGCATTCCCGAGTAAATTTAGCCTCATCTGTAAACATAACAAATTCTTGAAAACGAGCGTGTTCATTAGCATGTTGCAGGAACTAGCTTACATGCTCAAGATGAGGTGGATAGTCACCTTGTCCCATGGCCATAAGACGATAAGGATGAAGCAGCTATTCACGTAACACACCCCAAACTTAACTATGGTGAATACTGAGGACAGCAGTAATTTTTCGTGTACTTGTCTCTGATTGTTCTCAAAGTGTAACAGCAATTCTTCCTCAACGTTAGGTGTACTCACCATCTATGGTCTGCCTGCACTAGCCCTGCTTATCATCAACGTGTTGTTATTTCCCAGTCGTGCGTGTATTACATTAAATGTGCGATAATGTGGACATCTGCGTGCGGGAAAATATTTGTGCTACATTCGCTGGGCTCTTCGGCTATTGCCTTCAACCACACCATAAACAAAGTGCATGTCTCGCAGGTCTCCTCACCTGTAGCACTCAATGTCGACACCACCACTGCCACGCAGGCACTAGTGCTACCCGCTGTTTACTCAGTGTCGAAGAGCACAACATCAAAACATACTGCGTATCTCAAACTAATATTTGGTGTAACAATGTTACAAACAATTACTTTTATCTGCTCCACTCATGTATTACCTATGCATGTTCAGTACTCATGCAAGATTGGTTTCCGGCACATAGATGCTCTACGTATTACAAATATTTGTATTGTCTTTTATGTCATCCCTGTTATTTGGGTACCGAATTTTTGAACAACCTGTATACAGTGGGAGTGACTTTCTTCATAGAAACAAATTGTCTTGAATTATGATACATATTGATAAGTCACTGGCGTAATAATGCTACGTAGTGTCGTGTTAGATCTATATAATACATTAGAGTCTGTAGAGCCACTGAGTCTGAGGCAAAGCTATTATTGCGGCTGCTTAAAAAGACGCGCCGACCAATCAGAGCCACGGGCAGTGAGATCATGCCAATTATGTAGAGTCCCGCTGGAGGCGTGTATGCGTGGGAACTACACCCCCCCCCCCTCCCCCTTCAAAAAAGAAAAATCAGAGGCAGTGAATTATGGAGGATCGAGCTTACACAACGGTGCGCTGGTAGGAGATTGAAAAGTGCCGTCCCCCGCGTAGCTGTGAGCAGCACGTGGCGAGTCGAATGTGGTCAACGAAGATGATGTTGATACCGCAGCAATTATCTGCAGTATTTTTGGCATTAATCCTTTTGGTTATTCTTGGACCATTGACAGATGCAGTGTTTCGTGACAGGAACCCTCCTCACACACCGGACTACCTCAAAAACGCCATCATGGAAGAGTGAGACTGGCTTGAGCAGCAATGTCTGGTCTACCCTGTAAACAGCAGGATGAAAGCGTGTTACAGTAAATGGAGAGTTGAAATAAGGTACTGAATGTTACCAGCAACAGATTTTGATTTCAACGCTGTGCACATTTTTAAGGGCTGCCTATATTGTAGTTATTGTTAACTTTTTCACAGTGTATGTTGGTTTCATGAAACTTACTCTTTCATTCCCTGTTCCCCTTGAAGCTACGTCCATGGGGGTTTGCACATATGCAGGCGGCGCTGAACTTTTTGTTTAAGCAATTTATGTTTGAAACATGATGTTTCCATGTATCTTCCACGTTCACCGTTTTAAAATTATCTCTTAGAAATGCATATTGACTGTTTCAATAAAAGCTTCACAGCAGCACTGCATCGACTACCATATTCTTATCTGCGTGAACCCTCTTAATCACATGGGGAGGTTTATCGCACAAATTATCACCCTCGTTCACTGAAACGGCATTAACCATGCACTCAGTGTCGCACTTAATGATAACGACCATTGGGACAAAGTTTGTCGGATTAATTAGCTAGTGGGCATGCTTCAAGCCAAAGACGGTCTAACCACAAGTCAAGTCACGGTAAACACCAATTAGAGTGATGATTTTCATATAAAAATAACAGATGACATATTGTCATGAGAGTTATCGCAACTGTGTACCTTTATTTATTTTTCGTCATTATTTTAATAGTCTAAGTTGCAAATTATCACAAATTATAAGTACAGGGTGAAGCAGTTAAGCAGGAAGATTTGAGGAAAGGCTGTCTGCCGTAGTGAGGGGATTATGGAAGTTGGGAACTTAAGCTTGCACATATAGGCGAGTGGAATGTTTAGTTGTCATGGAACATTAGTTATTTTTGTAACACGTGTTTCCTGTAACTGCGTGTTACATTACCCCAGATCGTTTTGTTGAAGCTAAACGTACTTTCCGTCGAGAGTTTAACTTACCACCACGGCCTTAGATGCCATCTTCCAATCCAAACGAATAAACACTTTTCAGCAAAATAGTTCAACAAGCCATATTTATTCAGTGTCAACGTATTTCCTTGGACTCGCATTCCTAGCTGTCACATCTGCAGAAATGGCGATATTCCGTCCTCTCCCTTTACACCAAATTGACCATCTGCAGACATATTTCTTTGGGGTTTCTCCAGTCCATAGCTTTCCAGGACCAGAGATGATTTAAACGAGCAGATTCGCCGTTAGTAATCAATGTTCCATTGGATATACTACGCAGCTTCATGGGCGCTTTCATCTTTGACTCCGACAATATATGTGAAAGAAAGGAAACCCATTTTGTGATGTCATATTTAAAAAATGATAACGTTCAATGTGAACTATCAGTTTCCACTGATATACACTATATTCATCTAAAGAAGTTACTTAAATCCGTAATTTGTTCGATATTTTTTTTAAGTTTCCCCTTTGACTGCCTCACCCTGAAGTTTCGATCACATAATGAATATCTCTAGAGCTACAAATAAAGCTAGTGCATTAATTTGCATCTATTTGGGTGGATAGTGCATAGTGTTAAATATTGAAAATTTAGTTCTTTTTACACATATACCTCATTAATCACGTTGTAGAAAGTAATTTTTGTTTATAGAAACTCACTCATAAGCTGTAAAATATCAGACTTGTAACAGCATTCAGTAATATACAACATACTAATAAACCTACTTTTCGTCTACTCCATGCGTCAAGAGTGCTGAGTAGGTGGGGTATTAAAATGTAAAAAATCAACCAACTTACACCATATCCATCACATCCAGATTTGTGCATTGTGTCGCTTTTAATGAGCAGAGATCAGTAATTGCTGCTGTCAATAGCACGAGTTGCGTTCCCACTCCTGGCTTTCTTATCGGTTCCTTCTGCTTAATACTGATGCATCATTAATAGCCCAACAGTACGTACACTGATGTGACAAAAGCTATGGGATACCTCCTTATATCGTGTCAGACCATCTTTTGCCCTGAGTACTGCAGCAGTTCGACGTGGCATGGGTTCAACAAGTCGTTGGAAATCCCCTGCAAAAATATTGAACCACGTTACTTCTACAGCTGTCCAGAATCGCCGAAGTGATGCTGGTGCAGGATCTTGTGCACAAACTGTCTTCTCGATTACTTTCCATAAATGTTCGATGGGATTCATGTCGGGAGATATGACTGGCCAAATCATTCTCTCGGTATGTCCCGAATGTTCTTCACACCAACTGCAAAAAGCTGCGGCCCGGTGACATGGTGCACTGTCATCCATACAAATTCCATAGTTGTTTGGGACAGAGGACCCAGTCCATTCAACGTAAATGGAGCTCACACCATTATGGAGCCGCCACCAGCTTGCACAGTACCTTCTTCGTTACTTGGGTCCATGGTTTCGTACGGTCTGCGACACGCTTTAACCTTACCATCAGCTCCCACCAACTGATTTCTAGACTCATCTGACCAGGCCACGGTTTTCAGTCGTCTATGGTCTAACCGAAAGGGTAACGAGCTCACGAGAGGCGCTGCATTCTCTTAAAGAAGTGTGGGGTCTCTGTTCTTAAGGACATGGCCGAAAGAACAGACTCCACACGTAATCTGCAGCTGTGATATATTATACGTAAACTAAACTCGAGGTGGAGGGCGGAGAAGGAAATAAAAGGGATCATTGATGTCAGCTGGATCGACACTTCACACAGAATCAGCGGCGACGAGTGAAAACGTGTGTCGGACCGGAATTTGAACCTGCGAACAGCTGCTTACTAGGCAGTTGTGTTAACCCCTGCGCCACTATCTCAGCACGCCTCTCTGCCGACCCACATTCCCACCTAGAGCCCACCTATCCACAGTTCTTGGAAATGTCTACATCTACATTTATACTCCGCAAGCCACCCAACGGTGTGTGGCGGAGGGCACTTTACGTGCCACTGTCATTACCTCCCTTTTCTGTTCCAGTCGCGTATGGTTCGCGGGAAGAACGACTGCCTGAAAGCCTCCGTGGGCGCTCGACTGCGGGCAAATGAAGCTCCGTTGGAATGTGACTCAGCCGAGAGGCGAGCCGCAATTCCTATAAGCACTCGTCTGTGTGGCGCAGTGGCTGACGCAACTAACTCGAAGCACGAGATCCCGAACTCGAGTTTCTTCTTCAGCACACATTTTCACACATCGCTGCTAATCTCACGTAAAGTCTCGATGCAGCCGACATCAGTAGTCCCTTTCCTTTCCTTTCCTTTCTCCCGCCTCTACTTTCAATGTATATCCTGCAGATTATGTCGTGCAGTTAGCAAAGGAATTCGCGTAAGTCGTCTGCTTTCATAGGACATTACGACCTCATTTCGCCGTACAATCTTAACGGATACGTTTGCCGTAAGTCCCACATTGATTTCTGCGGTTTCCTCATGCAATGTTGCTTGTGTGTTAGCACTGGAAGGTCTTCGCAAACGCCACTGTCCTCCGTCAATCAGTGAAGGCCGTCGGCCACTGCGTTTCCGTGGTAAGAGGCAATGCCTCAAATTTGGTGTTCTCGGCACTCTCTTGACACTGTGGTTCTCAGAATATTTCTGAAATGGAATGTCCCATGCGTTTAGCTCGTACTACCATTCCACGTTCACACTCTGTTAATTCCTGTCGTACGACCATAACCACGCCGGAAACATTATAACGTGAATCATAGCGCCGCCAATGCACTGCCGTCTTATAACTTGTGTACGCAATACTGCCGCCACCTGTATATGAGCATTTCGCTATCCCATGACTTTTGTCACATCAATGTGTTAATATTATGTTCGCCAACAAAATTTACGCTCCTGTCTGACATCCTTACATACGTTTCCGCAAAGGTCTTTGCTATTTATGTCAACACTGTTCCATAAATATAGAATGGCACATGGTATCAATGCTGAGAGGTTTTATTTGTTACGCTTACGTACAGTTTTCCTCTTCTTCTCCTGCAGGCTTCTCAATAGATTTTGTCATTAAATGAGATCCTATATAAAGTCATATCTGACACTAGCCAAAAACAAAAAAAATGTTGCGCACACAGACACAGTGGATGAAGCGAACGTCATGCAAGTAAAGTCTTTTGGGTTTGGACTACAAATTGTATTTAAGCTCTCCGGTGGTAACTCGAGAAGAATGTATTCTGATACGTACAGTCTTAATGGCCTCAATACAAATCCGGTACAAGAATGTTCCAGGAATGTTCAAGTGTGTGGCATGTGTTTAGATACCAGACTAACACAAATCAGCAAAAAAAGTCCTGACATAAATAAAGTCCTTAGCGCAAATATCAAAATGGACCAGCATGAAGGTGAACGTCGTATGCGATACCACTGACTGTAACGGGTGGAGCCAGCCCTTTTACTGTACTTGTAATTCGGCGTGAGAGATGGTGTCCACTAGACGCTCCGTGAGCGGTGCGGTCTGGACTACCAGCCGGTGATGTTCTGTGTTGAGCTGATCACGGCTAGTCGCAAGAGGGAAACGCTTGAAAAGCCATTAGCAAACTGTGCTCACGTTATTAGGCAGGTGATTGGTGTTATAAGTGAAACAATTTCTTGTGGAAGTTTTTGCTCTCCGTGTTCTTTGTCAAAATATGATGGAAGCGTTAGGGGTTGCAAAAGCGCTGTCTGGGTACATCTGCCGGCCGGAGTGGCCGTGCGGTGCTAGGCGCTACAGTCTGGAACCGAGCGACTGCCTCGGGCATGGATGTGTGTGATGTCTTTAGGTTAGTTAGGTTTAATTAGTTCCAAGTTCTAAGCGACTGATGGCCTCCGAAGTTACGTCGCATAGTGCTCAGGGCCCTTTGAACCACTCTGGGTACATCTACAGATCCATTACGTATAGTAAAGAAAACATTAGTAATTTTATACTGAGAGTTATGTTCATTATCAGAAAACAACAGCCAGGCGTAATTTACACGTACTGAAAAAATGTAACCGAAGAACTCAAAACAGTATTTTGTAAAATGTAATTAAATTGTACACATTGTGCAACAAATGGTCCAAGGAAATGTAAGAGGTGAGCACAACCAACTCTTTCAAGTGACAGGTAAAACTATCTTATAAACAGCACACAACATACACTAAGGAATCACTCAGTTAAAATAATGTAACGGTTGGCTAAAAATGGATTGTTTAAATATAAAGTTTTTGACATTACGCGACATACTTACAGAGTATAATGCTTGTTACTAGAAGATTTCCTCCCTCCCCCCCCCCCCTCCCCAATATCTATGACATCAAATGCTAACTTTCGTTTTCCTGGAATAAACAGATTCATTATGGATGGACGCTGACTCTGTTAAGAAAATAGCCAGATGTGTTATTTTAGGTACATTTATTATGCTACGACGAACATATGTGGTGATTTGCTTCATATTAATGTCATTCAGTCGTGGAAGCACAAAATGATCTACATTATGGTGCTGCCTATGTTTCCCAGACACAGACGTTATGCACGATGAGGAGACAGGACTATCGTCATTGTACTGATTCAGCTGAAAGGATGTGTGTGTAGTATAGAATGTGTGCGACATGTGTGTGTGTCGTGCACCTTGATGATATGTGAATAAATAGTGTAAATTTAGTTTTGGAAATAACTAGACTGGCAATTAATGAGATGTCTTCACGTTTATTAACTTTTACATATGTTGCAGCATTGAGCTGGCTGGTATCTCTAAGTTATTGCAAAAGAGTATGTTTATTAATAAATTTCCGTCTCTGTAGAGAATAAAAAATCTTATAAAGCCTTCAGAGACAAAATAAGGAAACTGACCATGCATTGTAAGCATTACAGGCCTTCAAACGTTGAAGAAAATCGTTGCCAACTATCGGATATTTTCCACCTTCATCTCCATACCTTATCAGAAACTATTCCTCCCGCAGTGGATGTCGAATGAATGTTTATAACATAACAGCTCTTCAAGCCACCACTCTTAACAGTAAAAGCGAGTAGCCATCGTGCGCGTAGAATAAAGTTACGCCAAAAGGCGGTGCAAAAGCTAAAATATTAATCGTGCAATGAGTAACCACTTGATCCTCTTTGGCATCCATTGAGCGCGGGCTAAATCGAAGCATTTCTGTTAATCGAAATTTGAAGACCAGGCGGTTAAAATGTAATGTCAAGTCTTTCTTCCTTTTTCTACTATTGTGGATATGCATGGAAACGGCACATCAGGCGGTTAAAATATTATGTCGCATGGTATATTTCATTTTATCAACAAAAAACAAGTGTAGAGGGAATATTCTTCGCATCAGTATACAGGGTGTTAGAAAAAGGTACGGCCAAACTTTCAGGAAACATTACTCACACACAAATAAAGAAAAGATGTTACGTGGACATGTGTCCAGAAACGCTTAATTTCCATGTTAGAGCTCATTTTAGTTTCGTCCACCTACGCTTATTGCAGCACGTTATCATGTTTTCATACTGGATATTCTACCTGTGCTGCTAGAACATGTGCCTTTACAAGTACGGCACAACATGTGGTTCATGCGCGATGGAGCTCCTGCACGTTTCAGTCGAAGTGTTTGTACGCTTCTCAACAACAGATTCGGTGATCGATGGATTGGTAGAGGCGGACCAATTCCATGACCTCCACGCTCTCCTGACCTCAACCGTCTTGACTTTCATTTATGGGGGCATTTGAAAGCTCTTGTGTACGCAACCCCGATACCAAATGTAGAGACTCTTTGTGCTCATATTGTGGACGGCTGTGATACAATACGCCATTCTCCAGGACTGCATCAGCGCAGCGCATCAGGGATTCCATGCGACGGAGGGTGGATGCATGTATCCTCGCTAACAGAGGACATTTTGATCATTTCCTGTAACAGAGTGTTTGAAGTTACGCTCGTACGTTCTATTTCTGTGTGTTTCCATTCCATGATTAATGTGATTTGAAGAGAAGTAATATAATGAGCTCTAACATGGAAAGTAAGCGTTTCCGGACACATGTCCACATAACATATTTTCTTTCTTTGTATGTCAGGAATGTTTCCTGAAAGTTTGGCCGTACCTTTTTTGTAACACCCTGTATAATAATCCTTATCCATGTTACGAAGTTGGCAGTCGAGTTTGTTTTCTACAAGTAAGATTTGTTGGGGAAATGGAGGAAGGTTTGATTACACAGCCCTGCTTACAGCAGAACAGTTTCAAATTTACTGCAGTTAAAATTGATAAGTTTCGTACACGTAATGTAACGTCGAAAACTATAATAAATAAACAAATAAGAAGGTATACAAAACGATGTAGAAGCGCGATAGAATATATGTATACATATAATTACATACGTATACGTAACGTCCCTGCGGTCTACCATATATCCACTCTATAAAACAAAACGTACAGGACACCATGATGAACGGTGTGATCCACAGAAGGACCGGCCACTATTCCGTATACCAACAGCACGGCACATTTTTCACCCTTAGTGCTATCCATAACCCATAGCGGGTTTTCCTGGATAAGGCCATTTCAAATGTCACAATGGTAACAGGGAACCTTCGGGTGCGTCCAATGGCCAAACAAAAAAAAAAAAAGAATAATGAAAGAGGGATTCTAGTTTGTAAATTACCTGTACTTTCTACAAGCGTCGTTTCCATAGACATCGAAAAGACATCCCGAATATGGTGACCAGCCCTATTCTACCCTTTTGGCCTACATTTGTAGTTGCTTCTACATATGATAACTGTAATCCGTTAACAACGAAACATATAGCTCTGCCTCGGAGGAAGTCCTGACTCGAGTCAAAAAGCTCGTCCGATTTTGTGTACTACGAGTACACGACTGTCCGGAACTGTACCAGAGTTCCTACAGTGATACGATGCCATGTTTGAATATCGAGTTAACGACAGTACACTGGAGTATACAATTAGACTGTCTTGTGTCATGGCCATCAGCAGAAAGTGGTGAGACGACGTTGTAACACATGTCAAAAGAGTTCAATCAGTGAACAGCCCGGGACTTTTCAGCAATGCCCCTCCTAGTGGCGAGTGCGCAAGTGCAAGAAGTATGGAAGTTGCCTTTCGAGTGTTCACAAGTTATGATCCTCAACTATCGCATAGTGGGCAGTACGCTACACTTTCGCCGATATTACCTGTAAGAATGAGACTTTCTCGTGCATATCCTGACCGAACGACGACCGCCTCTGATGATTTGCCTCATTAGTACCTGAGTCTCCTTTCTTATCTGTAGGTGGGGGTTATTCATTTATGGTGATTTGGTTGCGAAATTTGCTCTCAGAAATAAGGCGGTGATATGTAAGATGGAAACAAAAACTACAGGAATTCCGTCGTGGGAAAAACAGAAACATGCATACGTATTGTGTAAAAATACAAGTAATGGAGTGATGTAAAATATAGTTACATCTATGGACTTAATTTTTGATGCTTTACAACGATATTAACGACTGTAAAGAAGATCATCCAACATTTCCTAGCCGCCTTGCTTGAAGCACAAGAAGAGAAAAACTAATACTTTCTTTGATCTTTATCCTCGTAATTACTATCTTTAAGACAATATTGTTCCTGAATTTAATTGATGACAGATACGATTAAACTAAGTATCCTCCATTCAGTTCCTCAGTCCAGTTTTCTCTAACGAACGATTACCTGTTTAATTCTAAATGACTTTATACTTCGGGAAACCTAGCTCTTCTGGAGATTATTACGGCCGTAACTCGTGTTGTCGAAATATTCTGTTGCACCAAAAATGTTTCGTCCTCGTATGACACTCTAAACGATCTTCATCAACTATCAATACTACTATTATAAATATGAAAGTAACTCTCTCTCTCTCTCTCTCTCTCTCTCTCTCTCTCTCTCTCTCTCTCTCTCTTCTCTCTCTCTCTCTCTCTCTCTCTCTCTCTCTATTAAGCTTTCACAACTAAACCACTGAACCCATTTTGATAAGATTTGGTATGGAAATAGCTTGAACGCTGAGGGAGAACGTAGGCTACTTTATAAAGTGTAGTACAACATATTTATTGATACGAAGGATATAATCCGAACTATGACACCATAATTACTCTTTGAAAAAGCTGTTTACTATTTCACTTTCTAACTTAATGATACTTGTTAGTTGTTTTAGTGTTTAATATGTTCTACAGAATACGATTCAACCTAATGAAAAGAATGCTTACACAAACCTCAACTTGCTTAATCCATACTTCTATACTAATAGCAATCACAAACTTGTCACATTTTAGGCGCTGTGCGTTATGTACCTATTATAACATCTTTGTTGTGTCCAAATTTGCATGAATACCGCGTAGTCACTCAGTTGCGTTGCTTTTTCGCCATCATCGGTTCCCGTGTTCAGTGCCAAATGTTCAAATGTGTGTTAAATCCTAAGGGAACAAAGTGCTGAGGTCATCGGTCCCTAGGCTTACACACCGAGGGAGGACTCGAACGTCCGGCGGGAGGACCCCGCATTCCGTGACATAGCACCTCGAACCGCAAGGCCACTTCGCGAGGCTGCTCAGTTCCCGCCCTGGTCAGTATTTTCCTGCTCCCGTTTGGATATGTGCGTTGTCACCATTTTATCATCATCGACGTGCAAGTCACCGAAATGGCATCAGATAAGTAGACTTGCACCAAGATCCCGAATATTCCAACCGGGGTCTCCCGACCAATAAAGCCACAGATGGTTCAGATGGCTCTGAGCACTATGGGACTTAACATCTGTGGTCATCAGTCCCCTAGAACTTAGAACTACTTAAACCTAACGACATCACACACACCCATGCCCAAGGCAGGATTCGAACCTGCGACGTAGCAGTCGCGCGGTTCCGGACTGAGCGCCTAGAACTGCTAGACCACCGCGGCCGACAATAAAGCCACAAGCACATTTCATTTAGGCTTACTGATACGCGAGCGCAGTCATCGGTTAACAGTTAGAATACAGAGCATCCATACCAATAGTATAAATGCGAAAGTCACTCTGTCTATTAGGTTTTCACGACTTAACCACTCGACTGTTAACCATGAAATTTGGCATTAGATGGTTTGAACCCTGATGAAGAAGATACTCACTTTTGCTTAGTGTGTAGAACAGGATATTTATTGGTTGGAAGAATATTACGCTAATTAAGGGAACCTTCTTACTCTTTGGAAAAGCTATTTACTCTTTCACTTTTGAAATTTATCACATTCGTCAAAATCCTTTTTTGTGTTGATATGTACGTATTATAATACAACGCAGTCAGTACGATGCTTATGGAGTTTTCAACGTGTTTAATTCATACTTCCACACTAATACCAGTATTATTAACTGCGAAAGAAGTTCATGTTACGTTTTCACGACTCTACCGTTGAAAAGATTCCGATGATATGTGGTATAGAGATAGCTTGAAACCTGACGAAGACCATAGGCTACTTTAGAAAGCTTTTTTCCTTTTTAATATTGTTAACATATTTAAATATGGTATACGTGAGTGGCACACAGTCGAAACTGGAGCGATGGTCGGTGGCTCTTTGTGTCTATAGATTATTTTGTGACAGTGAAAATCCAATATTACTGTGCGCGTGGTTTATAATATTGAGTTCCTACACAACCTGGCATAGCTGGAGAGTTTTGGTGGAGATACAACTGTAAAATCGGACAGCAGGCCGGAGAACCATATTTCAAACTATTAATTTAAGTCTCGAAAACGTAATTCTGATTTAGCTCATAATTCTAAGAGAGCTCAAGTTTCGTGTGTTACTCGAATCCAACAAACCTCACGACAATCTCATGTCCGCCGGAACTTGGTTGCAGGACGTCAAGCGGCCGTAAGAGCTACATGCACATTAGAAGAGTAATAAGCCCGTTGCATTTTAGACGCTGAGCGCACACGCCTGTTACAACTACCAAGACGCTTGAAGATTAAGAACGACGGCGTCATTTGAAGGCTGTACGACAAACATAGAGCCGTACCTTTACATGTGGAACATGGGAGGCTTTTGGTAAGGCTGTATTTGATTCTGATATATTAAGTCTCTTAATCGCAAATTAGTCGTAATTCGACATACAGCAAAATAATATAAGCACATTCATTACGTACTTAGATACCGACACTCCGTACATTTTTATACATACATCTCCACACCACTACATACACAGAGCTCTCGTAAAATAATTAGTTTACTTACCATCACTCATCATAATAAAACTAATGGCATGCGAGTGAGCACAGCCGATAACAACTAGTCTTTTATAAATGACGTCTGAGACTATCTGCGGTTCTTTTATAACATTTTTTTGTACAAGTTAGAGCTTTTATAAAAGATTTTTCAGGTACTTTGTCAGTGTAATACGGTGTTAGTCACTTTAAAGAGGCGGTGGTCGTCGGTCCACCTGGCCGTTGAACGGGTGCGTCGCTACGTCAGCCCCCTCCCTACGGCGAGAAGTGCTCAGTCGTGTCTCGTGTTCGATTTGACACCGCGTTGCTGGTACCAGGAGACGAGCAGTGACCGAAGGGAAACACTGCACGATCCGCAGACGACGCAGCGCTATACAGCATTATGCAGAAGTATCTTTTGAGTGACTATTCTAAGACACGGCATAGGTGAATAAGGCGTGGCCTAAAACGTGCCCATGAGCATTCTGGAGATTCTGAACGTCATTTCCTTTTTCCTTTAGAGTCACATACGTATAACCTTCATCCGTTTTTCGGGAACAACATTATTGATTATATTTACTGATTCTCCATGACGTAGGCATTATTACTGCTATAGTTCCCTATTGTGACTATTCTAAAATAATCACAATATGTGTATCTTAAGCCAAAACGCTGCTTTGTATAGCAGTTGTTATTACTGTGACTTTATTTTCATGGGCTACAGGCCTATTTCGGCTCAAAGGCCGTTTTCAAGCACTCAGCAATATATAGTACAGTATTTAGATCATATATCTGTGAGTTTTCGTAATAAATAATCATTTTGTACTTTGGCCCAAGACTTACTTCATTATTACGTCGTTGACGCTCTTGCTGTCATATATCTTACTTGGTGCGTTTTTAAGCAAAGCACAGGCTTTCAATTGAAATTATTGACCACGGATAATTTCATAACACGGACACCAATATACAGCTGCAAAGATTTTACTATCACACAACTCCATAGATTTATAAAAACAAATCTGTAACAATGTAACATCGCTGACATAACTCGAAGCCTTCAAACTTACAAAATGTTAACAAGATCTTAACGATACTGGCCAACAAAGAAAAATTCCGCTGCTGAGGCATTACTTAGCGAGTAATTTATAATTTCGCCTGTGCTTTGCTTAAAAACGCACCAAGTGGGATATCTGACAGCAACAGCGTCAACGACGTAATATGGAAGTAAGTCGTGCGCCAAATGTACAAAATAATTATTTATTACGAAAACTCACAGATATATTATCTAAACACTCTACTATATTTTGCAGAGTGCCTGAAAATGGCCTTTGGTCCGAAATAGGCCTACAGCTAATGAAAATAAAGTCACAACAGTAACAACTGCTACACAAAGCAGCGTTTTGGCTTAATGTACACTTAATGTCCTTACAAGCCATATATAACGCTGCAGGCCCAGAAGAATTTAAAAGTAAGCACAATAGTTTGCAGAACTGTATAATGGGGAAGCAGTGACTCAGACTGTGTAATATGTCTTATTTATAAGTGAAAATGGCTCAAAATATGTGTACATTCAACAGATTGACTGGTAGCACACTCCCTTGTAACTGAAATCCAGCATTCTGTCTCATAAATATATGACCATATAATAACATAAATTATTCCTACGATATTAACAACTTAGTGCAACATGTCCCGATATTTTTGAACACATAAGCGCCTCTTATTAGAATAACAACTATGATGAGACATTTGTGGTATTTACCTATGAAAGGTAATTTTCATCCTTTAATGTACAAGGTGGCTATAATAAGACTTTCGCTACCTCAGCCAGTGTAGACGAAAAACTATTTATTGTCTGGGTACGCAGCTTTATACATCGATGTCCAGAATGTGCGCTGCAGGGTTGCGTTGTCAGTAGTGTTAGTGTCACCATTGCCGTTAGCGTCGGCACTGATACAGCGACGCAGGACTGAAACACAAGAATAAGTATGCATTACATTTTACGAAAACAACACCAATAATACTGGTGCTCTTCGCGAGTATAGTTACTTTAAAGAAACACGGAGAGGTCTTCTTTCCACACCGTGGTTGAAGAACATGCTTCGGAAGTTCAAATTAACTGGCCATTTGAGAATTTCTTGTGGGAGAGACAGACGGCCAGTTGCGCCGCAAATTGTAAAAGAAGCTACTCTCGCCATGACTGAGAATTATGGAAACAATGTTCGATTTTCAAGCAATGCAGTATCTGTGTCACGATGGCTGAACATTCCATGGTGCTCCGTTCGAAAAGCACAGCAAACAGATGTGTATTGGTATCACTAGTGTGGTTCCAGACTTTCCTGGATACAGATCGTCCTCACGTTGAGCAACGTTTGCAACCTAGAACGTAAACATGGCACTTCATTAACAATTCGGCCCATTGAAATGGTAAGACGTCAAACAACAGTTCATTCGTTTCATGTAAATTGATGACAAAGTTTCATTAACTCATTATTCAGCTGTCTCTGCACCTACGATAGTGATTTTTTGATGTGGTACTGGTCAATACTTGTCAAAGTGAACTGCAAAGAACATTTAAAAAATGTTGTAATAAAAGTACAACATAACTGTGTTAACCTTCCCCCCCTAAATCATCATTTGTAAAACTGCTGCTACAAACAACCTCTGGAAACTACAAGAACATGGTCTCTGATCGTGGTATTCAAGCGTCACAAGAATTTACACGTTTCACTAACCTCTATGTTTATTTCTTCAATAAATTTCCTCCCAAAAATTAACAGATTACATGGCACATATTTTCCCCATTTAAATCCTAATATTTGTTAGGATGTTAAAATTGTATAATGAAATCTAATAAACACACAAAAATTTAACTTTATTTATCATTAGTTACAAAAAATTATACAACAATAAAAAAAATAAATTTCACCCATCAAATAGAACTTTGTTGCACAACAAGCAAACAAATGATATCACTTGGAGCTTTGGCGTTCTTGTAACTGCGGTTGCTGAACACTGCCTTGACACGGGATACGGCATGAATTATGAAGAAACCAAGATCCTGTCGCATGCATCCACATATTGGGACTCATCAAAGAGGCGGTCGAAATACGTATAAGCAGTGACCTAATAAACAGAGACACGGGGTTTCACCTGAGCAAAGCCTGGGAGCCAGCGTTGGCGGCACTAAGGAATCGTCAGTCACAGATTACCAACCGCACCGAGTCAACGCAGATGGGAAGCCTTAGCGCAGATGCTTAAATCGCGCGCCAGCACCTCGCGCGCGCGAACGGTTCCGTCGCTCCCGGCCGCATTTTCCCGCGCCGCGGCGCGCATCCGCAGACCGCGACCCCTTTTTCCAGCAGAGGGCTCTGGTACTTGACGCTGTCTACGATTGGTCTTCGATGACGTTATGCCCCGCTGGAGCCTACGCTGCTCTACAAAGTCAGCATATAAATTGGCGAGCTTCTCAGCGACGCGACAGTAACACCTTAAGATGGCGGGCAGTTGTCTCGCTGAAATATTTTGCTGTTTCTACAATATTATCCTGCGTAATTCCCGGGAACCTATCAATCAGATGCAGCGCTAGGAAAGCCTCAAACAGCACAATTTCTCCATAGATTGCAGCACAAGCTGGTTATAATCAAAGTGCAGCTACTCACAGAGGTCCAGTGTGGACTGTAATTATCGTATGGCAGCGAAACTTGGTAGATATGCTAATGCCTTAAAGCAGGACCGAGTTATATCAGAAAAAAAATTAATTCCACGTTTAGCCAACATGTGCAGATCTGGCGCTGTACACTCTTAGTATTACAGTATGACATCCACGCTGTCATATGACAAGCCATGAAGTAAGTGCACAGTTTGGCTATCGAGAAGAGAGACCGTGCACTGTTAGTGGAACTGTTTTATGTGAACGACAGCAATTACAGTGCTGCATAGAGAGGATATTGCCAACTGTAATGTTTGAGGTGAGGACCGATGTCATTAAATAGTTTAAAGAAGATGACAATGAAATCCTAAAACATGGGTGACGTTGGTTTGGCACCTGGAAGAAGCACATTTTACACTACAGAGTGCAGTGAAAACACGGAAATACCGAATATGGGGTACTTTTAAACAGCAGTTGTGCCTGAAGGGTCACTGTACTCATCGTAAGCGATTGTGTCTGTGTGTGTGTGTGTGTGTGTGTGTGTGTGTGTGTGTGTGTGTGTGTGTGTGTGTGTGTGTGTGTGTGTGTGTGTGTGTGTGTGGACTCACAGGCACTATTATTGTCGTTTCATTCTTTAAAAGGAATACACCCAAAGGGCCTGTGAGGTGTCGGGGCCCGAGAGAAATACGGGCCCCACAACAATCTTGTGACGTCAAACTAGTAGCCTTGTCTGCCATTCTACGCAAACACTTTGCTCCATGTAGAACCCATGGAAAATCAACATGCCAGCGAAAAGATATCGACTAAGTTTTTAAATCTGTCATTTGCTATCGAGACCTCATATAATTTAAGTGCACAGTTAAGAATTATTAAACTAGTCTGAAACAGTTTCTCACTCCATGCTGGAGACGGTTGTCAGCACTCATAAGACCTGTAGCTTCACGTTCTGTGACGTACAAATTGCGGCTTGTCTTTCTCGCTGGCCTCAGTCAGATGTACTTTGACGTCTGCGTGTTATCAAGATCTTCTTGTACAGCATTTGATTCCTGCTTTGGAAGAGCGCCACAGTGTGGGAGCGACTGTTTTCATCCATGATGGGGCAACACCTCATGTCTATCCAACAGTGAAAGATCTGCTTAATGCAACTTCTCACGAACGTATAACCTCTAGAGGTTTTCCACATGCACGGCCTGCAGGATCACCTGATCTAAATCGATGTCGCCTTTGGCTATGGGGATATATAAAAGAACGCATTTACTAGGGACATGTTTAGTTTCTACCTGATTTGAAGGCCAATATACAGGACCACATTGTTAAGATTCCACCGGAAATGCTGCAAGCAACTGTTGACCACCTCATTTTACAGATACAGACCTCACGACGTCACCAGCGCTCATATTCAAGAAACTGTGTAACTGGAGTTAATAATAAATGAACTTTTCCTCGTCCATTAAATATGAAAACATTTCTATACTTTTTTATTTTTTGTTCACAGTGCCAGTTTTCATCCGCTGGCTAAAATTGAAACTAACTTTTTTTCCATCGTAATTCACTGCCGTATAAAAGAAACAGCATATCTACCACGTTTAGCTCCCATACCCAAATTACAGGCAACATGGTCATCTGTAAGTAGCTGTACTTCAATTATAATCACTTGCTACGTTCTGCTTGTAGCACAAATCTGACGGAACCCCGTCACACTAACAGCTCGTTTTCATTTGGTTTTGTCAATTGGATAATTTGTCATTTCAAACGGTCGACGTGTTACTATATCATGTGAAAATTAAAACGTGTTTCGTTCATCAGTTCATTCGTTATTTCTATTTCTCATGTCGTTACAAATATTTCCACCACGTTCTTTAACCGAGCGAGCCGGCCGGTGTGGCCGTGCGGTTCTAGGCGCTTCAGTCGGGAACCGCGTGACCGCTACGGTCGCAGGTTCGAATCCTCCCTCGGGCATGGATGTGTGTGATGTCCTTAGGTTAGTTAGGTTTAAGTAGTTCTAAGTTCTAGGGGACTGATGACCTCTGATGTTAAGTACCATAGTGCTCAGAGCCATTTTTTTAACCGATCCAGAATCCGGCACGGTAGCTCAGAGTGTTCAGGCAGAGGGTTAGCAGCCCTCTGTAATAAAAAAACTGAGCTAATCGATCAACAACGAACTTAAAACGGATGTATTACGAAGTCCGCCCCGAGCAGATGCAACGAACAAAAGCGAAAAAAATGAGATTTTAAAAAATCACAAAGAAAAGTTTTAAAAAAAGAGACGGTGCAGTGGTTAGACACTGGACTCGCATTCGGGAGGACGACGGTTGAATCCCGCATCCGGCCGTCATGATTTAGGTCACCGTGATTTCCCTAAATCTCTCCAGGCAAATGCCGGGATGGTTCCTTTGAAAGGGCACGGCCGACTTCCTTCCCCTTCTTTGTCTAATCCAAAGAGATCGATGACCTCGCTATCTGGTCTCCTTCCCCAAACAACCCAACCCAACCCAACCACGGTCTTTTCCCTACGATCTCTCGTTTTTCATGAGGGCCCTCTCAAGTAGCGAAAGTTTGATTTGAACCACCATGTATCTGTATCTGTATCGGTAGCGGCAACAGTTATTCACCATTGCTGTTACTAATCAATGTGTAAAAACATGGCACGTAAGTGTAGTTGTGTTGTATCAGTCTTTGCTGAAAATGTAAACGAACAGTGCTATACGTCAATCACGTAAAAAATGCTGGCTGCCTGTGCAATATGTTCCACTCACCCCATAGACATTCGTGCTCTGTGATATGAAGAGCTCTTCTTTACAGACTGAGGACTATACTGTGCCCCAGCAATAATCCATATATATAATAAAAATGGACCTGCGTATGTGTAAATGTGTGTGTGTGTGTGTGTTTGTTTGTGTTACACGTCTCCTCCTAAACCACTGGACTGATTTCAGCCAAACTTGTTTCACATATTCCTTAGTGTCAGGCAGCAGTCGCTGTGAGAGTAAGAACTATCCACCTATTATAGTTCAGGCGAAATGACGTCATAAACTACATGCTTGAAATTTAAATGTGTTGCTTCTATCTACTAACTGCGTTCACAATAAATTTCGCAGGCAGCATCCATACATGCCACTACATGCACATACAAAGGTGCATCATGGTACCACACATAATTCAGGAGATGACATCATAAACACTGAATTATGTGAAAAACCGTGGAATTGTGAGAGGCTTTTAAATTTATTACTTCATTTCCACTAACTGTATTTGTAACATGTTTTGCTGGCAGTATACATATGCTGCTGACTATACCTATTCAAATTGTGCGGCATATAGTTCAAGAGATATGATGTCATAAACACTGAGATACGTGAAAACATGCCGTTTCATGCATGAAGTTTCAATACCTTTATCCTTCACTGCTAATAAACTCCTACTGTCGAGTTAACCTAAAGAAATACTTCACACCTGACAGCGCTTTTGACAGCTTTTAACTGTGAAGCACTAATGGCTGTAGGTGAAAACGATAGCAGGCTATATAGCTAGGAAGAGGCGACGCTTTTGGGACGTTTACAAAACAGCCGCAACATGCATGATGTTTAAATGTGTTGCTTCTTTCTACAACTCCATTCGCAATACATTTCACAGGCAATATCCATACATGACACTAAATGAACATACAAAAGTATACCAGGGTACCACACATACTTATTACACATGAATCCACTGTGCCCGAAGTACAGAAGCTGTCCAGGATAATTTTTTCTTAATTTCCAACCTGTAAGTATACATATTTCTTTTTTCAACTGTTTCATAATTTGAATGGTGTTTTTATGAATACACTGAAATGAAATGTCTTCGGTACTTCACTACAAAAACAGTTCATCTTTTGGTTTCCCTCTCTAGCAGAAAATTTTCAAAATGAATATCTGGGTCATTTAGTAAAGCTTATAAAATCAATTTCCTTTTATTCAGGAAAATGTTTTACATTTCTCGATGGGCAACTAAGAAAGTCTACTTCTTGTGTTAATTTTTTAAAATGTGACAATTGAATAAGCTGTCTCTGTCTTCCAAGGAGAGACCGTAATTCGTGGTGCATTACTGACTGTAGAAACGCCTCGAGCATAAAGGCCGGTTCCCATCAGGCTGCCGCCCGTCAAAACCGCGCGGCAGCGGCGTGGTTTCCTTGGAAACGACGTCAGCAGCGCAGCGCACCGGGGTCTGCGTCGCGGTTTGCCTATGTCGAACCGCTGCCGCTGCCGTGTGCTGCGCTCTAGGTCCGCGCGGCCAATCACAGAACGCGAGAAGGTGACGTCAGGTACGGAGCCCCGGGCCACACGAACTTTCGATGAACTGCTCGCGCGGACGCGGCGGAAGCTATGAAATACTTCTCATCCGATTTCAAGGAAACTATTCGGTAGAAAAATTTGATTCATATGCATGTTACAGCCTGACATCTTTTCTCGATAAAGGACCGAATTTATTTTCGTTATTCGTCGTGGTTACTTGCTGTATCGCATTTACGTAAACCTTTACACGAAATTTTAATGAGTGTGCAGAGGTAAAAACGCATTGCGTGGACTTTGCGTACAGTTCATTTTAGGTAATACATTATTGCGTATGAAATTCAGTCAACATATCGAAATTGTTTTTAAAGCTGAGAGCAGAACGATAGCTATGACCGTTCTCGAGATGTTGAACGATATGTCAGCGGACGGGCTGTTCGGTGGCCGCGCGCGGGTCGCTCGCGATGCGACCGATACTTCTTTTTGCTCGTCGAAACCATGTGGTTATATCAATCGCAAATTTCGTAAACGGCTCAAAAAATCGAAACGTGTTTCTTTGCAAAAGATAACTTGTAAAAGCCATGTATTTCATCGCATGATAAATATCAAAAATCTATTTATCTACCGAAATATGAAAGTAGCTACAGTTTTTCAGGATAGGTAGATGAATTTTTTAAACGGCATTTAATAGCATGTGGAGTAAGAATTACAGTGACATGGAACACATTAATGTTTACAATATTCTATATAGACGTACAGTAGTTAAACCGAAATTAATTTGCTGGTATGTCATAAGATGATTACTTCCTTTGGTAAGTAACAAACGTTTTTTTTTTCTTGCTCCGGTGTACTTTATTTGTTCAAGACCCATTTCGCCTTATACTTTAAGGCATCTTCGCTGGAATCTAGAATGATTATTTTGATATGTGGCACTTGCAGAGTATAAAACACTTCACATCTCTTTTTACGTGAATACCTGATTACTTAAACAGTTAATCGAGTTCTTAATGGACATCTGCGTTTCCGATCACCTGGTCACCCTGCTGGAGGTTGAACTAAAACTTAGCTTATGGAACATAAGCAAATTTTCATGTTCACTCTTTTTTCTTCTGTCACTAGCTATAGACATTTTACCGAAAACTCTGATTTAAAATCGTAACTACAGTGTGTTCACCTCATATCCCGTCCTGTTGGATTTGTTTATGTACATGTTGCCAACCAAAAGAATTGTATGCTGAAAACTAATGTCTGTTTATTTCTGCTCTCCTTATAACTGTATGTGTGTGTGGCTAGCCAGTGGTAGTTATAGAATGTTGAAAGTGAATGCAGTAGTTCTCAGACAGTGGTTGAAAGGTTTGGTGTTCAGCTGATTTCAGTCTTGGTTTAAATGTTTTGTGGAGGAGTTCATGTAAGAGTAAACTCACTGCTTACATTGATAGATAAAATAGTAGAATAACATTTCAACACATGATTGTTATTGGAATACTAGCACCCAAACCCTTTGTCCTCATTGTTACATGAACTCCTCCACAATATATTTAAATAAAACTTTCAACTACGCTCTGGCGTGTATTACATTCACATTCAATTTCTTCAGTTCAGCCTGACTAACTACACGCACACACAAACAGCTATAAAGAAAACTGAATGAACAGACTTTAGTTTTGAGCATATGCTTCGTTAGGTTGGCAACGTGTACATTAACAAACCAAACAAGAAGAGACATTAACTGAAAAAACAGTTGCTACGAATCTAAATCAGTTTTTGGTAAAATATTTGCAGCTAGTGACAGTAGAATAATTGTGCTCCACACCAATTATCGCAAAGAACATAAAAATTGTGAAGGAAAAAGTTAGTAACATGAAATTAATGTGCTTACTCTCGTAAGTGATTTTATAGTGCGACCAAATGAGTGAAAACGCAGACGCCAGCCAAAAATTCAAGTAACTGTCAGTAATCAACTATTTACGTGAAAAAAAGACCTGAACTGTTTCATAATCTACAAATAACACAAAGATTCCACTGGAAGTGCCTTAAAGTAAAAGGCGAAATCTTTGTGTCAAACACCTTAGCATAAAGCACCAAATATAATATTATGTGTATCACTTTCAATATCCATAACGTTTCGCTCATCACGGTCTTGCAAGTAGTTATGAAGAACCTGTCATAATAATTGCTTTCACAGTTACCACTTTAGGCGTTATAATCCAACTGCCGATTCCATATTAGGCTGCCAACATACCGTATTTATTTTTTGTTTAACTTGCTTTTAATATGCCTGAGAACAGTAACATGATATCTGAAGTCAGCGGAAAAGCCTCTACTGCACAAAAAAACGTATGCCAGCATATGTAAAAGTGCATTACGATACATTTGTCACTGATGACTTCTACTTGAGAACTGGCAGTGCATTCGAAAGTTATGGATAAAAAGTAACCAGTCACTGGTTGTTGTTTCATGAAGGAATGCATGTCTTATGGAAAATGTTACAAATGGCAGAGTGACCATAACAGTAATTAAACTTCTTCATTTTCTGACAGTCGCCATAAGAAAACTGTATTCAAGTTGTAACTTTTCCCTAACATAAGGCTGTTTGCAGAGAATAATAGAGATGTATACACAAATACGTAACAGATATATGTGCTAGAGGCTACATTAAACAAATATTCTGACAAAATGTACGCAGCTGACCTACCTAATGAAAAGTGATGTTATTTTCTCTTGGGCTGCATTAACAAGAAATTCAATTCGTCTTGTGTGTTGATACAGTGTTCCACAGTAGTCTATCCTCTGCAGGTCCCTTCATCTCTACATAACTACTGCATTCTACATCCATTTTGATCTGCTTACCGCTGTTAAGCCTAGGTCTCACTCTACCATTTAGCCTCTATTACCAAACTGGCGATTCTTTGAGGCCTCATAATATGTCCTGTCAACTAAGTAGTCAAGTTGTGACATAATTTCCTCTTCCTCCTCTAATTAATTCCGTGCCTCTTTTTTAGTTACACGATCTTCGTATCTAATCTTCAGCATTCTTACTTATCACCACGTTTTTAAAGGATCCATTGTCTTCTTCACAGAACTGTTCATCGTCCACTTTTCACTTACATACAAGGCTACACTCTACACAAATACTTTTGCAAAATAGTGCCCAACTATTAGAATTTACATTCAATCTGAAGGAATTTTCTTTTTCAGAACGCTTTTCTTCCTATTGACAGTCCTTATTTTATATCCTCTCAGCTTCTACCTTCGCAATTACTGCTTCCCTTTCAAGTCATTGAAGTCTTAGAAATGCAGTTTGGTTTCTGTGCAAGTTGTAGATAATCTTCTGTCCCTGTGTTTTATCGATGACATCTCCAGAGCTTCATAGAATGTTTTTCAATTAAGATTGTCAAAACCTTTCTCTAAACATGCAAATGCTACAAACTTAGTTTTGCAGTTATTGAGTCTGTCTACTTAGCTAAGCGGTACATCTGCATCTACAAGGGGGCTCTGCAAATCACATTCAAGTGCCTGGCAGAGTGTTCTTCGAACAACCAGTATTCCCTTGCATGTTCAGACATTTCACAGGAATCTAAAATGGTGCTTATGTTAGTTTGTATAGCCCCTCCCCATCTCCTCACTACATATTCCTTCCACTTTCTAGCCTTCTCTTATTTGCGTAGTTCTGGCTTGCCAAATGAGTTCTTGACAATTGCTTCTCCTTTGAGCAAAGTTTTCTTTCATTCTCATTTTCATTTTCCTATGTTTTCCAACTGCAAAACCGCGTTGCGATTTTGGACTCTCTGTCAACGTCATGTTTGGACATTTCTATTTCCCATGGCCTACTTTATTTGCTGTATTTTTATATTTTTTCCTCTTGTCAATTAAATTTAATATATCACGTTATATCCAACGATTGCTACTGTACCTGTTTCACGTTCACATACTCAGCTGCATTCACCACTTCTTCTCTCAAAGATATCCATTCGTATTCTAGCGGATTCCTACCTCTGTTTCAGTCAGTCGTTGCATTACGGTAACTTTAAGATCATGGAAAAACTGTGGGTCCTTACTCATTCAAGTTCCATCTCCTTAACTTGCTACCGTTTACTGTCTCTTTGGCTGTAAACTGCAGCTCATAACCAATAAATTATTGTCGGTTTGCGCCTGCACTCAGAAATGTCTTACAATTTAAAATCTGGTTTCGAAAACTCTGTTCCAAATATGTATGGTATTATTCTTTCATGATTCTTAAGCAAGGGGCTGGCGATGATTAAATTATGCTCTGTGCGAAATTCTATCAGGTGGCTTCCACTTTCATCCCTTCTCCCAAGCCTTTGTGTTCTTACTGTTTTCCTGTACCTGCTACCGTATCACATTATAAATTTTTGCCTCGCTTAACTCTCTCAATAATATTTTTTTCGTACATTGTCTCAATGTGTTAGGAGATAGTGAGCAATCATGAACCGAAGTCATGAAATATGTTTATGATGAAATGAGGAAACATGAATAATGAAATATGTTAAAGAGCACATTGTACAGAAAATGAAAAATTGGTATGTCTTCCTTCACCCAACTTCGTCTTTCCTTCATGTAGGTGTAAGGTGTAAATCAAACGCACAGGGCGTTTCAGTGGGTCCCGCCCCGTACCTCTGTGGCTACCGCTAGCGTCTGCCGCTTCCAGATAGGAACGCCAATTCCGCGTGCCGCCGCGTCAAAGCGGAAAACGCTTGCCGCTGCGTTGTCGCACGCAGCGCTGCCGCGCTCTAGTTGGAACCGGCCTAAAAGCCCGTAAGACCGACGGCGAGGCGGAATCGGGCGTTTACGGTGGCTGCCTGATAGAGTCTGTGAGAATCGGCGCCGGAAGTTAGTCGGCAGACTTGTTTATTCCTGCCGATGTAAGCAGCGTGCCTGCAGTTCCACAGTCTGTCATCTGGTGGCGTAATTTGCGGATCGCTTTTCCTGGCACGTGGTGTCCTTTTGTAAATATTAATTAGTTCGCCCTGTGACCGAGTGGTTTAGCTGTCGGTCTCCTGATGCTGCATTTAGTGCCGTCTGTCGTGAAGCGGTAAGACTCTTTCTATTGGTGGTCTCCATTACCATAGATTTTACGTTTACGGATACTGCTTTCCACATTTCGTGCATGCTCTTACCTGCATTGCATATTCTGGCCTTGGGTAAAGAAAAACACAAGTGTTAAAATGTGGGGAACGGGGTGTGACAGGAACTGTTTCAAAGCCCACGTAATGGACGCTTGGAGAAACGACTGTTGATGTGTGACTAGATCCGTGGCCCCACCTCTGGCTAATTTTTGCCGCTTCGGCTTCTATTAACTACGTAGATAGATGAGTGGCGTAGCATAGTATGTGACAGTTATTACTTCATCACTTTCCAAATATTTAATCATAATTAAACACTGATTCACAGTTCCCCCACCACCCATCGTCCGCCCCCTGCCCCTTGCTTACCCCCCCCCCCCCCCCCCCCCACTTGCCCCCTGCCGCCACCCCGTCATAAAAAGAAAACAAACACTTTTTTCCGTCGACTTTTACTCCTGATAACTCACTATTTTTTATGTAGTTGCTCGTTTTGCATCTTACTGGATACAGATAAAATTTGTTGCACACGCATAGTAGAGTTCCGCATCCTATACAACTGTTGTACAGTATATGCTGACTTCTGGCAAGGTTTCGTTTACGGTATATATGGATATACATATTCTATAAAAGTGGGTGACGTGTTACCAGCTGTTCATCACCATGGAAGCAGATAGATGGATATTAACAACAAAGCCACCCATACTGTCGCAAGCCAGCACTCTGCATTCCGCTTGGTTCAAAATGGTTCAAATGGCTCTGAGCACTATGGGACTTAACATCTGAGGTTATCAGTCCCCTAGAACGTAGAACTACTTAAACCTAACTAACCTAAGGACATCTGTAAGTAGGTTGTTTAGGTTTTTCTATTGGTAACGCCACGTAGCGCTCTGTATGAAAATCACTGGCTGTGCTGTGTGCGGTCTCTGGCTGGCGGCATTGTTGGAATATTCACTATTGTAGTGTTGGGCAGTTGGATGTGAACAGCACGTAGCGTTGCGCAGTTGGAGGTGAGCCGCCAGCAGTGGTGGATGTGGGGAGTGAGATGGCGGAGTTTTGAGAGCGGATGATCCGGACGTGGTCCATCAGAGAGAGTAAATTTGTAAGACTGGATGTCATGAACTGATATATATTTTATGACTTTTGAACACTATTAAGGTAAATACATTGTTTGTTATCTATCAAAATCTTTCATTTGCTAACTATGCCTATCAGCAGTTAGTGCCTTCAGTAGTTAGAATCTTCTATTTAGCTGACAGTATTGACACTCGCTGCATTGCAGTAGTTCGAGTAACGAAGATATTTGTGAGGTAAGTGATTCATGAAAGGTATAGGTTATTGTTAGTCAGGGCAATTCTTTTGTAGGGATTATTCAAAGTCAGATTGCGTTGCGCTAAAAATATTGTGTGTCAGTTTATTGATGATCAAAATAAGTGAAGAGAGAAATGTCTGAGCACGTTCAGTTTTGCTCAGCTGTTCGAAAATCAAATGACGTAAGCGGTTTACCAGCACATTAATTCATTAATTTTTCTGAGTGGATGTTTCACATCACACACATCCATGCTCGAGGCGGGATTCGAACTTGCGACCCGACCGGTCGTGCGGTTGCTGACCGAAGCTCCTAGAATCGCTCGGCCACACCTTGCGGCACACACGTAATTATTATGTCATCTAAATACTTAAAGCATTGCGGCGTTCCATGCAAAAGCTGTTCTAAATACCGTTGGAAAATAGTGGACAAACTTGCGATGCCGAAATGTTTTGGATTGTTACGGTATACCCCGAAACGCATGCTTATCACGAGGATAACTTCCGTGTCGGTATCTATCGGTAACAGCAGGTAGCAGGTATGCGACAGAAAGGTCCACGTTAGAAAATTAGTCACTGCCTACTAAATTTGCTAGCAGTTCGCCCTGGCCAGGTATAGGATAGTAATAAATCTCAGGTTGGGCTTGACAGTGGCCATAAAAATACCACGTAGTCTAATGGCTGCCTATTGTTTAAGACCCGTGATTATTGATGTGGCCCATTGAGTTGACTTCATTTCTCATAACTGCTGTAAATTATCAGGTTCAAATTTTACCGAATCCCACAGCTCGTGAGTTGCTACGAAAGTAGTGGAAACGAGGGACAGCGGAGCTGGGTGATTGCAACAGTCTGTCCTACTGTCACAAAATCAGGAGCTCGTAGTGATAGCGCTGTTGTTGTTGTAACTAGGTCTTGAGCGGCTCCCAGTGCTGCTGATGCTGCTGCTTCAATAGTTCGTAAACTCTTCCATAGAGGATGGATACGCGTAGTAACGACCTCGCTGCCGCCTGTCTGTACCACTGGATACGAACAAAAATTGTTCTTCACACGCACGACAGAGGAGGCGCACTATGCGGTACTCCGAGAAAAGTTCAGCTTTCTGCGAAACACGTTCATAAACAGCAAGCCGCAAAAAGGCTAAGGCAACTTCTTCCAGGAAGATGCACACCGGATTATTCCAGAACGGATACTAGCTCCGACGTAAAAAATAACGAACGGTTCCTGATTTATCCAAATCGAAATCCAATCCATAGCAAGGTAGTCATAGAATATTATAATGCCACATAATGGGGTGCTTCATGTAACTAAGCAAACTATATTCCATGCCCTAGTGCACTCTCATTTAAAGAGGTAAGGCGTTTGACACAGTTCCCCACAGTCGTTTAATGAACAAAGTAAGAGCATACGGACTATCAGATCAATTGTGTGATTGGATTGAGGAGTTCCTAGATAACAGAACGCAGCATGTTATTCTCAATGGAGAGAAGTCTTCCGAAGTAAGAGTGATTTCAGGTGTGCCGCAGGGGAGTGTCATAGGACCGTTGCTATTCTCAATATACATAAATGACCTGATGGATGACATCGGAAGTTCACTGAGGCTTTTTGCAGATGATGCTGTTGTGTATCGAGAGGTTGCAACAATGGAAAATTGTATTGAAATGCAGGAGGATCTGCAGCGAATTGACGCATGGTGCACGGAATGGAAATTGAATCTCAATGTAGACAAGTGTAATGTGATGCGAATTCATAGAAAGATAGGTCCCTTATCATTTAGCTACAAAATAGCAGGTCAGCAACTGGAAGCAGTTAATTCCATAAATTATCTGGGAATACGCATTAGGAGTGATTTAAAATGGAATGATCATATACAGTTGATCGTCGGTAAAGCAGATGCCAGACTGAGATTCATTGGAAGAATCCTAAGGAAATGCAATCCGACAACAAAGGAAGTAGGTTACAGTACGCTTGTTCGCCCACTGCTTGAATACTGCTCAGCAGTGTGGGATCCGCACCAGATAGGGTTGATAGAAGAGATAGAGAAGATCCAACGGAGAGCTGCGCACTTCGTTACAGGATCATTTAGTAATCGCGAAAGCGTTACGGAGATGATAGATAAACTCCAGTGGAAGACTGCAGGAGAGACGCTCAGTAGCTCGGTACGGGCTTTTGTTAAAGCTCCGAGAACATACCTTCACCGAAGAGTCAAGCAGTATATTGCTCCCTCCTACGTATATCTCGCGAAGAGACCATGAGGATAAAATTAGAGATATTAGAGCCCACACAGAAGCATACCGACAATCCTTCTTTCCACGTACAATACCGTACTGGAATAGAAGGGAGAACCGATAGAGGTACTCAGGGTACCCTCTGCCACACACCGTCAGGTGGCTTGCGGAGCATGGATGTAGATGTAGATGTATAATGACTATGCTGTGCACACTATCAAGACACTAATCGATTCCGTATCCATGTCGGTGCCTGCTGGAGGAATACCATCTTTGCTACATGATGGAGATACGATAACCCGTAAGGAGTGTAGTGGTTGATACAAATTTCTTTGGCAGTCACATAATGACGTCAAAGTCCTTTGGATTATTTTTCAACTATTCCAAACATGAGTTAAAAATAGCAGATATCTAGCCTTATCCGTGTGTAGACAATGGTCATGGCACCCACTGCACGCTTATCCTTTGCAGAACTTCATTCTGGATATTGTGTGTGCATTCATATACATTGACACTCGTGTCAACAAACCCTGCGAGCCGTCGTGACTTGTCTTAAATCATTATCTCATGAAACAGGCTGCCATTTCCTTGTGAAAACCCTCAATAACGCTTCCATCATATCGGGAGTTACTTAACCACGTGTAAACTGTTTTATCTAGTAATACGCGTCATTGAGTTTTGCTACATAGCACCCAGACACATCCTTCCTTGCTCTTTCCAAAACGGGGTTTGAATAGGAATAGTGTGAACATTTGATCTAGTGGATACGCACTGAAACTCAATTTGTTTTTCTCTTATTCGTGCAGTTGTATCCGAGTTGCACTAGACGGCACGATTAAATAGGGTTTTGCATGATGATAATGCGCGACGCTATGGAAAAGTGGAAATTCATGCTTTAGTGTAGTCATCCAATCCTGGAAGCGCATCAGGGAGACTGATGTCATGATTACAAAAGAGACTGCCGCTGGCGCCCTCATTTCAGTTTGTATGCTTGTTGTGAAGAGGGACACCTGAAAGTGATCTGATTTTCATTAGTTTTTTACAAGCAAGCGTACATTTCCGGACAGGGTTCCTTATCAAAAGCTTACTAAGTCCCTCTAAAATGCCTTGTAGCCAGTAATAAGAACTGTATATCTGCCGCGCCGCGCTGGGTAAATGCTCCGTCTTAGGCGCCTTGCCACCGTTTCCCGCGGCTCCCCCAGTTGGAGGTTCGAGTCCCCCCTCGGGCATGGGTGTTTGTGTTGTCCGTAGCGTAAGTTAGTTTAAGTGATGTGTAAACCTAGGGTCCGATGACTTCAGCAGTTTGGTCCCACAGAAAAACGTACCACAAATTAAAAAAAATGATGCACACCTGCCACGGAAAATGGCCACACTAACAAGCCTTATAAAACAAATTATTTGTGTACTATCACTGCACGAGATCCTTAATGGAGTATTGAACAACACAAAAGTGTCGGCATAATGAGTCCATCGCTTGTTAACGGCCATTCAAGAAGAGAAGTGAATGACATCTGTGCCGACAATATTTAAAACGTGCACCTTCCAAAATGGTTCAAATGGCTCTGAGCACTATGGGACTTAACTTCTGTGGTCATCAGTCCCCTAGAACTTAGAACTACTTAAACCTAACTAACCTAAGGACATAACACACATCCATGCCCTAGGCAGCATTCGAAACTGCGATCGTAGCGGTCGCGCGGTTCCAGACTGTAGTGCCTAGAACCGCTCAGCCACACAGGCCGACAAAATGTGCAGGTACCCGAGGAACAAATCTAATTACAGTTTATTAATGTTGGTGCCACATTAATACCCAGACACAAAAGAAAAGAGCTACTAATGAAATACTCGGACTCTCTTTCAGCAAATACGGCAAAGACACAGTCTTTTTCCACGAAGTTTTTGCTACAATTATTTTGAGGTTGTCCTGGACTCATCCAAACCGACTACCCGAAAAAGGACGTACTACTACGGCGCCGTATTACCAAAATCTTCGAACAAATATGTGCACTTAGATTAATCAGAAGACGAGAAGGATGACTGAGAACCATGTATAACTAGAACATGGCAATACACCCACTCAAAGTTTTTTGTTTATTCACGTCAGGACTATGAAAACTTATCATCTCCGCCTCCAGTATTTGGCACCTGACGACGTCTTTCTCTTTTCAGATGTGAAGAAATCACCGTGTTGATCCATTTTCGCCAGTCAATAGGAGGTGTTTGGTGCGTTGAATAACTTTTCCAAGACCAAAATGAACTCTTCGTCAGTGATTACATAAGACATATCTGGAAAAGATGTGACAACTGCAAGGGAACATGAAGAACTGATTAACTTGCTATAGTTGGAATATTTATCTCTTTCTATTATACCCAAAAACACGAGTTCAGTGAGCACCCCTCCTATATGGAACATTTTCCACAGTTCAAGAAATTACTAAGTTAGGTTCCACAATGGTTAACACACTAGACGAGCGCTCGAAAATCTTAAATTTGATCATTTAAATTTCCTGTCCGCCTCCAGAGCTGAGTGGTCAGTGTGGCTGATTGCCATGTTGGGGACCAGAGTTCGATTATGAATTAAAGCACATTAGAAAGGCTAATATTTCATTAGAACTTTAGTCTTCTAATTAGTTTCTTTAATAAGGTACTTTTCATTTATTTAACTGATCGTAGATTGAATTAAACTGCACAGTTAAACTGAAAACGTTGAGAAGTGCTCACCCTTTTTTCCTGTACTCTTTGACGCTGCCTGACTACTAACCGAATGATGAGGCCAATTATGCGGAGTGGTGGGCTTTACAATGCTATTTCAAACCACCATCAATGCTTCCAGTTGTTATGGAAAGAAGGAAGATTAGATAGGGTTTAGCTCCCCGCCGACGACGAGATCATTAGATATGGTGCACAAAGTACGTTTTGTAGAAGGGTAAAGGAGGGGCTCGGAATTTCAAAGAAGCCATTCAGTCATTTAACATAAACGAGTCAGAGAAACCAAGAAATACCTAGACCGAGATGGCTGGCCGTGGATTAGAAACGCCGTTCTCCGGAACGTGAGTCCAATGTCTTGAGACTATACCACCTAGCTCGGACTCGTACACGTGACTCGTACACGTACTAGGGGATAATTCTTAGTAGGATTTGTCAGATAACAGACAAGCTGGACATCTGCCAGGAATATTAAGAAGTACAATGTAATTTTGAACTTTTTTTTGTAATTTGTTTACTTCAACTGTTTCTATCTCTTTCATCATCACTGAATTTTGCATTGATAACAACTAGAGTTGCATGGGTTGGGCAAAACAGTCGAGGAGATTTGGAAGGAACATCAGCCATACATCCACCTAAAATAACCAAGCAAATCAGCTCTTGCAGAGCGTTGTGTGTAATCTAATCATAAAATAACATACAATGAGGGCAGTATCGTGGTACAAACGCCAAGTTTGTTGGGTAGTGTAATTAAGATACAATAAAAACCAAGGCGCCAGAAAACCTAATGAAGAGGAAAAGAGATTTCCATATAAACACGGCTTGGCGTCTATCAATCGGTGTAATAAGATATCTCCGGTTGTCACATCTACCACAGATGGGATGTGCTGAGCAAATGTGCATTTCATGGAATGTGAAAAGAGCATCAAAGGGCCTTAGTGGACGTTACTAGTCGATCAATACCGGTATGGTCCCACAAATTAATTGGTTTTTTAATTATGATATAGAATGTGACAGTTCAAGATTACCCGTGTGATACGTGCCATGGCCACTGCTTCTAAACATTAGTTCAAATGGCGTAAAATTTAAAATAATGGCGACAAATTAAAAAAAGAAGTGGCTTGGAGTTGGATGGGTATATGCGTACAACCTGCATTGTTTCCAGTCTTACTATAAGTTATGGGAAAAACAGAACAGGTGGATGAGCATTTTTATCTTGGTTGGCGAGGATGAGGTCAGCCAGATTTACTCTGCCTCGCATCTCTGCATGAACTGCGCGGCTGAAAAGAATGGCAAGAAAAAGAAAACAGGTTGGTGGGATATTGTTCTATGTCAGACCTGGCTGAATAATTTTAATTAATGTAATTTATAAACCAATAATTACGTCAGACAATCTTGACAACAAATAATTTTGGTTTTGCAGCGTGCATCAGCATATGTTGGCTAGTGGAATTTTCCACTGTCACTCCAGCGTACGACCAGCTACCATTGCTATTTACGGCTTTAGGACCGTTTCTTACAATTTTTTGATTTTTCACCAGTAATCGAAGTACCCATTTTCAACAATACGATTTAAAAGCGCACATACATCTGTGGCTTCTAATGTATAACAGTTTAACACCACAGTGCCATTTTTAAAAGGATCCAGTGATATCTCAATAGTTTAATGTTTAACAGTTGGCATAGTACATTAGATTAAGAAGTAATACATACCAATTCTATGTTTCACAGTAAGAAACTTTCCCCTTGCTTTATTAGTGTGTCAAAAATAATGAAATCACTAGCAGGGCACCTAAGAGGAGTCTTAAATTCCATGAAATTATTGTAGACATTTAAATGTAGTATGGAAATAAAGCCAGATTCTACAGACATATATGTAAACACTTGTTGAATAACATTCTAAACAGTTTTATACACTTGGGCTGTTATCACCACCACAGTGATAGCACAGAACAAGAAAGAAGTATTTATTATACAAAAAACTCACAGCGACAAGTGCATGTCACAGCCATTGCTACTGAGTGACTGAGGAACAACTTGTGCACAGCTTACCGAAGATGCTGGATGTTGCTAACATCTGCAGAGGGAAGTGGCTGCGGACCACACATGTGTAGACAAAGGCACCGGCCCAACTCGAGTACTGAACATATATCCTGACATTCCTGTCGACGACCAGGAGACAGCGTCTGACACTCACTGTGTGTATACACATAGAGGCCACCATTGTTAAATTATAACATAAAACTGAGCTCTTAATGGTAACAAGCAATCACATTGACATGCTGTCCATAGCGAGGTTCTCCTGTTTGAACGTGTTCACAATTTGTGCAAAGAAATCTGATTCCTTTCTTCAGTTTATATTATAACTATTCTAGAATGTTTCATTAGTCCTTTATTACAATATAGATGTGTCCACTCGTTTCCCTCTTATACTGTAGTGTAATATTATATGACAGAAAGTGCTTACATCATCTGCCGATTTATGTATTATTTAATGTAATGTATGAAGCAGTTACCGCTACAGCGCTGGTTCCACGCCACATATGGCGATGGATTTGTAAGTTGAAAAGTTTATTATATGGTGCTATAGAACCCTATCGTAACTGAACTAGGATCTTACCGCCAAAACTGTCAAATGAGCTACCTAAATAAGTAGAACTACTGCTTGACGCTGTTCAACAGATGAAGACGATCGTGCTGATGGTTAAGAAACATCGTTTTATAACAAGCTGACTGTTCGTATTTCGCCTGTACTACTCGAGAGTGTAATGTTTGATATGACTAAACTTATAATCTGATTTCACTTAGAATTGTGTATATGTAGTCCAACATGGGCAATTAACATATGCATTGCAATAGAAATATTTTAGAAACATACCTACTACTTCCACTTGTATGCGAAAACGGTACCGAATTGTAGGTTAGGGTCACTGAGAGACATTTGCATGGGATTTGCTGCCATTTGCCTGGTATAAATAGATCGACTTCAGAGTTATTAAGACATGCTTATTTGGAATTACTGGGCTGGTGGTCAGCATCCTGTATGCACCATCTGTTTAATAGTATCTAGATATCTAGTAGCAGACATTAAAATGGGAATCTCTACCAGTCAAAAAACACATTGTATTTGGCTCCATTCACGTGGAAGGATTGGTTTTCCATAAACCTCTGTGGTAACTCTGTGTTCCCATCGTATTCATCTCGGAAGTTGTACAGCAAACCTCTCCATCATGCACAGCATCTCTCTTGTAGCATATACCACAGAAGGTTGTTGGTGACCATCCCCACAATATTCTCTCATCGATTAAACGATCCTACAAAAAAAAAAAAAGAAGAAAGAAATATAAACCGCTCATATCTTCGTTATTTGTTGTAATAATCCAGCCTGGCTATCGTTTCAGGCTGACGAGAAAATACTCATAGATAGAGATCGGTCGAAGAGGTGTTTTGTAAGCCACCTCTCGTGGATGATAAACTGCACTCCCTTAAGATTCCTCATAATTAATCTGAGCCTGACAAAAAGCTCCTACTTTAGAGCGCTCCAGTAGCATTACCCCAAGGAATTGTACAGTATTACGATAATGTAATCGTACAGTAGACAATTTCTGGGCCTATTAATGTGGAACAGTTAAATTTATGTACGTTCAGGTCAGCTGCCACTCTTTGCACCAGTAATCAGTCCTCCACAGGTCTTCCGGAAATTCGCTACCAATTCTCACAGACAACGGAATCATCAGTGTACATCTTATATGTACATATAAACAAATAACCAACAAGCAGCTGTACATTGCATATCGGAGGGTACACTGTAGCAGTATTATCGATTTTTTTTCCTATTCCACTTCAGCACACTGGTCGAAGAATAATGATGATCAGTATGCCTGTATACATCCCTTAAACCTACTTATGGTCCCTAGGCCGAATATATGTGCTGGCGACATAATGCAATCGCAGTCAACACTGAATGCATTTCCTCTCACTACTATTTCACATGAAACACATCAAATTTTTCCATTGCATATTCTTGTGTTAATATGACTTGTATGCTACATACCTGTACAGTAAAACTATAATTACACGTAAGTTCCATCTATCTGATTCGGTTTTTTATACTGTAATTTAAATTTTCACGTATTATCTCAGCAAGCATGTATGGCTCACACTCAGTGCGTGCATTTATAGTGTGTTCGTAAATTCCCGTTACGAATTTCGAGGACTTAGAGGGGAGTGAGTACATAATATTTTGAATACGAACCCACGTCCGGATACGTACAGTTTCCTTGCTGTCTACTAATCCTAACAGCCCACGCCGGTCTCGTTTGGTGGGGATGGCTATCGAGTTCAAACTAGTCTCAGTGCTCTACTGTTTTCACATCGCAGTGTCACAGGGAGCATCTCTTGCGACATACAGTATAGTCTGTGGGAGACAGTCATCCTCCTACAGTACAGGTGATGAAACTTTTGTGCAGTGGATCAATACCTGTACATTTAATAGGATCGTCACATTTGCTCAATGCCGGCACGCATGCGGTATTTGTTTTCGATGTATGGGAGGAAAGAATGCGGTAAAAACCTTATTGATTTCTCTATCAGATTAAGATATTGGAGCTTTTATAGGTCGTAATTTTCCTCTGGTGGATGGTACAGAATAACGATGATAGAATTCTGGGGCCCTGAGGGATGTGGATCTACACTACTTGCTTGTAGTTTGGAGAAGCACCGCAATGCAGGATCCAAAATCCACGTCCTTCCCCCAGTTCCCATACTGTCTTTTATACTACCTCGTGTTGCAGGAACAGGCTTCGTTTCCGCTGAACGGTCAAAACCTAGTTCAGTCACAGTAACTAAGCTTCGCCTGTTTCTACACGGGTTGCAGAAGGTGTTAGATACAGCTTTCTCCGACTTCTACTCAGTACAGACTTATATTGGAACGATCACATGCGCAAAGCTGCAGGGACGGTAGTGGAGAGTCTGAGGGATAGTTGCAAGATGCATAGGGGCTACCTAAACCCATGTTGGATTTTGCTAAAGCAGATAGTTTCGAGAAAGGTGGCTTGTTTCGAGTTATGAGAGTGCCTGAGATATGATTCACTAGAGGCTGTACTCATTAAAGGAATTCTCCGTAGGATCCAACGCACATGTGTGGTTGGATGGAAAGGCTTGATTCTAAATCATAGACATCATTTCTACCAAAAGTGTAGCACTAGAGATCTGAAAAGGTAGTGTACATTTCTTACGACCTCAGTCATCACACCATCTACCACTGTTTGTGATTCTTCTCAATCAGTCATCGCCTATAATTCAGTGGATATATCGCAGAACCTCTGACATGGCATCGAGACAGAATAATTTACAAATACTGGAGAAATACCTAGTAGCGGCGGCTTGAGTGAGCTGCAAATACAGGTTTCATACCATGCTCCTTAGCCGAATCACTTTCAAAATTCGATAATTTTATTACAAGGGTGCACTGCTGGTCTGATAATAAGCACTCCGGTGATCACTGTCTATATTCAGTGTCATAGTATTTGTCTGGAAAACTATGTCATTCGTAGGTAATGCCATACGTGTATTTATGAAGCCGGTATAGCTTTTAACATGGATACTTGTGTGCAACTGTAGAGCCAAGATTACTTGTGATGGTAATATGGTCGTGGTTTTTTTTTTTTTTTTTTTTTACATATAGCGGTTTGTAAGACGATTACGCCTCTCTTTCTATGACATGGTGGTAGCACTCACATGAAAAAATTATGTCCACCCATCGTTGATTTTCGGTCAGTATTATTTCGTATCACCAGCAATCAGTCATTGACGTATTATTCTTCTTAGAAGTTGCGGGTGCGTGATAGGTTCGCCTTGAGCATCAGGCTTATAAAGTATGTGTTTGTGTTCGAACATGTGCTTAGGAAATGTCTATGTCCAGTCGTAAAGAAGGAATGGACTCATGTGGAGTACTGTGATAGCAAAGGGCAGAGTATGTCAAGCCATAAGAATTGTACCGATATTTCTATTTCCAGAGCCACAGCCGTCAGCAGGGTGTATTTCCAATACTTCGCACGTTATCGAATGTCGATCAGATGAGACCGCAATCGCAACATTTAGTTGTAAATACAGGGATAAAAGATATATGAGACCTTTTTTTTCCTAGGGTGATTCTGTCTATGCATGCTTTGCATGCAGCGCTGGTGACCTGTGGCGGGAATGATTCAGGTTTCTCATTAATGGTAGGAGCCGTCCGAATGAAGTGGCTTGTTGGAGAGTAGGAATGTAGCTGACTTGATCGTGTTGTCCTCTAGACGACCGAATAGCGAAATAATACTTACTATGTGTTGGATAGCTTTCGTGATCGCTTCGAAATTTGAGAAGATTAAATATGGACGTGTGTTTGCTCTGGACCGTTATTTCCTCTTATGTAATTTGTTTTCTTGACTGGTTCTGCATATTTCGCACCTTTATTTAGTTGAGGGAACATCGAGTGTGGTGTGTGCATCTCCCAGGTGAAAGACTGGTGGAAGACACGTTTGTTGGTTCTCTAGACATGAGAAACACCCTAGTTAATTTGGTATATTATAGAGATGATTTGGAATCTGTTGCATCACTGACATCAGTATTCGCGAGTTGGAATATCAGTTTCTTCTATTTTATTTTAGGGTTTTCACGTAAAGGTCTTCAGAGACGCAATAAGTTTCTAGTCAGTCAATGGTTTACAGCACGTTCCACCTGGCTAAAGGTTTCAGGTTCGTAGAGAAATAATTTCCAGTCTATATCTTCGAGAATATGTTGCGTGAGCGATGGGTAGGATACTACTGTGTGCTTGATATCGAGAATTATTTAGAAAATGATATGATATTCTGGCAAACCATGCAAAATTACATACGTTCTTGTAATCTCAGAGTCTGGAGATGTGTGTATAAAAGCGAGCATGCAAACAAGTCGAGGTCGGAAACAGTAACACTTTTGTGCCGAGAGGAGCCGACCCCGAATTTGTAGAAGAGTTCTGAGAGTAACTTCGGTCCGCTGAGGGCGCACTGGTCACGCGTTAGGATGGGATGACTGTCCGACTTCGCGGGAAATACCTAGGGAAACGAAGAGTATACCTACCGTGCATGTGCTTATACTGTCTGTCTTCGCAGTATATGTACGAGTGCTGGCGGCCGATAGCTATACGAATGATGTAAAAACAGCTGCACAATACAGCAATCCAAGTGTTCAACTGGATCTGTTATAGTGTACAAACAGTATGGGCAATACAGCTGTAACAATACGTCCACTCATCGGCAACCCTAAGGGAAGCCCTGCATTTTCCTTGTTCTTCTATCGATAGTGATGTTGATTACAGTACACCAACCTGCGTCGATGATGTCTTTCTAAGCAATACATCCGCAGGTACGGTATTCATTATCACATAGTGATGGATTCCTATCCTTCATAACACTTGTTTGAAACAATCTTGTTAGGTTGCAGCACCTTCCAGAAATGCTGATTCGAAGATTTTGTCAAATAATTTCCTAGGACTGAGGAGAATCGAGACATATAGCCCATGTGAGTATAGGTATACTATAACTTTTTCACTCGCTATACAGATATAAAAGGTAACTGCACTGTTTGTGTAAAATGCATATATATTGCAGGGTAATGTTACTGTGGCTTATGTTGTGGCATGACCAGAGAAATTGAATGTATGTCCTAACGTGAGGGATGTACAGATTCAGAGCATAGATAAGCGCAAGAGGATGAGAGAGATTTTTACGTGGAAAATTATGAGCTCTATAGATACTGAGATTCGTTCGAGAACCACAGCCGTCAAGAGGAGACACTAGCTGTGCATCGATCAGTGTCAGACAGCAGCAGCAATCGTAATATTTAATTGTAGTTACATTGGTAAATATGTTCCTTGCTCACAATATTTATTTGATGATCTATGGGCAACTTTTGCGGCGTTTAACTGTTAGTACAATGTAGCGATCTGTAAAAAATAAATTTGCCGCTGCAAGTCTCGTCTGCAGCAAACAATGGCAGACGGTGCTCCCACAATGGCAGCAGCAGCAGATTGTCGGCTACTGACGAACTGGCTGTCCCGTTAGGATCGTTACGAACAATGCACCCTGGGCTGTTCTGGGAAGCATTGGAACATCTCTCTCGGCGCTCGACCCGCACGACAGCTAAGCATCATCTACATCTACATGACTACTCAGCAATTCACATTTAAGTGCTTGGCAGAGGGTTCATCGAACCACAATCATACTATCTCTCTACTATTCCACTCCCGAACAGCGAGCGGGAAAAACGAACACCTAAACCTTTCTGTTCGAGCTCTGATTTCTCTTATTTTATTTTGATGATCATTCCTACCTATGTAGGTTGGGCTCAACAAAATATTTTCGCATTCGGAAGAGAAAGTTGGTGACTGAAATTTCGTAAAAAGATCTCGCCGCGACGAAAAACGTCTATGCTGTAATGACTTCCATCCCAACTCGTGTATCATATCTGCCACACTCTCTCCCCTATAACGCGATAATACAAAACGAGCTGCCCTTCTTTGCACCTTCTCGATGTCCTCCGTCAATCCCACCTGGTAAGGATCCCACACCGCGCTGCAATATTCTAACAGAGGACGAACGAGTGTAGTGTAAGCTGTCTCTTTAGTGGACTTGTTGCATCTTCTAAGTGTCCTGCCAATGAGACGCAACCTTTGGCTCGCCTTCCCGACAATATTACCTATGTGGTCTTTCCAACTGAAGTTGTTCGTAATTTTAACACCCAGGTACTTAGTTGAATTGACAGCCTTGAGAATTGTACTATTTATCGAGTAATCGAATTCCAACGGATTTCTTTTGCAACTCATGTGGATCATCTCACACTTTTCGTTATTTAGCGTCAACTGCCACCTGACACACCATACAGCAATCTTTTCTAATTCGCTTTGCAGCTGATACTGGTCTTCGGATGACCTTACTAGACGGTAAATTACAGCATCATCTGCGAACAGTCTAAGAGAACTGCTCAGATTGTCACCCAGGTCATATATATAGATCAGGAACAGTAGCGGTCCCAGGACGCTTCCCTGGGGAACACCTGATATCACTTCAGTTTTACTCGATGATTTGCCGTCTATTACTACGAACTGCGACCTTCCTGACAGGAAATCACGAATCCAGTCGCACAACTGAGACGATACCCCATAGCTCCGCAGCTTGATTAGAAGTCGCTTGTGAGGAACGGTGTCAAAAGCTTTCCGGAAATCTAGAAATACGGAATCAACTTGAGATCCCCTGTCGATAGCGGCCATTACTTCGTGCGAATAAAGAGATAGCTGCGTTGCACAAGAGCGATGTTTTCTGAAGCCATGCTGATTACGTGTCAATAGATCGTTCCCTTCGAGGTGATTCATAATGTTTGAATACAGTATATGCTCCAAAACCCTACTGCAAACCGACGTCAATGATATAGGTCTGTAGTTAAATGGATTACTCCTACTACCCTTCTTGAACACTGGTGCGACCTGCGCAATTTTCCAATCTGTAGGTACAGATCTATCGGTGAGCGAGCGGTTGTATATGAGTGCTAAGTAGGGAGCTATAGTATCAGCGTAATCTGAAAGGAACCTAATCGGTATACAATCTGGACCTGAACACTTGCCCGTATCAAGCGATTTGAGTTGCTTCGCAACCCCTAAGGTATCTACTTCTAAGAAACTCATGCTAGCAGATGTTCGTGTTTCAAATTCTGGAATATTCCATTCGTCTTCCCTGGTGAAGGAATTTCGGAAAACTGCGTTCAATAACTGCGCTTTAGCGGCACAGTCGTCGATAACAGTACCATCGGCACTGCGCAGCGTAGGTATTGACTGCGTCTTGCCGCTTGTGTACTTTACATACGACCAGAATTTCTTCGGATTTTCTACCAAATTTCGAGACAATGTTTCGTTGTGGAACCTATTAAAGGCATCTCGCATCGAAGTACGTGCCAAATTTCGCGCGTCTGTAAATTTTAGCCCATCTTCAGGATTTCGCGTTCTTCTGAACTTCGCATGCTTTTTCCGTTGCCTCTGCAACAGCGTTCGGACCTTTTTTGTGTACCACGGGGGATCCGTTCCATCTGTTTCCAATTTATGAGGTATGAATATCTCAATTGCTGTTGCTACTATATCTTTGAATTTGAGCCACATCTCGTCTACATTCGCATAGTCAGTTCGGAAGGAATGGAAATTGTCTTTTAGGAAGGCTTCTAGTGGCACTTTATCCGCTTTTTCAAATAAAATTATTTTGCGTTTGTTTCTGATGGATTTGGAAGAAATGGTATTGAGCCTAGCTACAATGACCTTGTGATCACTAATCCCTGTATCAGTCATGATGCTCTCTATCAGCTCTGGATTGTTTGTGGCCAAGAGGTCAAGTGTGTTTTCGCAACCATTTACAATTCGCGTGGGTTCGTGGACTAACTGCTCGAAATAATTTTCGGAGAATGCATTTAGGACAATCTGGGAAGACGTTTTCTGCCTACCACCGGTTTTGAACAAGTATTTTTGCCAACATACCGAGGGTAGGTTGAAGTCCCCACCAACTATAACCGTATGAGTGGGGTATTTATTTGTTACGAGACTCAAACTTTCTCTGAACTGTTCCGCAACTGTGTCATCGGAGTCTGGGGGTCGGTAGAAGGAGCCAATTATTAACTTAATTCGGTTGTTAAGTATAACCTCCACCCACACTAATTCGCACGGAGTATCTACTTCGACTTCGCTACAAGATAAACCACTACTGACAGACACAAACACTCCACCACCAATTCTGCCTAATCTATCTTTCCTGAACACCGTCTGAGACTTCGTAAAAATTTCTGCAGAACTTATTTCAGGCTTTAGCCAGCTTTATGTACCTATAACGATATCAGCTTCTGTGCTTTCTGTTAGCGCTTGAAGCTCAGGGACTTTTCCAGCGCAACTACAACAATTTACAACTAAAATTCCGACTGTTCCTCGATCCAAGCACGTCCTGTAATTGCCAAGCACCCTTTGACATTGCAGCCCATCCCGCACTTTCCCGAGGCCTTCTAACCTAAAAAACCGCCCAGTCCACGCCACACAGCCTCCGCTACCCGTGTAGCCGCCAGCTGAGTGTAGTGAACTCCTGACCTATTCAGCGGAACCTGAAACCCCACCACCCTATGGCGCAAGTCTAGGAATCTGCAGCCAATACGGTCGCAAAACCGTCTGAGCCTCTGATTCAGACCCTCCACCCGGCTCTGCACCAAAGGTCCGCAGTCGGTTCTGTCAACGATGCTGCAGATGGTGAGCTCTGCCTTCATCTCGTAAGCAAGACCGGCAGCCTTCACCAAATCAGATAGCCGCTGGAATCCAGAGAGAATTTACTCAGATCCAAAGCGACACACGTCATTAGTGCCGACATGTGCCACCACCTGCAGCTGGCTGCACCCTGTGCTCTTCATGGCATCCGGAAGGACCCTTTCCACATCAGGAATGACTTCTCCCGGAATGCACACGGAGTGCACACTGGATTTCTTCCCCTCCTTAGCCGCCGTATCCCTAAGGGGCCCCATTACGCGCCTAACATTGGAGCTCCCAACAATCAATAAGCCCACCCTATGTGATTGCCCGGACTTTGAAGGCTGAGAATGATCCTCTGAAACAGGGCAGGCAGCTGCATCTGGCTCAGCCAGAGACAGTGCCTGAAACCGGTTTGTCAGACGCACCGGGGAGGCTTTCTGATCAGCCTCCGGGGACGCCTTTCGCTGCCTGACACGCCTTGGAACGACCTCCCAATCAACCACAGGCGAGCGCTCAGCCCCACTGCGGGCAGCAACCGGGGCAACCACAGCGGCAGACCGATCTGGGGACAGACGGGACGAGGTTGACATCCCCGTGATACCCGAGTCCGGCTCCCCACAGTGGTGCCCATTGGCAACAGCCTCAAGCTGCGCGACCGAAGTCAGCGCCGATTGCAGCTGTGAGCGAAGGGATGCCAAGTCAGCCCTCATCCGAACACAGCAATCGCAGTCCCTGTCCATTCTAATCGATGTTTAACAACAGTTACCGAAACACGAGTCCGTGCCTAGATAACGCAAGCGGAACACGCAAAGAATGTATCAACTAACCTGTACAAATGCCTAACGACTGCGCTACAATCTGCTGAATTTACGATTACAGTAACTAAAACTCGAAATTGCACCTCCTGTACGAAACTCACACGCAATTTAAATAAGAATGTACGAAGTAAACACTAAAGCGCGATGCTACAACTGTCAAATACTATAATACGCCCGAAATATATGAATTAAACAATGCAAGTACCCAAAAACACGCAAAGAAATTAATTAAACTATGTAACAAATAAGTAAGCTAGGGTTATACGACTTGCTGCTGCAGCTGCTTATCCAACGGCGGCAGGGAGCACACTGACTGGCCAACCGACACTGGCCGTTCACAACAAAAACAGAAGACAGACGACTACGCGAATTTGCACTATTCAGGTACTAAGGCGCGATGCTACAACCCTCAAATACTATAATACGCCCGAAATATATGAATTAAACAATGCAAGTACCCAAAAACACGCAAAGAAATTAATTAAACTATCTAACAAATAAGTAAGCTAGGGTTATACGACTTGCTGCTGCAGCTGCTTATCCGACGGCGCCAGCAACGGTGCCTACGTAAACACATATTTCGACAGGAATTTCTCAGGTCTACAGTATGAAAGAGATGCCGCGACCTCATCCTTGTGGGACCCGAACTGACACATGTGCGTCGCTTGCCAGCTGACGACCACGTCACCACATGTCGCCACTTCGCGGGGGCCGCCGGCGCATCCCGACGTCTGGGGATGTGTGCGGCGGATTCGTCGGCGTCGGACGTCGAGTGGCGGGGTGTGTGCTTTATTAGCGATTTCACTAACCAATAGGATGCAGCGAATTGAAAAAGAAACTGCACCACAAATGTTAGAATATCGATTTACGTTGATTAATCGTGTTTCTGCCAGTTATTCGCGTCTTTTCTGCACGATATGTCAACTGCGTGACTCGCAGTTTTCTTTAGGTGCGGTCTGATACTGATTCCAGTGTGGTATTTATGCCTACGTTGTGCTAGGCGTTCCCTCTGCAGTCTGCGCCGCGTCTGGCGCTCTGTTCGTGGTGTGCGCCGACCAATATCAAACGGCTGTAGCATTTTCTTCTAGCCGCGGCTGTTCCGAACGCTGTGTGCGTTCTTTGTGGTTATTATCCGTTGTCAATATAGCTGAATTAAGTTCTGAATAGAGCCCAAGCAGTGCCAGACGTTTTATCTTCCGACTGTCGTCATTTGAGTCGTTCTGTGAATTAGGACGTTCTGTTACCGTGCTGTGTCGTGTTAGGCGTACCGTCCGAAATTCTGGCACCCCAGGAGCATCTGCAGCGCCATTCTAAGGCCGATTGTGTTCAAATCGCCGATCGAGAGTCGGAATAGCGTCCTCAGATACTTTGTCTGTCTTCTGAGGTGCCATTTCACGGACGTCCTTAGTTACGTATACTAGGCTCTCATCTCTAATTCCATCCTTATACTTATGTACCTTAGGTCTTGGATGTGGTCTACGTTGCGTCTTCAGAAGATCGAGTGCTGGGTTCCAGGCCATGCTCAGCTGGAAACCGGTGTCCTAGTTAATGTGATTCTCCGCAACCTTATTCTCAATAGATTCTTAGATGACGCTGTCCCATTATCTCAACTGCCAACGCCTCACAAAGGAAAGCTTGAATAATTACAATACTGATTTAATTAATTTGCATAAATTTTTCATATCAACGTGGTGTTAGCGGTACAATACTTATGGGACGGTGTGCGTGAGTGTGTGACATGGAGAGGAACAGCAGGTTAAGTGCTGAACAATAAGTTACTTTGCATAATTTTTATGTAAAACGCAGTTCAAGAGTTTAAGGAGGTGGCTGAAAAAGAAGAATGCGCCAGAAATGGAGTTCAAAAGCATGTGAAATGCGAAAAGTGTACCAGTAAATGGTGGGAGGTCATAACTAATTACTTAATTTGGTATCAAAGGCGGTACAGTAATTTAAGGAAATGGGGGTGACATGGAAAACCACTTAACAAAACAAAAGGTTAAATGCCAACAAAGGATCGAACAATAGGTTAAGAGAACCAGAGTACTGTGCTGAACATTAGGTTATACAACATGTTTGCCTCATGTAATTACCTCTTAGAAGACCTTCATGTTTCCAAACAGCGGAGCATGGTGAGCAAGAGATTTCCAAACACCACAAACAGAATTTTTTGTAAATCAACAATATACCTTTGAATTTCTTGTTGTGACATCTTTCCTCTCCACCAAAGAGCCACCGATTTCCATGTATTTCATACACTGCCTTGAATCCCCTAAAACAATATTCCATACACAGCATTCAATCTCCCTCCAAATGACCGATCAGCTGAGTCTTTTTCCCACCAATTTCTGGGAGGGAGGATGGGAAGGGAGGGGGGTTTACCAGAGGGGGAGAGGTTAATTAATTGATCAGTTTAATTAAGTACTCAATCAAATTGATAAAGAGTGATAGGGGCTATCCAATAACTCAAACTTGAAGGTGTACCTGTAGCAGCAAGGGAGAGGGGGTTTGGAGTAGGGGGAATGATGGGGGAACAATATGTTAAGTGCCTGTCAATCAAAGGAGAACAGTAGGTTTGCCCCTGAGTGTATACCTGCCCCTGATGTAGGCAACTCACATTAAAAAATGGGCCACAACAAACTTTGCCCTACTACTGTAAGGCCCCTACTCAAAATTTCAAATGTTTGAGTTACGTTTAGTGAGTTTGGATATTTTTTATAACTATTCTTTAGATCAAAGTCATAGTTGCAGAAATACAATCAAAAATAAGAAAAATTAGACTCTGGGCTATGCTTCAGGTATTTCACATGCCAGTGAACGCGGTAGAAACAGCTTCGCCACGTCTTCGAAAGGAGAGATTACCGAGTGTTAACCAGGTCAGTACATCAGCTGATACAACGTCTTCTTCCTGTCGCTAGTCTAATAGAGATTAAACAGTGTTACAGAATACGCTTGGCAACTATGTGATGGTTGATTTACTTCCTGATGTGGTTCAGGATTGTCCTGCTAAATTCGCCTGTTATTTCGTTGCCAATTCCGATAAATAATCTGACTGATCTTCACTTCAGGTGTAACATTAGGGCCGGCTAGTGTGGCCGAGCCGCTCTAGGCGCTTCAGTTTGGAACCGCGCTACCGCTACGGCCGCAGGTTTGACTGCTGCCTCGGACGTGGGTGTGTGTGATGTCCTTAGGTTAGTTTGGTTTAAGTAGTTCTAAGTTCTAGGGGACTGATGACCTCAGAAGTTAAGTCCCATAGTGCTCAGAGCCATTTGAACCATTTTGCAACATTAGGGTGACAGATTTATTATTTGATTTCATAAAGGTCATTTCACACAGAACCATATTTAATATTGCCAATAATCTCTATTAATGAAGAGTACCGCACTGAGAACGCACTCCTAGCAGCAATGGCTCGCCAACTAAGCCGTCATGTGACTGATTTGTGCAGCAAATGCTGCCACTGATATAGGTTCTGATCACGCCAGAGGCCCAAACCTTTTGTCGGTTACTTTCCTCTTCCCTTATCAAGCTATAAGCTTCCATATCGAAAACCATTAAGGAAATCTAACATCACCATCTTAAGTCTCACATCAATTTGAATTTAGTACACCGTAATTCTAAAGGACAAAAAAAATGAACATTGCACCCTTGTTAAAACGTATATCTTCCTGTTTATACTATTTTACTACACAATTCAGGTGATTATGTGTGGCACTGAATAATTTGATAACTGGGTTCATTGTGGGTCTACTATCACTGCAAGACTTACACATTTCTATGGTAAGCCCGATATGCTTCTTGGGTAGGACACAGTACATCGCGTAGGCACAGACCATATCGGAATCAGAGGTGCGTAATATGTTGCTAAATCATGATGTTTTGGGCAATTTCGAGTTGCATATCGTATTCCTTTTATTATATTAGACTTAAGTCGTAAAGGTACATAGTAAGTCTTAACTCATTTATATTGCAACAGAGCATATACTCATGGCGCTTGTCGTTGGCTTGTGAAACATAACAGAAAAATATAAGAGAGAAATTAAACATCAACAAAGTATTCCCCCCCCCCCCCCCCATTAACTAAAATAGTCTGACGATGGTCAGGCAGTTTTTGGATTCCACGCCTGTAGAGAACTATTGTTAGGAGATAAGGATGTCGTTAATCCAGGTTTAATGAGAATTTCCGTCGACGAAGAAACGTTCTTTCTGGTTTTTCGATAAGGAGCGAGGAAGATAACCGCTCGAGGGTGCTAAATCTGCATACGAAGTGCACTAGGGATCGCTTATCCAGCCAACCCCGGGGACAGTATATTTTCTGAAATCAGCAAAGTGTAGACGGGCGTTCTCGTACAGGAGCAATACTAGTCGGAGCTTCCTTGATTGTTTTCCGTATGTTGCTCGACCGCATCGCGTCTCCGTTGTTGATACCAGATCACAACTGCGGCGAACGCATTCGCGTAATGCAGTTCTTAACATATAACTTCTTCTTTGTGCCACTAGATGCACACTGCTAAATTCTGAGGACTCACACACGCCCATAATTCTGTTTTTTGTTAGGATCAGCCATTGTCTTCTGTTTATGAGGTTAATACACAGTGGTTTCCGGTTTCCTTTTTTTTATTTCATCTCTCTGTCCGTCTGTTATGACTTATTTTTCTCGGGAATTAATGGAAATGTCAAGTTGAAATATATGTAAAATACTAACGCCTACAGTCTTTCGTGATGTAAAATGTTTAAGATTCTAAGTCAACTTAATCAAAAGACACGGTCATATATTTAATATTTCACATATATTGATACACGCAGACTGTCATGAGGTCCTGTAGATGAAGGTTAAAACTAGAGATGGGTAGTTCGCGAATGAACGGGTGCAAAGGAACGGTTCACCAAGATGAACGAAAGGACCGAGCAACGAATTCCAAGGAATGATCGGTTCATAGTTCACTTCGGTCGCGGCGGTCTACTTATAGTTCCTGGGAACGAGGAACGATCGGTTCATAGTTCTTTTCGGTCGCGGTGGTCTACTTATAGTTCCTGGGAAGGAGGAACGATCGGTTCATAGTTCACTAGTTCACTTCGGTCGCGGCAGACACTTCGGCCGTTCTCGTTCCAGCCTCGGTCCCATGCTCGACTCAGCCTCGGCTTCCCTCGGCCGCACTCGTCGATCTTCGCATGAGCACCTGTCTCAGTTCCACTTCCGACTGCTCCTAGTTGTTCAGTATCCAGTTCTTCGTTTCGTTGACTGCACTCGCCCATTGTACATGTATTCCAAACTGTTCTTGCACTTGATTCTGGCTATTCAGCGTACACGACTGGTAATCAAAAAGTTACGTAAATTACATAAAAATTACGTTGTATGTAATAGGTACTTCTTTTCAGGTAACAAAAGGGCATATCAGGTCACTGCAATATATCGATGAACAGCAGAAGACATACTTATAACAAGACAAGTTTTTTTTGTTATTCATATATTTTTTGGTTTCATCGACTTGATTCAGCAACTAACTTTCAATAATTTGCTTAATTTTTAGTGTAAGAAAATTCGTATAAAACGATTCTCGTCTATCTTTCATATACAAAAGATTACATTTAGGAATGCTCTAATTATTTTTAAGTTTGGTTCTTTCCAATTAGGTTTCTTTGGAAAAAAAGTGGGTTGTGTGTCATTTTGGCTCAGTAGGAAAAGCGGCGCCTTTCCATTTGAAAAGACATAGAGTGCCATAAAATCGTATTTACTTATTATCTTGCCGGCCGCGGTGGTCTCGCGGTTCTAGGCGCGTAGTCCGGAACCGTGAGACTGCTACGGTCGCAGGTTCGAATCCTGCCTCGGGCATGGATGTGTGTGATGTCCTTAGGTTAGTTAGGTTTAAGTAGTTCTAAGTTCTAGGGGACTAATGACCACAGCAGTTGAGTCCCATAGTGCTCAGAGCCATTTGAACCATTTGAACTTATTATCTCAAAAACATTTGTTCAGAAGGAGCTTTCAAACCAAAAACTTTATTACTGAGAACTTAATTATTATTATTATTGCTGCATTAACTTTAATAATGCAACATAAAAACCTAATTTTTACTAAGCGTGTGACGAAAGTATGATGAGAAAACAACATTTTATTTTATGCTTCCATAAAGTCTACTTCGCCAACTAACGTGAAGTATATATAGAGTGTAAACGATTATTGTTTACAACGTAGCATAGGTATGTAGTGGAAGTCAAAACGAAGAATTTTATACAAGACACCTGTAGTCTATCAAGTTGGGAAACAGCCACCAACAGGTTTACAAGACTACATGTGCTATAGCCCATGCAAATCGCGTGAGATTTTCATGTTCTCTTCTCCAGCTCTCTACACATCGTCATCGATTGTTTAGGCATTGTTGCTTGCATTAGCTTGTTACTTCTTCACTGCCTAATTATTAGATGTTTGTCTGTTTGTTGTATCTGCTCGTAACGGGCACCACATCGTCCGTAATTGGCGAGCAGTCTGTACTCGAGGCCGGTTTTCCGTGCGCCACCCTATATTATTTCCCTGCGATCAGCCACACAGCTCTACAGTTGGTTAAACGAGAGGTTCTGCAGAATCACAGAAATTACTTCTGTAATGAAAAAAACTCTATACTCCATGGGGGAGGCAAGTGCCCCCTCTTGGTGCCCTCCATCCTTCAGTCACCTACACCACAAGTTTTCTGTTTTTCATAAGAACCAGATACCATGCACAAATGAACGGTGAACGAGTAAAAATGAACGGTTCCCAAAAAGGAACGATCAGCAGTGAACTAGTTCCCAAGGATGAACTAGTTTGCCCATCTCTAGTTAAAACACACGCCGGTCCTGATAGTCTTGCGGTGAAGTGTGTGTCTGCACCCCGACAGGTCACGGATCGAGTTCCGGGCGGGTGACGTTTCTTCAGTCTTTCTTCTAACGTTCTACTTACCTCTCAATATTGTGAGGAGTGGCCAGTAAAAATAGTGGCTCGAATTCCACATTATACTATAGGCCCCCACTCCCTTGTTGGATACTTGGGGTCGGCTGGAGACACGAAAGTCACCGAAGTGGCGTCCAATACAATGACTTGCACCAGGGCATTGAGCTACACGAAATTATTATTATTATTATTATTATTATTATTATTATTATTATTAGTAGTAGTAGTAGTAGTAGTAGTAGTAGTAGTAGTAGTAGTATTATCATCATCTATAAACACAAATTAAGTTTAGACGGAATCATCAGACACCGAGTCCTACTTGAACCTGTCCGGTTTTTTTAGGTAAGCTTTACCCTGGTAGATTACATACAGCAATACTTATCACATAACACTTTGCATGAGTAAATGTCACTAGGACCTTACCTAGATCACTCGCCTCAGATGAAATGCACTTCAAAAACGTAAAGACGAGTGAGCTCGATATCTAGTGTTTGTATTTACACAGTGTCATATTTATTAGCAGACCATAACTATATACATCAGCACAATATCGCAAGTGGAAAGCAACACTTCCTGCAGAAATTTCCTAATCATACATTGTTGCCAATTCCGTGCAGTTATTACTAAATCAAGTCAGAAGCACACAGTGTGCTAGTGAATATCGATGTGAGCGAACAAGGAAATAAAAATTTTGAACAGCTTATAATCAAATTCTCTTTCTGTGTGAGTATATGAAATGAAGTAACCTCTGTGTAGGTTGGTGGTCTGTTGGATCAAGTCGGGCTTCAGAAACCGTGCGGCGAGAACGTGTTGTTTACGTCCTAGCTACGGCAAACAGCTTCGAGGAAGCGGCGAGTGTTGTGATAGCAGCGAAGCATTCAGAGTACACAGACGACGTTCACATGGCTAACTCTTTACGAAAATCGACAGTAAAGTTCACATTCGAGGACCGACTTGCCCGACCAAAAGTGCTTGAAGTTTAACTTTTTGGAGAGAAGTGGTGAAACGCGATCTTCAGGAACTGATTGGCATTCATCTTTCGATAGTGTCAAGTGTCGTATGTGTACAACTTATCAATGCCGATGGCTGTAACCGACTCCTTCGGACGTCAGGCGGGTCTCATAAGTTCCTTCACTCCGATGGAAATGTAGGAAATGTTCTTGTGGAGCCAGCGGGTATTGGAATAAGAACTGTTAGTGTTTTTGAATTACGATTTGAGCTGACAGCGCAACAAGTAACGTCGGACTTGCTGTAATACGGGACGGTCCTCGCAAATACGGAGGAAAAGTGGTTGAGCTTTGTGACGTATCCTGTTCTCAGTGGTGTACGTCAAGTCAGAATCGATCTTCAGAAACATGTTCCCTCTTATGTATACAATTTTGGCTGCAATACGATCATTATGTATGAGGGGCAACTTCGCACATGCTCCGGTTGGGAGGCCGTGTGGCCGAGCGGTTCTAGGCGCTTCAGTCCGGAACCGCGCTGCTGCTGCGGTCGCAGGTTCGAATCCTGCCTCGGGCATGGATGTGTATGATGACTGTAGGTTCTAAGTGTAGGGGACTGATGACCTCAGATGTTAAGTCCCATAGTGCATGGAGCCATTTGAAGCTCCGGTTGTTGCAAAGAAGATCACGTGCGATCAGAGTGCCTGCAACGACGAATTGCGCGATTGCCGGTGGGAGAGAACCTTGAACCGCAACGATCCCAAGCATGCCCCTCACACACGTCTAGGCTGCACAAGGAACTACGGTACCACTCCCCGTCGCACAAGTACCTCCAGATGAACCACAGGAGACAGCAGCCGTGTAGGATGGGCACATAGTGTATGAACCAGTGAGACGGGTGGAAGACGCCACAAGTCACGCTGTCTCAGCTCCTTTTCATCCCATACGAACTAATGATGGGTGTGGTCACTGACGTGGTGCACAAGATGGGAGGGGATTCTGGAACTCCGAGTATGGGGCTGTCTCAAACGTAAGGCACGGAAGGAGGACACACGTATCGGCACCAACAAAAGAAGCGCAAGGAACAACGTGTCGCACCACCTGATGCAGGCGAGGCAGCTCGCGCATATCGAGAACAGACCAAACATATAGCACAAACACAGCACAGCTCTCCCGCTATGGGCCATGCAAAAGAACAGGAACCCATACAGCAAGGGATAACCCGGTTACTATGGCGGTGAAGACAGTGGTGCGACACCCATGGCTGTGGGTGCGACAACCTGAACCATACGGTGGTCTAGATAGACATTTTCCGACCTTGTACCAAGCCGTCCCTGAGCACAATCCCGTGAACTGGGCGGATGATGTTGAGCGTAACAACCAGGATGCAGGAACGACGGACATACCGACAGCATCACAGGACGCAGCCGACAACCAAGGTACCGTGGACAGTGCATTACGAGGAGGTGGAAGTGAGACACCTGACGTCTCGGAACGGAGGGCTGAGCTGCAGAATATGTAGCAGAGTTGTGCAGAATGAACCCTCAACAGACATATCGAACCGTGACGATAAACATCAACAAAATCAGTATTTGACGTAAATGTGATATGTTACGAACTGCAGAGGTCGATATCGCATTCTTATTGGAAGTAAGAGAGTCGGATCTCCACTCTGTACGCGCTTATAGCACTCATATCGATCCTGGTACGGCGCACGAACTGGGCACTGCAATCCTAAACATAGAGTGTACCGAAGTTACGAATATAAATTTTCCACTTTCGGCGAGAGGAACAACTCTTACGCTCGTCGACGTACGAATTATCAATATACGTATACATTGATAATCCGGATGTCGGCGAATGCTAACGCTGTTCCGTCTGGCTCCAGCAACAGACGCGCGCGCTTCGAATTCTATCGGACTGAGACGATGTCCCTGTTAGCGGGCAGGCACCATTATGTCGTTCCCGGAGGTGACTTTAGCTACGTGCTGTCACCCCGCGATCAGACACTCAATTGCAACACGTGCCCAGGCTCTCCACCATCGTACATAATACGGTCTTGCTGGATACTTGGACCTGCCTACATGGGGACGCGCCGGGGTTCCCGTACTTTAAGGCTACGTCAGCGAGCCACCTGGACCGCGAGCTTCGTACCAATCTTCAGTGGTAGGAACTTTGGCCGACGATCTTTTCAGACCACTTGGCACATATATGCACCATTACCCTGGCACGCCAAGTAACCTGCCTTGCAGTAATCGCCGAAACCAGGACAAAATGTTTACGGTGCAAACATCTACATCAGTTGGTGCTTCTGTGGTGGATACAGTGCGCCAAACCGGCTTTGAGGCGGACACTGATGAGCTACTCCCGAGATAGAATGCGATGGTTCAACGACATAGTGGAATCTTACTTCAATGTCCTTCGTGATCTGTACAACAATCCACAACAGCAACCGGTTAGTCTTATAGAAATCAGCAACATCAACGCTAAACTGTCGCAACTCATGTCCCAAAAGATGAATGATACAGTCATTAGAGCACGGCAGGGATATGAGTTTGCGCATGAACCATCCTCCATGCACCACATAGTAGGACAAAAGGGTAGTCCGAAAGAAAACTTGTAACGACACTTCGGACAAAGGACGACCAGCCGTTAAAAACTCAGGCAGAAACAAAAAGGGGTTTTGCGCATTACCACACCCGTTTGTACTCGTAGAATACTGCGGATGGAGCGGCACTCGATGAAATGCTCACGGCACTGCCGATGCGATGTAGTCGGATGTGACGGAGGAAGACGTGACGACGGCTTTGGCAAAGGGTCGCATGAATAAATCCGCTGGACCCGATTTACTGCCCAGAGAGTTCTACAGGGAATTCAAAATGTACTAACGCCGACGTTGCAACAGTTGTTCCAGGAGTTACTCAACCCTAATATGACTGTACCTCGCGATTTTACGCAAGATCTGATCATCCCCATTCCGAAGACATCGTCAGGATACTCTGTGCATCAATTCCGGCCAATAAAACTTCTTAAAAGCGAATATAAACTCTTTGCAAGATTTTTGGCACTTCGTTTAAAACTAGCCCTTAAACTGTTGACGGGAAAAGATCAGACAGTAGTTGGTGACAACCGCGCTATTTAAATGGCACGACAGTAATACGGCTTCTTCACGGAATGGTCTTAGTGAACGGACTCTTAGCAGGACCAATACAGATACAATGCTCCGTCAGAGATGGGTCCCCTCTCCATGGGCCTGTTTGCACTCGCGATCGAGCCGCTGCTGATTCAACTCCACAAACCGCTATGGGAAGTCAATGTGCGAGGAGATAAATTTGTGTATCGGGCTTACGCGGATGATGTAGTCCTTTTAGTACGTTCTAACGAAGAGATTGACATGGCTCTGGTTGACAGATATGGAAAAGCGGCTGGTGCACAAATGAACAGGTAAAAATCGGGAATTATGGACATTAGTCGCGGGTTACCTGCGCAACCGGAAAGACGCAATAAATTAGTTTCTCAGATGAAATGTTTGGGGGTGGTGTACTCTAAGACAATGCGCTGCACGATGGCTCTCAACTACAAACGCCTCTTGAGCGACATCAGGGCCTTTTTCCGCCTACGCTCTTTACGGTTCCTAGATGTGCTGGAAAAGGTCGAATTAGTTAACGTCTGCTTGGTGTCAATATTATACGAGGGTTGGAAGTTAAATAGTGGCAACTATTTGTTCACAACCGATACAAAAGAGTTACATGTTTGCACCTGTTACTGTCCTTCAAAGTAGTCACCAGCGTTGTGTACAACCTGTTGGCAGCGATGTGGACGGCATAGTATACTGTTAGCAGAGCCTGTTTTGTTGATAATGCAAATGGAGCGGTCTACTGCCTGTCGAATTTATGGAATAGTTCTGAAGCGAATGCCACGAAGTGGTTCCTTCATGTTTGGAATCAAATTAAAGTCACAAGGACTTAAGTCCGGGGAGTATGGTGGATGGTACAGTACTTCCCAGTCCCTTCGACCGAACAGAGCACCTTCAGCTTGCGCTATATGCGCTCACGCATTGTCGTGCAAAATGATGTGTGGCGTGCGCAGAAAGTGTCGCCGCTTGTCGGCCGGTGTGGCCGTGCGGTTCTAGGTGCTTCAGTTTGGAGCCGCGTGACCGCTACGGTCGCAGGATCGAATCCTGCCTCGGGCATGGATGTGTGTGATGTCCTTAGGTTAGTTAGGTTTACGTAGTTCTAAGTTCTAGGGGACTGATGACCTCAGACGTTAAGTCCCATAGTGCTCAGAACCATTTGAACCATTTTTGTCGCCGCTTCTTTCACAAAGTTGGGGTCGCAGTTGATGCTCCAAAAACGAACAGTAATACTGTGCAATGACGGTCAGCCATGGAGGAAAGTAATGCGTTAGGAAAACACCATCACAGTCGTACACTATACTCACCATAACTTTCATCGTACTGGGGCTCTGACGCACCTTCGACTTTCGCGGCGACCAATAAGAAAGAAGCGGTGACACTTTTTGTGCAACCCTCCTATCATTTTGCGCGACAATGCACGGGTGCATGCAGAGGAAGCTGTGGCTTCTCTGTTCGGTCGATGGGACTGGAAAGTACTGTACCATCCACCATACTCGCCGGGCTTAAGTCCTTGTGACTTTGATTTGATTCCGAAGATGAAGGAACCACTTCGTGGCATTCGCTTCAGAACCGTTCCAGAGATTCGACAGGCAGCAGATCGCTCCATTCGCACCATCAACAGAACAGGCTCTGCTAATGGTATACTACGCCTTCCACGTCGCTGGCAACGGGTTCTACAACACTGCTGACTACTTTGAAGGACAGTAACAGTTGTAAACATGTAACTCTTTTGTATCGGTTGTGAATAGATAGTTGCCACTATTTAAGTTGGGAAGAATAGTTCCCATGCCGCGAGAGGACAGACTCCAGGCAGCCTTCGACCATTACGCTAACCAAGGATATCTCTTCAAAGTGAGTTACACAACGCTCACTCTCCCGGTGACTGGTAGCAGCCTCGGACTCACAAGTATGTACGTCAAGGCTTTGGCGTTATTCTTCCAACTGAGGCTATCACCATAGCCATCTGATCCCACTCCTTCGTACGGAAATTGTGCCACCCAATCTATGCCCGCAGATAGTTATTTACCACATCCTTACAGCACTGTCCCACTGCCGTATTTTTCTGCTAGACTACGGTTACCTGAGCAGGTTGCTGGGCATTGACGATCTACCGGCAGTCCGCAGAGTGTATAGCGCCCTCATTTTGCAACAGCGACGGAATGCGGCCGAAAGCAAGTATCCTACTGTTGACTGGAATACGGTCTGGTGCAGACTTTGTTACTTGTGATTATAACGATATTTAAGATCTATCGTGTGTAGTTGACAGAAACAATAACTGGTCGATTAGAGTCACGGATTCCGGTCCACTACAGAAATTTTTGTCCTATAATTTCAAGGCCAAAGCTGCTTTTAGAAATATCATTTATTGTAATAAATTTGAATTTACCAGCGTAATGGTTGTGTCATCTCTAACAACCTGTTTTCTGATATTATCGTGGTACTAATCTGCATCTTGATTGATAGTCATAACGACCAGTTCTCTCTTGTGGTCTCTTGCCTTAACCATTTTGTGTAGTCAAACAACAATCCTGAAAAGAGCAGAGGACATCTAAGACAGTTATTTTACCTTTGTTGCATATAAATCACACGCAACGCAATTCGAGTTGTTTGTATCCATTTAAGCCTGATAGTACACCTGACATATGGACGGACGCGTACTCTAAAACGCACTATACGACTCTTACTATGCATTAAATTTCGCGAGAGCTGGAATGAAAAAATGTGGTCCTCTTTGTTTCATAGTTCCCACATTATATGGAGAAAAGTGCTACTCGCCTTCTATACAGTTTTTGGTGTTGTTGTTGTTGTTGTGTTTGGTCGTTGCGGACGTCACATGACATCCGGTCAAGTTCGTTTGTAGATCCTTCCACTCAGTTTTTTATTACAGAGGCCAACGAGCTCTCTGACCGAACACGCTGAAATACCGTGTCGGCGATACAGTAGGCCCTTCCTTATCACTGTTCTCAGCCACGCCCTTGAGGATAAATGGTTGTAGAAATAATACCCTAATGTTTATGCATCTTTGGAATCAAAGACAAACGCCATAACTTATTTAAAAAGAGGTGGCCATGTGAGAGACTCACGGTCACAGTTAACCGTAAAGCAGTACATTGACAGTACGCTGTTATGTCTCATACTAAAATCTATGTCTTTGCAGCATGAAAAAATTGCTGATGTTGTGCTTGAATTCGGGAAAATACACTTGCCTGGAAGCTGGAATTACCAGGTGCTGACAAATTAATTCAGATTTCATGAGTATTTCAAGAGGTTACGAAGGCTGTGCAAGCCGACAGTGGTCCGACGCTGCAGTTGCTTGTGCCTTTGGTGTTCCAGGTACAGGAACACTGTGCTAAGAATGCGGCGTACAGTCAGGTAAGCACTCCCATATTAAAAGAGCTAATGAAGAGTTTTGCACAACAGGTTGGTCTAGTATGCGATATTAAAGTATTTTACATTTTCCTCTTAACTTACAACTTATTACTATAGAATTAACTGGCTCATATCTTCCTTGGTATTCGGTGAGAAGGATCCGCCCCCTTTATATGTCGCATATCTTTGAAACAAGGAACCAGATTAACGCACAAATTTGCAGTGGGAGTGCGTGGGATAACTAAGAGGGCGCTCCTGCTGTTATACGAAATAGCGCTCCAGACCATAATTCCAGGTGTAGGTCAAGTGTGTATAGCAAAAACACAGGTTGGTTGCTGGCCCTCAACTGGCCTCCTTCTAACCAACACACGGCTATGACTGGTACCGAAGCGGAACCAGTCTTCATGAGAAACACAACTGACCTCCACTCTGCCCCCCAATGAGCTCACGCTTGACACCACTGAACTCGCAAATGTTTGGGGGCGTCTGGCTTGGAGCTGTCCTTGAAGTAACTGATTTTTAACAGTTCCTTGGGTCACCATGGTGTCAACCCTTGCTCATACTGCTGCTACAGATGCAGTACGATGCGTTAGAGCCACACACCGAACACGATGGTCTTCCCTCTCGGTAGAGACACGTGGCCATCCGGAGTCCGATCTTCTTCAGACCGTACATTCTCGTGAGCACCGCTACCAGCAACCACGTACAAGGGCTTCAGTCCTGCCATGTCTTTCAGAAATATCGCAGAAGGAACATCCAGCTTCTCGTAGCCCTATTACACTCCCTCATTCAAACCCAGTGAGGTGTTGGTTAAGGTATCTTCGTCTCCTTAAAGGCGTTCTTGACAACATCAGCTCACCACGTCCAATCTCAAAGGTAATTAAGGCTCATGACCTTTACAACGTTTATTTAAATCAAGCCTGATTTACATTGTCATAGTGGCGCTACTGGCGCCAGTTTTAAGCGAGTGGGGCGAAATGTGAAAAGACATCATCTTTCTGATGAAAAAACACGTCTACCATCTATCGTTTATGTCGCACAACTCCTTATTGGTGTTGCAATTTTTTCCCCATCGGAATAGATATGGCTGTTTAATTTTTTCCGTGTCTAATAGTTTCAACGTCTTCCCACCAGCAATAAATGGGGATATGATCAAATCGAATACACGCGCTGGGTGCAAGAAGTGAAGTAAAACAGATATTATCAGGGAAATTAATAAGGATATTATTTATGAAACTTCCTGGCAGATTAAAACTGCGTGCCCGACCCAGGCTGTGGCTAAGCCATGTCTCCGCAGTATCCTTTCTTTCAGGAGTGCTAGTTCTGCAAGTTTCGCAGAAGAGCTTCTGTAAAGTTTGGAAGGTAGGAGACGAGATACTGGCAGAAGTAAAGCTGTGAATACCGGCCCTGAGTCGTGCTTTGGTAGCTCAGATGGTAGAGCACTTGCCCGCGAAAGGCAAAGGTCCCGAGTTCGAGTCTCGGTCGGGCACACAGTTTTAATCTACCCGGAAGTTTCGTATCAGCGCACACTCCGCTGCAGAGTGAGAATCTCATTCTGGACATTATTTATGTTTATTAATCTATCAGCAACACAAGGGGGGGGGGGGGGGGAGAGAGGAGAGAATTGTAGTATCATGTCACCATTCAACAGAGTCCATTTTGCATGATGTCATGTGAATTAGATGTGAAGCCAGCATCAGTCATTCCGCGTTGATTGTGTCAGTGCAGGTTGAGAGCCGTCAGATTCATTTTCCGTTTTTCTCTACGGCAAAACCACGGCTGGTTTAAGTCATTAATTCTTCACTAATGGTTGGCCTCTGGCCTTATCTTTCTGGTACAGGGCACTTTGAATCCAATGCAATTTTTTGTGCTGGCTCTCCTGGCAATTATTGTCAGTGGCTGTTACCTTGCAGAGACGGCGTCAGCGTAATTTTGAGAGTCTGAGGTCAGACAATGAAGTGCAGTCGGATGCTCAGCGATTTTAGCATCAGACTGTGAGGAATATCCATTCAACATGGAGAGGAAATGAATACGTCTGAAAGTGAGGATAGAAATCAAAATGATTACAGGCGTCTATCTCAAGGTACGAATACTATGTCGTCAATAGGCTATGCATGCCTCCAGAAGGCAAAACTACGGTTGTTCCCCTCCTGTACGATTCCTCTCTCTCTCTCTCTCTCTCCCTCTCTCTCTCTTTCTCTCTCTCTCTCTCTCTCTCTCTCTCTCTCTCTCTCTCTCTCTCTCTCTCTGTCTTTGCTTTATAAATTCACTGCATGACGACTGCCCGCAGGTTGATCTCCTTCCTTACTCTCTGATTACTGACCTTTTGATCGATCCACCTGACTGACTGCTGACTGTCTGATCCTGTTCCTGACTGGCTGAACTTCGCTCTTCTCCTGCTTCGCAGTTTACTACTAGACTTCGTCACTGTGTAGTCCAGGGCTCTGAATTTTCCTCGCTATGATCTTTGTCATTGTTGGGCTCAAATTACAATCCTGTTGTTGTGTTCTTCAGTCCTGAGACTGGTTTGATGCAGCTCTCCATGCTACTCTATCCTGTGCAAACTTCTTCATCTCACAGTACCTACTGCAACCTACATCCTTCTGAATCTGCTTGGTGTAACAAATGAATAATCGATGTTGCATAACCATTCCCTCTAGCTTTTTATCAAGGTAAAATTTTCCGATCTTACACTGGGTGAAATGTGGTACGAGAAATCTCATCCAATTCTCAGGTACTCCATGTTGCTGTACTTTACACTTGTAGCTCCCTAGTGTACTGCTTCAAGTGTTTGCCTGCATTTTCTGACTTGTCAAGAAAGAAACGACCCAGCGTCTAACCTGCTGCTTTGTAACGGGAATGCCTGAGCTTTTACCAATAAAATACCTCAGTTAAGCGGCCGGCCACGGTGGCCGAGCGGCTCTAAGCACTTCAGTCTGGAACCGCGCTACTGCTACGGTCGGAGGTTCGAACACTGCCTCGGGAATGGATGTGTGTGTTGTCCTTAGGTTAGTTAGGTTTAAGTAGTTCTAAGTTCTAGGGGACTGATGACCATAGAGGTTAAGTCCCATAGTGCTCAGAGCCATTTGAGCCATTTAATGAGTGGTTGGGCTCTAATCTGGAAACGTCTATTTTAGTCTCCGGTACTATGCAAATTTTTGAGATCGGTCTAATGGCCGAAAATGCGAAATAATGGAAACAAATTAAGTGCCTTATTAATCCATCTAATGAAACCAGTATGGATAAATGTTATTAGTGAGACCTCATATTATGCTGGAGGAAACCACTATGTATGGTCTAGGGTGTCCTTTTGCGATGTAGAGTCTTGTTTACATGGAAACAGTTCTATTGAGACGTGCGTCACGTGTACCATGTATTTCTATGTCATTTCAATACAAAAAATTTCATCGGTGTCCAGTGGCTGTCAAACCATGTAATTTTACATCCAGAATCATCATGACTATCTATGTTTGTATGGCTTTTAATTCAGCATCGTCGTTTTTTGTTACGTTTATGAGCTGCTTCAAAACGTTAATCACAGGTACTCATTCCACTTAATTGACCTCTGAGTCTGAATTTAATTAATACTATATTTTTAACACTGTGTTCTTTGGTAGAGTATGACTTACTGCTGCGAACAATTGAAACACATAATACTACAGTGTCAGAGAAACAAAGAATGGTTTACATCGTAGGACAATCTCCTTAGCCTTTTCGACTCATAAATCAACGTTTATGTTGGGCGTTATTCATTTTATAAGGTAACTGGATCCCTTCTACCGAAATTAAAAAGAAACCAAATATGTGAAGAAAGTTATACGTGTGAATAATATTGCAATATACTGTATTGGACAGGACCGCGTATGCTCCAGTTGCTAGTTACCAGTAAATGTATTCTTGGCGTAAGCTAAATTCTTGACTGGCAGGGCATCTGTGGACTTCTTCTGAAACTTGTCTCACTTCAAATTAGCATTTCCACATTGCCTGTCTAACTTGTAGAGCGCCGGCTTAAATGCCGCTCTTTAACTTAGTCTCTTTGATTTATGGCGTCCGTGAAACTTTAAAACTGCAGGTATCTCCATGATTCATAAGCACACAGTATAGGAGAGTAATATGAAGTCACTGACTTATTCACGCATGATGTTACAGCCTTTTTATTATGCTACAGCGAAACTTGTTGCATCTCTCATCAGGTAACATTTTAAGTCTACTGCTTAGTTGCTTGATAGTACAAATGTGTGCGCCCACGTTATATAAATTTAAAGTTAAATACGGCTTAGAGAGAATCTCAGACTCTTTGGTGAAATGCTATACCAATGTGGGGACCAGCTACCAATTTTCAGATTAAGTTTAACGATGCAGCCAAATACTTCACTTTCAATGTTTCAGTTTTCGTTACTTGAAGATGACAACGTTCTGGCAGACAATCTGCAGCACGGAACATGTTCAGAGAAGGTAGTAATGGACCCGATATGCAGTAATTTTTTTCAACTTTTGTACTCTTGTCCTCCTCAGTTGCGTGTAATATTACGGTACGTTGATAATTTTTACTTTTGGACCGTATGATTTCAACTGATCGAAATACAGTAACACTTGCCATACGCATTTTGCCTTTATTCTTTGTAAGGCACCTTCCTTGGCAGATTCCGTAACTCTACATGTTGCGCTTCTGTTCCATTTTTGGAGCTTGTCTTCTTATAATCTCCATCTGAATGGTTTTTTTTCCAGAACTTGTTCGGTTCCTAGTGCTGTGAAGTCAGGAAAACAAATATTCAAATGGCATTTATAATAAGAAGAGCAGCGCCAAAAATGGAACAAAATCGCAACATGTAGAATTACATCCACTTAACCTACCACTGAAGATGTCTCACAAAGAATAAAGGCGAAACTCGTAATGAACGTATTATTGTATTTCGTTCAGTTGTAATTGGACGGTCCAAAAGTAAAAATTATCACCACACCGTAATAATAAGCAACACAGTAATAGGGACTAAGCATATACATCGAATCCTTAAAAAGGTACACCCTTTATAAATTAATAAGTAATTTACCCACTGAATCCAGTGCCCTGGGATATGTTGTTTTCGATTAACTGAGTAATTTAAGACCGACTACTTTTGTTAAAATTAACAGACTACTGCGGCACTGACACTTCACTAATTACAGTAACTGATTACGAGGTATAAGCCATAGAACAACAGTGACAAATTGTGTAATGTCATAACTAGACTTCAATGAAGTATCTCATGTAATCAACTTTGGTGCACATAGCTCACAAACAAGGGACTGCTAAAACTGTGAAACTGAAGTGAATTAAAAGCTACTGGAGAAACGTACAACATCGTCGAGCATGGGAATGAAAAGTCGCCCTAGAAGCAATTTCAATTTCGAGTGCCATAAAGATGTGCTCTCTGGCCACAATTTTTCTCCTCGTATGTCAGTGACATCCCGTCGCTATTAGCCTCACGTAACCGTTTTGTCTAGGTTGACGACCTACAATCTGTAGTCTTCAGATGGTCGAAGAAGCTATACCTAAAATCTGATATGAAGAAGTCCCAAGTAATTTTAGTGCTTTATTAATAGTTAATCAGTACTGAAATCTGTAAACACTTGCCCTACACTCCTTGAAGATGCTGTAACACCACATCAGAAAAATTTTTAGGATCAGGATTTGACTATAGACTATAGACAAAAATATCGACGCCACGTAGAGTAAAAAGTTCGCTTGTTTCTATTTCCTCCCAAAACTTTCGAAGAAAATATAACGGAAGTGTGTGCAGTCACAGGTTCTATCGGAAGGCCGCTGTCACCTAGTAATTGAATGCGGCATGAACAGTGTTTGTAAATTATTTTAAAAGGCATGTACGGAAATATGCGTGTGATGTTCCATCTCAGACAGTGATAGTATTCTGATTGAAAACAAAAAGAAACAAAAAATAGGAACAGAAAAATAATTATTCTCTCACAAATTATAAAGAAAACAAATCTCAACCATCTAACTACGAGTTTCAATATATCCCCTAACGTCTCCTAACAACTGTTCTGAAATGCTCCTGTGTGCAACAGACAACGTACCTCATCTTGCCTTTGCAACTGCGTGATCAGTAACATGCTAAAATATTTCAAGAAGCGATACTGCAATCTATGATGGGTACAATGGATAGACTAATTGCAAAAATTACTGCCATACTTTTATACGTAGAAATTCAATGATCAGGAGAGGTTTGGTCAACTAACCATAAACGATGTAAAGAAAAATGAAAGAAACCGATAAAAACTTTTAATATACTACATTCAGAAAATTGGTGATTTAACTGCTGACAAACTTCACACAGACATTTAGTTACTCCACAATTTCAGTATTCAATAAACACGTTTCTGTCTGCAACGAAGTTACGAATGTTACTCCTAGTGTATCCGTACAGAAATGTGACGAAATCCCTCCAGTGAGCAAGCAACCAACAACTACGCGCAGCGAAAAGGCAAATTACCAAAAAATCCTCAATTAACACCAAAGTCTACTCCGATGCTACTAACACGATCACGGCAAGCTGCGACCTCTCATGTCGCGCGTCTTCTCTTCAGCGCACCCTGCGTCCAACACTTCCGAGTTCCTTCGACAACGTCTCTTTCACCTCTACTCGCGATAATAATATATCTCAGGCTCAGAGTTTGTGTATGCACACAGCAGAATCTTAGACGTCCAACTTTCGCAGTTTCCCATGCCGCCAGTTGCAACGGTTCAGTTCGATTCGTCACAGATGAAGCTACAACAGAGGCCCTCTGCATCACGCTGTGCCTCGCTGTTAAGGTTCCCAGAACATTTGTTTCTAGAAAATTCAACCAGTACGTTGCTCCCCCCGCGAATGTTTCGCGAGAAAACGATGAAGTTAAAGTCAGAGAGATTCGAGCTCATATAGAGGCTTACCAGCTATCGCCCTTTCCTCGAACCGTTCGCGACTGGAAAAGGAAAGGAAGAAATGACAGTTGTACTCATAACACCCCCACAATAGACCTTAAAGAGGCTTACGAAGCACAGGTGTAGATGTAGCTATGGTCTCATCATTATCCTAATATATGATCTCGATTGCGTGAAACATTAACTGCACACATGCATAAAGCAGAAACATTGCAAACTTAAACTGTCAGGTTCCACAGTACATCCGTGAGCTATTGCAATACATGTCTCATTATGATTGTAATGATGGAATTTGAAGGACGATTTGTCAAATCTAAGAGACAATCTCATCAGCCTAATCATTCCAAGATAAATAAATATATCAGGCTGAATTAACTACACTTCGGAAAAGGATAACTTGTTCACATACTTGTTAGAAAATCATAACTAATTAAACATTCATGGTATCACATTTAGCATTGCTTACAATTGTTCATTCCGCACGACTAGGTATTCCTTAGCGTCATGTTTTTAACACTGAGACACTTTGCAGATTGTTTGCTTCAGAGAGGCTGTTAGCAACGGAAACGCAGTACCTCATGTTAGTACAAAGGAATATGCTGAATGTGAAATTCGACAACAGAGATACTTCCTTCTTTCATCAAATAAATCCTACGCGAAGCTCAGGGAGCTACGTAGAACACATAATATTGAAGTGTAACCATGTTTGTGTTTTATCACACAGTTAACTACGGTTTATTTTTAATGTGACAGAGACAAACAGAATCTTACAGTCTCAGAGTTCAGGAGCATTTCGCATAAATTACACTGTTTAGACTACCTGTACGCATGTAGTATTATTGCTATGTAATACTGAATGAAATTTCAGTAGAGAAGTATTATTGTGATGTGATTCTCATTCTTTTGTACAAAAGCAATAATTATTTATTTATTTATTTAAATGTCAAGTTCCGTAGGACCAAATTGAGGAGCAAATCTCCAAGCTCATGGAACGTGTCAGTACATGAACTTACAACATAAAAAGTAATAACAGATAAAAATAAATGTTCATGAACCTGAAAGAAAATCAGTCCATAAGTTTAAGCAAACGCTATCAGCAATACAATGAGAATCATCTTAATTTTTCAAGGAACTCCTCGACAGAATAGAAGGAGTGACCCATGAGGAAACTCTTCAGTTTCGATTTGAAAGCGCGTGGATTACTGCAAAGATTTTTGAATTCGAGTGGCAGCTTATTGAAAATGGATGCAGCAGTATACTGAGCACCTTTTTGCACAAGAGTTAAGGAAGTCCGATCCAAATGGAGGTTTGATTTCTGCCGAGTATTAACACAGTGAAAGCTGCTTATTCTTGGAAATAAACTAATATTGGTAACAAGAAACGACAATAAGGAATATACATATGAGAGGCCAATGTCAAAATACCCAGACTCGTGAAAAGAGGTCGACAAGAGGTTCGTGAACTCACACCACTTATTGCCCGAACCGCCCGTTTCTGAGCCAAAAATATCCTTCTAGAATGGGAAGAGTTACCCCAAAACATAATACCATACGACATAAGTGAATGAAAATAAGCAAAGTAGACTAATTTACGTGTCGAAATATCACTCACTTTAGATACCGTTCGAATAGTGAAAATGGTAGTACTAAGTCTTTGAAAAAGATCCTGAACGTGGGCCTTCCACGACAGCTTACTATCTATCTGAACATCTAGGAATTTAAACTGTTCAGTTTCACTAATCATATGTCCGTTCTGTGAGGTTAAAACGTCAGGTTTTGTTGAATTGTGTGTTAGGAACTGTAAAAACTGCGTCTTACTGTGATTTAACGTTAGTTTATTTTCTATGAGCCATGAACTAAGGTCATGTACTGCTCTACTTAAAACCGAGTCAATGTTGCACACAACATCCTTTACTACCAAGCTAGTGTCATCAGCAAACATAAATATTTTAGAATTACCCATAATACAAGAGGGCATATCATTTATATAAATAAGGAACAGGAGCGGCCCCAACACCGATCCCTGGGGCACCCCACCACTTGACAGTACCCCACTCAGATCCCACATCACAGCCGTTACCAACATTGTGAATAATGACCTTTTGCTGCCTGTTGCTAAAGTAAGAGGTGAACCAATTGTGAGCTACTCCCCTTATTCCGTAATGGTCCAACTTCTGGAGCAATATTGTGTGATCAACACAGTCAAATGCCTTTGTTAAATAAAAAAATACGATAAGCGTTCGAAACTTTTTGTTTAGCCCATCCAGAACCTCATAGAGAAAAGAGAATATAGCATTTTCGGTTGTCAAACGACTTCTAAAGCCGAACTATACATTTGATAGCAAATCGTGTGATATAAAATAATTAATTAACCTTACATACACAGCCTTTTCGATAACTTTTGCAAACACTGATGGCATAGAAATAGGTCTCAACTTATCTACAGTATCCCTTTCTCCATTTTTATAAAGCGGCTTTACTACTGAGTACTTTAATCGCTCAGGAAACTGACCATTCGTAAAGGAAAAATTACAAATATGGCTAAATACAGGGCTAACATGTGCAGTACAGTACTTTAATATTCTACTAGACACTCCATCATAACCATGAGAGTCCTTAGTCTACAGTGATTTGATTATTGTCTCAATCTCCCTCTTGTCTATCACAGAGGGGTATTTCAGACGTCAATCTCGGAAAGGCATTTGCTAAGAAATTTTTATGATTTCCTGTAGATACTAAATTTTTATTTAATTCACCAGCAAATGCTCAGAAAATGGTTGTTAAATACTGTACATATGTCTGATTTATCAGTAACAGAAATATTATTACTGCAAACTGACTTTATATCGTCAACCTTGTGCTGCTGACCAGACACTTCCTTCACAACTGACCATCTGGCTTTAATTTTATCCTGTGAATTAGCTATTCTATTTGCATACCACATTGTTTTGCCTTGCTAGTAACATTTTTAAGCACCTTACAATACTGTTTGTAATGGGCTACTGTAGCTTGATTGTGACTACTTCTAACATTTCGATATAATTCCCGCTTTGTTCTACATGATATCCTTATCCCACTAGTCAGACAACTAGGGTGTCCATTACCGCTAGTACCCCGTTTAGAATGTTCTAATGGAAAGCAACTCTCAAAGAGCATGAGAAATGTGTTATGGAAAGCATTGTATTTATCATCTATATTATCGGCACTATAAACGTCTTGCCAATCTTGTTCCTTGACAAGTTTCGAAAAACTCTCTATTGCTGTTGGATTAACTTTTCTACGTAGTTTGTAATTAAATACGACATTGGTTAGAGTACAAAAACCTTTTAGTGTTAAAATTTGTGCATCATGGTCTGAAAGGCCATTCACCCTTTTACTAACAGAATGTCCATCTAGTAATGAAGAACGAATAAAAATATTGTCTCTGACTGTGCTACTGTTCCCCTGCACCCTAGTTGGAAAAAACACAGTTTGCATCAGATCATGTGAATTTAGGAGATCTACCAACATCCTTTTTCTTGCACAATCATGTACAAAATTAATATTGAAATCACCACATGGAACTACTTTCTGGTACTTTCTACAAAGTGAATCAAGAACCCTCTCTAGCTTAAGCTAAAATGCTCTGAAGTCGGAGTTAGGGGACCTATAAACAACAGCAATTAGAAGTTTAGTTTCACTAAATGCAACTAATGCTGCACAACTTTCAAATATCTGTTCAGTGCAGTGTCGTGATACGTCTATGGTCTCAAATGAAATACTGTTTTTTACGTACAGAGCCACTCCCCCACCCCGCATGGAACTCCTTGAGAAACAGCCAGCTAATCTTTGGGCTGGTAAAGGAACCCTCTGAATTATCAAATTATTTAAGTGGTGCTCAGATATACCAATAATTTCAGAGTTCGCATCTATTAGCAGTTCACTAACTTTATCTCTAATACCTCTTATATTTTGATGAAATATGCTAATTCCTTCTCTACTTGGAAACATAGCATCTTCTGGAGGTGAGCCCTTAGTCAGAGGCACTTCCTTTAAGCAGGTATACCTATCAGCTGACTTCAGTCTAAAAAAGGTGCAGCTCTAACACCAACTACTATAGGAATTTTTGCATGAGTGATATCACTACCACCACCACCACCACCCACTACACTGTCACCTATACGCTTAGCCAGCCTCCCCTTCCCATACCTATTGAGGTGCAGGCCATGCCTAGTGAAACCCCATCTACTGATAGACCCAACTGGCACCACTGAGATGTGACCCATGCCTTCCGCCATAAGTGCCCTCCCCAGCCCTACATTAACGCGCCTAACAGCCGCATTAAGGGGAGGCGGATCATGACGCTGAAACAGTTGCACGAAATGCACATTAGTACCACCAGTTTTAGTAGCTATCTTAACGAAGTCACCACTGACATCATACTCCCCGTCCCTATCGAGACTGTTCCCTGCTCCACCCACTATCACTACCTGATCCTCTTTCGTAAAATTCTTACATAACTCCCCTATGCTTTCTGTCACCTGAGCCAACCCTGCACTAGGCTTCACAATGCTGGTGACCTGGTACTCACTCCCCAACACTTCCTGCAACTGCTGTCCCACACCTCTACCGTGGGAACTACCTAGCAGCAGAACCTTCTTTCTGCTATACTTTACAACTAACCTAGGCCTCCTAATTGCTGAGGACTGCTGCAAGTTACCTACATCTACGGCTACAAGAGGCTCCTCTCCACTCAACTCTGACAGTTGATTGTAACTATTTCATGTATGCAAAGTAAAACTGTCTGAGTAGCTCCTCTTCCTAGCTACCTTCTTGCCAACTGCCAGTTCCCATTCCCCACCACCCTTCACGCTCCTCAACCTATCTAGTTCCTCCTTTGCGCATTGTAACTGCACCTGAAGGGCACGGATCTTTCGCTCCTGCTCTTCTATTAACTGGTTTCTACTACAGATTCTACGTTCCCAGGAGAGGATCTCCCTAAATTGACCACTGGCTTCCCCTCTGCATTCCCCCCAATGAAAATACTTTGAACAAATCCCACACCGTAATCCACTACTCACAAACCTACGAACTATCTGAACTATCATACTTGTGACAGTTTCGAGTGTGCGTAATTCATTCGCCTGCTAGTTGACACTAAGTGCCTTGTAGTGCGATGAAATTTTATCTTCGTTTGGATCCCGTTGTGTTTCCTATATCGCTGTTTATCAGTTTCACAATGACGGAAGCGATTTTCAGTTGGGTTTAGAAATCGAAAGAAAGAATAGAAATCAACTGAAACTTTTCCGTATTGGTTCATCCCAAATGGTTCAAATGGCTCTTAGCACTTTGGGACTCAAGTACTGAGGTCTTCAGTCCCCTAGAACTTAAAACTACTTAAACCTAACTAACCTAAGGACATAAAACACATCCATGCCCGAGGCAGGATTTGAACCAGCGACCGTAGCGGTCGCGCGGTTCCAGACTGTATCGCTTAGAACCGCTCGGCCACCCCGGCCGACGGATAAGATCATTTCCACTGGAAATCTACATACATATATACAGGCAACAAATGTTAAGGTACAATGAAGGGCAAATAACTGGTATACGCATGTGTATTCTAATACAGAGATTTGTAAACAGGCAGAATACGGCGGTGCGGTCGGCAAAGCGTTTATAAGACAACAAGTGTTGGGGGCAGTTGTTAGATCAGTTGCTGCTGCTACAATGGCGGGTTATCAAGATGTAAGTGAGTTTGAAGGTGGTGTTATAGTCGGCGCACGAGCAATGGAGCGCAGCATCTCAGAGGTAGCGATGAAGTGGTAATTTTCCCGTATGAACATTTCACGAATGTACCGTGAATATCATAAATCCGGTAAAACATCAAATCTCTGGCATCGCTGCGGGCGGAAAAAGATCCTGTAAGAACGGGACCAACGACGACTGAAGAGAATCGTTCAGCGTGACAGAAGGGCAAACCTTCCGCAAATTGCTTCAGATTTTAATGCTGGGCCATCAACAAGCTCCAGCATGGGAACCATGTAACGAAACATTATTGATATGGGCTTTCAAAGCCGAAGGACCACTCGTGTTGGCTTGATGACTGCACTGCCTCTCCTGGGCCTGTCACACCGACATTGGTCTGTTGAGCACTGGAGACACCTTGACTGGTCGGACGAGTCTCGTTTCAAATTGTATCGAGCAGATGGATGTGTACAGGTATGGAGACAACCACATGAATCCATTGACCCTGCATGTCAGTAGGGGACTGTTCAAGCTGGTGGAGGTTCTATAAAGGTTTGGGGCGTATGCAGTTGTAGTGATATCAGTCTGACAGGTGACACGTACATAATAAGCATCCTGTCTGATCACCTGCATCCATGCATTCCGACAGACTTCGGAAATTCCACTACGACAATGCGACACCTCATAATTCCAGAATTGTTACAGAGTGGTTCCAGGAACACTTTTCTGATTTTAAAAACTTACTCTGGTTACCAAACTCACCAGACATGAACATCATTGAGCATATCTGGGATGCCTTGCAACGTGCCGTTCAGAAGAGATCTCCAAGCTCTGGTACTCTTACGGATTTATGGACATTCCTGCAGGACTCATGATATCAGTTCCTTCTAGCACTATTTCAGACATTAGTCGAGTCCATGCCACGTTGTGCTGCGGCACTTGTGCGTGCTCAAGGACTCCCTGCCCTATATTAGGCAGGTGTACTAGCTTCTCTGGCGCCTCAGTGTATATGTTGATTATCGTCATACGTTTGAGTACATCCCAGAATGTAGTACTCACGTCCCTTAATTAATTAAGATTAATTTTTTTTAAACAATTGTTCTTTATTTTTAATTTAGCTACACACGTATGAACCCCCAACATTATTAGTGCCAACTAAAGATCTACACTGTTCAGCCAGAACATTATGACCACAAACGTACTATCTGTATGAACCCGTCCAGGTGACAGCATCGTCACCTGGCGAGGAATGACTGCTAGTTAGACACATGCACGGTTCAAGTAGTGTCAGTGAGCGTGCTGTCCTTGTGTAGAATAGGGAAGGGGCGTCACCTATTTCAGTTTCACCAAGGGCAAATTGTAATGGTCCGGAGGCTCGGCACGAGCGTTTCGAAAAAGGCGCGAGTCATTGGGTGTTTGAGGAATGCTGTTCTGAGTGCCGTCAACATGTGGCGAAACCAAGGTAAAACCACGTCCAGTCATCGTGGGGTTGGGTGGCCACCCCTGACTGCAGATATTAGACATCATATGTTGGACAAACTCGTAAGTCAGGATAGGCGGCGAACTATGGTGGAACTAACATCAGCCTGTAATTCTGGGCAGAGTACAAGTATGTCCGAACACACTTTGCTCCGAACACTTTTAACGATGGGCCTCCACAGCTGACGGCATACGCATGTGTCGATGTTAGCACCTCGACATCGGCCACTACGATTGCAATGGGCACGTGTCCATCCGAACTGGACGTTGGCGCTATGGCAGAACGTTGCATTATCTGGTGAATCCCGATACCTTCTTCACCATGCCGAGGGGAGAGCGCGAATCCGTCGTCTTCTATGGGAACAGCTCCCTCACACCTGTACTGTGATACGGAGAAGCTGGTGGCGCTTCCATTATGCTCTGGAGAACATTCACGTGGGCATCCACTGGTCCAGCGAGGTCGTGCATGGCACCATGTCGGCCAAGGAGTATCGTACACAGGTTGCAGACCACTTACATCCCTTCATGGCGATCATGTTTCCCGACGGAAATGGCATTTTTCAGCGATATAATACGCCGTAATACTAGGTCAAGAGAGTGATATAGTGGTTCGAAGAACACAGCGGAGAGTTCCAGTTGATAGGCTGTCCACCAGAACTCGCCAGATCCGAACGCGATCGAACACATCTGGAATGTGACTGAACGTGGCGTAGGAGCTCATAGCTCCTCTCCCCAGAATTTACTAGAATTTGGTGACTTGTGTGTGCAGATGTGGTGGCAACGTCCTCCAACAACCAGTCAAGGCCTCGTGGCTTCCATGCTACGACACGCTGCTGCTGTTATCCGTGCCAAATGTGGACATACCGGTTATTAGGATTGTCATCGTAATGCTCTGGCTGATCAGAGTATCTGTAGTTTGCGGGCTTTCAAATAACTACGCACCCTCCAACTCAACGTTGCAATATTAAAAGTTTTGGCTGGTTTCGTTGTCTAGGGGATGGGATACGTAGCTGCCGCATTACAGGCCAAATACTGCTGAGTCTACAGTATACAATCAGAATACACACCTGAATCGAATGGTCGAAGCTCCTGTCAGTCGGCAATTGCGAATTTTGAACGTAACATAGACGTTTAAAAATGAAAGATTGCATTTAAATAAATTTTTCAGGTATTATCTTAACGACTTTAAATGATGAGTACGATAGTAGAAGTACTTTCGAGAACGCGGTATATTTCTGTAAAACAATTATTGGTGTCGACGGTCCAGCAATTATGTAAATTATAAGTTGAATAACAAGGAAACAATTGATTCCTACTGCACGTAATTAGCTATGAGCAACAACATACCTCGCGAGATATTCACTTCTAAACGCACACAACGTCTTCACTGCAAAAGCTACGGAAATCACACAAGAGCACATGTCGGCACTCCGAAATTTTCCTATTCGCCGCGACCACGCTCAAACTGCTCCCATGTCCAAGTCTTTCCGCCGACTGTTCCGTACTGTCCAGAAATGCCGCACTGTCCATACCGATCCCCGAACTACCTCCTGTCCTCTCCGGAAACGATGCTCCTTCCTGCTTCTATGCAGTCTCACCACGTGTATTTTTGCAATGATCGCTGTGATTGGCTAGAGCGCTCCCACCCTGTCTTCAAACAAGCGCACACTCACATACATAATAAAGCATATTCGAAATATGGGATCTACATTTAAATACTTGAAATTAAATAAATATTCCTGCGGCTGGACCATAAACACGCTCTAACACACATTATTTGATACATAAACAAACTAATTAAACATGTATTAAAGGAATAGAACAAAAGGTAGGCCAGTAGCCTAATGTCTCTATGCTTTCTAAAGCACAGTAAATATTTGGCCAGTTTCTTCATGAATAGTATTTATCAGATGTAAACAAAGACATAGATAAATAAATAAATTTATAAGCATGCTGCTATCTTTTTTCGTGCAACTGTGGAGTACTTATGGCCTGACGCGATCGATAGTAATCGGCCAATTTGACCACCAATAACGCACGTACTATTCAAGTTACATGCCTTTAATTCATACCAATTTAGGTTTACACCAATAGCTTTCTATAGACACCGCGATCGACAAAATCGGATGAAGAGTTTATATTTTGGAAATTCGTCGCTGGTTGTTACTTATATAGTTTACCGTCAGATACTAAACTTTAAACTAATAAAAGATATTGAAAATCTGATTATACCATCAGAATCGTTCTGCAAATTATAGTAATGTTCATGTTTCTTTTTGAGTTAACATGGTTCATCTGGCTACTATTAATTTCTATACGAACTGTTAAAATGTCTGCCATTAAGGTTTCACAAAGTCGCCACCACGTGTTTGGTGCCGGGCCCCGGCTGGTCGAGAGGCCCGTGCGACCACGCCAACATAGAATATTTTCAAGGTGCCACAATTCGCCCGTTACCTCACAAGCTCCGCATAGTCTGGAACTCTCCTGCCATGGTTGCTATTCCGTGTTACTCAGTTCATCTCAGTGTTTGAACCTTGTGTCAAGTCCCACATCCTAAGTTTTCACTGTTTGCGTTTGTCAATCCGGCAACTATTGCGACTATTCGATCACATTGTACAACACATTTCAAAACAGTCTTCAGCATTAAATATTTCCCATTTGGATTGAATTAGCGGTTCGGCCATGGACGCAGAAGACAAATGCAGACTTCCCCCTGTCGTCTTGTAATTATCCTTCTGTGTTGTTACATCAGTTCGACGATTACTTACAACTAAAGAGGAAATTTCATTAAATTAATCTATTTGCTATTTCTAAAAAACTGTAACACGAAATTTTTTACGGAAATTTGTGCACCTAGAAGGGTAAAAATGCATCGCATCTGAGGCAGGCCGGCCACGGTGGCTGAGCGGTTCTAGGCGCGTCAGTCCGGAACCACGCGGCTGCTACGGTCGCGGGTTCGAATCCTGCCTCGGCGAAGGATGTGTGTGATATCCTTAGGTTAGTTAGGTTTAAGTAGTCCTAAGTGTAGGTGACTGATGACGTCAGATGCTAAGTCACAGAGTACTTTGAGCCATTTGAACCTTCTGAGGTAGGCGCTAATAAATCAAATTTAACACAGAAAATTATGTGCAGTAGCTGCATTTCATAGTCTGTTACAAAATACAAGTAAATGTACTTACAGACTATTAAGGTTTCAGTCTGGAGCATTACTTTTAAACTTTTATCTAACCATTCCGACATGAGTTGTTCTACGCCATTGCCGATGATTGCTAAGATTATTCATTCAATAACGGCACGGACTAAATCCTTCACCGTAGTCCAACTGCTATAGCCGTAGCGATAGAGGTAAAGTTAAGTAGAGGAGAATTATTGCCATAAACATTGCAACTTGGTGCAGAGAAAACACAGTAATCTGAGAATAATAGTCCTATTAAAATCCTAAGGTAGTGGGTCACAATAGGTAGATAAATATAAATAAAAGAATTATCAAAATATTTGCCTGAAATGAATCAGAGAAATCAGACAATGACATCCAAGTGTCACCATACAGGCATATGAAGACCATTACTTCCGAACCAGTTATTTAACCGTTATATCATTTCATTTAGTAGTTGCACCGTTGTCTATAGCATTTAGCAATAACACCTGAAAAGGAAATAATTGTGTGTGTGTAAATTACGAAAAAGCTCTGCCGAACTACACGTTGCAGAATACAAAACTTCCCCTTTTGTTATTGGCCTTGAGACTGCAATATAGGATACAATGCTGAAAGTTTCATAATGCCTGAACAGAGGGAGAACAAATACGAATAAATGCTGTTATGATGTGAATATGCTGTGAAAAATGAAATTTAACTGCACTTCAAAATTAATTTTGTTTCTAATTAATAAATTTCGCTGAGGATAACTGCATTTAATTGGACATGTTTACAGTAATTAAATTTTGCATAACGAAATTTCTGAAATACAAGTAAAACAAAATCCGCTCCTGAATGAATTAATTATAACATTTAACCTGCAACGTAGTAAGTAAAAGATCACACTAGAGCCACTGACTTTGCAGTAAAAGTTGGTTCTTTTGATGGTAACTGATACTGAAAATGTACCTCTTAAAACAAAAACGACTTCATTCTTCGCATATCACGGACATGAGAGGATACTAACTCATTGCACTTATGGTTACCGAACATTCACGACAAGCTACAGGTATTACACCTCTACCATAACGCGTGAATCTCTGCATCAAAGAACTGCAAAACTGACTACGTAATCAATCTCATACGTTCTGGTATAATTGATGTAATATCAGGTCAAAGAGTTTGTCAATGGAAGGATAGAAGTGTGAAGTGTGGGGTGAGCGATGAATTCCTTGGAGACTGAACGCAACCTCGTTTTGACGAGGGTCGAGGAAGAACAGCTGTAGTAGAACCATCAGACACTTATTTTAAACGATTAAGAGAAACAATGGAAAACCTATAATAGCATGAATGGAAGGGGACTTGGACCCTGGACTTCCCAAATGGGAGTTCAGTGTGTCAACACTGAACAGTAATATGTAACAGCATAGTGCCCAAGTGCTTTCGGTAGCTCAAGTGTATGAGAGCCTCTCACATCATGAATATTTTCTGATGTTGGACGATGAAGATAATGATCATCAATCACCAGAACTGTTCCATGTGTAATACATGGCTCTAATTCCAATTTCCGAAATGACATCCTAAGCCAGCAATCCACAGAATTTCAATTTCACGTTCGAGAAAAAAATTTAGTAAAGCTTGTGCTCTTTACAGCACACGCAGAGGACACTTTCCGCTCCCTGTAGCTGCCTCTGAAAAACAAGCGGTCGCTTGAGGTTGCGGTACGCAAACAGCTATTTAGCTAAATTTATCAGACTGCGCACGCCACCGGATTTCTCGTAGAGCTGGCATACAGTGATAAACAGATAAGAGGATCAGAGTTTTCTCCACGATAGAAAAATTGTAACATAAATTTGTATACGATTTAAATGGTCCTTGCAATTTACCATTTAGCTGACCAAGAATTGGTTATTTACAAATGTGTTATACTAGTAGCTATATTTTCCTTAAACACTATAAAATAAATTACGATTTGTGCCATCTACAGACTTTTAATGGGATAATACAATAGACTGGTCGCTATATTCTCAACATTGAGAAAATGTTACGTTACAGTTGTGAATAATATTGATCTCACACGATTTTGTAACCCTTTGAAATCGTCCAATCTAAATATATTACGTAAAATACCGATGTCGAGACGGTAATTTGAAAAGCTAAATAGATTGCGACCTCAAATGTACGCAGTAGTGCCATCTCTCCTGTACTGTTAAATTAGTGTATCGTAACTTCCCCTGCCGGTTGTCACGTGACACGTTAAACCCAACTGTCAGAACTATGCCGAAATGATGTAGGGTGACGAATTATTGCCTTATCAAAGCATTGTAAAGTCCTCAGAGGTGTCAAATAAAGTGTTGTTCAAACCAACCTTCAGATTGAGGACATCCGTATCTTACAAGAAGACTGTAGGTACACAGTCAAAAAGCTAATAAAATGAGAGGAGTGAAGTGGACACTACCCTACATAGGTAAGGTAATCAGAAAAGCGAAACCTAGGCTGCGAACTCGACACAGCTTCCGGAGAGATGCCATGAAGACTAAGCCAGGCTTACGACGAGAACATTGCAGTCTCAATGCAGCACGGTACTTACAGACTTCTCTCTGGGTCTTTCTCTTTCCCAAAAAATAAGTAAATAAATAAAATAGCTGTTTGCTACCTTCAATCACATTAGCAAGAAACTATTCCCCGATTGCGGCCATAAAAGGCCATCTTCAGTTTTTGGGTCAGTTGTGGCTATTAAAGGCTATCTTCAGATCTTTTGTAGTAGTCTTCAGTCGGAAGAAGTTTTTGATACAGTTTCCCCATGCTAGTCTATCCTTTGCTAGCCTCTTCAGCATTGGGGCAATCTTCATTCTACACAAAAGTACCATTATCTAAGATGGCGGCTATGGCGTCAGATGATGACGCAAGTACTATTATTCAAGATGGTGGCTTTTGGCCGAGAAAGTGCCACCCTCCTCCCCTCCCCTACCCCAGAAAAATTGCAGGAAGCTCAAATTCCAACAAGATAATACATCACACCATGGTTATCTCTACTGACCTAAGAAAATCGTGGAAAGATAGGTCACTTGGGCTACCTCCACTAACCTAAGTCACCCGACCGCCATTTCCTCCTATGAACAGGCACCAAGTTTTAATTTTGGCAGTAAATAAAGCTCAATTGGAGTTTCTCTACTAAGCTAAGAAAATGATGTGAAAGAAAGGACACTTGGACTGACCTCAGTCACCTGACCGCCACTTCCTCCTAAGGATTTGTGGGAAAAGGACTCGACCAGTGCTGGACATCAGTCTTTATTTTGCATGCACCAGTCTTTCTTTAAACAATGTCATGCAGCGCAGCCATCCAGTGCGTTCACCACGAGGTCCGGACTCCAACTGACCTAGTATGCAGTACCACCACCGGAGGGTGCTCTCATCTGTGATGTAATCCAAGATGGTGGGGCAAATGGATGGAAACAGTGTGTTCACCATGAGGCCCAGACTCAAACTGACCTAGTGCACAGCACAACCACCAGAGGGCCCTGTCATACAAGATAGCGACCATGACATCAGGTGATGACGCAAGTACTGTTATCCAAGATAGTGGCAAACAGTGTGTTCACCATGAGGTCTGGACCTAGTACACACTACCACCAGCACAGGGAGCTGACATCCATTTCGTGACGTAATCCAAGATTGTGGGGGGGGGGGGGGTGATAGCGGAAAAACGACTCTGCCTGTGCTGGACGTAAGTTTTTATTTTGCAAGCAGTTCTCGCTATTCAGTCATCTAGACGATGGCAAAGTTAACTCAGATACATTCCTACACTCGTACACAAATCTCCATTTGGATGGCTGCTGCCATTAATGGTGAATGTGAATCATTCCCACCATAGGCCACGCATACACGGAATCATTCTAGAAAACTGGTCACATATATGTTTTATCATTATACTTGCAATTAAATGTTATAAGCGTGGTCTCAATTGAACGGCATTCGACAATGAGCGAAATATTGGAAATTCAACCTGCTGATGTCTGTGGTTCTGGAAAAGGAAATATCTGTACCTTCCTTATGACTGGACGTAGTCATCTCCTTTACACATATCGGAACACAAACACATACAATATAAGCCTGTTGCTCAAATGGGAACATATAACACACACCCCACTATTGCTATGTATAATACTTGACCAATAAATGATTCCACACAATGCAAAATAGTACTGACCGAAAATCAACGAGTGGTGGGCATGTCTCTTAGGTTTTTTTTTGTCAGTGTTACCACTGTGTCTCAGAAAGAGAAGTGTAATCAGTTAGATGTTAAAAAAACTCAATCGCAACAAGTACTGTATGTTACCATCACAAGCGGTCTTGGTTCTACAGCTGCACACAAGTATCCATGTTAAAAGCTATAACCTCTTTACAAGTTGAGGTACAACATTACCACTGAATGAGGTGTTCTTTTCTGGACAAATACCATGACAGTGATCATAGGAATGTGTATTATCAGATCAACACGTAGCCCATGATGCAACCTTATGATGAATTTACCGCATTTTGGAAGTGATTCGGTTAAGGAACATGGTATGTAAGCGGTATTAGCGACTCCCTCACACCGTCCCAGCTAGATAATTCTATAGTATTTGTAGCACATTCTGTCTCGATACCATATCAGAGGTTCCGCCATATTTCCACCGAGCTATTGGAGACGACTGATTGAGAAGGAACACCATCATTAGTAGTAGATGATGTGCTGATTGAGGTCGTAACAAATGTACACTAGCTTTTCATATCTCTAGTGTTATGCTATCCGCTAGAGATGATGTCCATGAATTGGAATCAGGTATTTCCATTCAAGCACATACCTGCACCAGATCCTGCTGATAATTCCTTTAATGATTACAAGCACTACTCAATCATATTTCTGGCACTCTCATATCTCGCAACGAGTCACCTTCCTCGGACTGGTCTGCTACAGTAAAATTACAACCTGATTTTAGCCATCTTGCAACTGATCCCATTTGAACAACTTTGCGCATGTGATCGTTTCATTTAAGTCGAAACTGAGCTGTTGTCAGAGAAAGAGATATCAACCACCTTCTGCAACCCGTGTTGAAACAGAACGATCTGAGTTAGTGCAACAAGACTGTGTTTTGACCATTCGGCGGATATGCGAGCAATGTGGTACATATCAAAACTATATACAGATACTACAATACGAAGCAGATCCACGTCCATTCAAATCAATCAACCCGACATACTATCATCGTTATCCACTACCCGCACAACAGAGAAAAATTACGAACCATAAAAAACCCTCTAACTTCTTCCAATATAGAAGTCACCTAGGCACCGATGCTGGCGCAATGATGTATACTTGCGGTGCGATCCAGCGTAGAGAAAGAGATTTCGCAAACAATGTTTTCCAACAAGCTTTTGTACAATGCCAAATATTTCGTTTTTCTGCCACGACTTCGAGGCCTGTGCCAGGTTCTAAACTGACATTAAGAAGTTCTGATCCACGGCATTTCGCAGGAAACTAGACGTTACACGGTGTAATTCATGTTCTTATGGTAGATACCATAACGTGCCACACATCCGCTGATATTAAATATAAGACAGTTACAACATAAGAAAACCGGAAGAGATTTACGGTGTTTGTGGAAGTTTACAAACTACAGTCCGAAGGTGGAGCACGAGCTCTACACTGAGACTCATCTCTCACAATGACGGAATAGCTGACGGCTCTGTGTTCCCTTTCCACTGGTTCCTGATATTTAATCCATGTACACGACCAATGTTTCGATGCTATCCACCCCAGAAGGTGCTGTCCGTCCAAGAAACTCTTTCCTCAAATCAAACAAGCGATATCAGTCAGTCATTTTGTGGTAACCAACAGTGTGCTAGTGCACGGATGGGATGGAAAAGACACAATCAATTTACTCTAATAATAAGCATCATAGTTGATAGCGCGAACAATTTTAGCAGTTTTACGGTAACTTCAACACAGGCCTATGATGTGACAGCATGTTTCCCAAATTTCAGTATCATAGCTAAACCACCCCTTTCCACTCAGCGATTATCATTGTGAACAAGGATAGATGACTGTGCAGTACGTCCATCCAGTGTGAATTCTCCAACACATAAATCATCAAAGTATGCCAGGTAGCGCTAAACGCCTTTCCATCACCTCCAGCATAGTGTTTAATTTACGATCTATCTCGGTGCATATGACAGTCACAGAGCATTCTCGCTGTCTTAGGGCAAAATTTGAGAGTGGAAGACCCTCCTCACGCTGTCATTTCCCAACCTGCCCTGCAGCACTGTTACCGAATTAACCTGCAACCAACCAGAAGAAGACTGCTACACTCCACGTCTCGTGAGTCAATGGAGCTTTCCGAGTCCTCACTCATCTCGAGATACATCCATGTCGTGGAGCTTAGCACTCCTTAACAATGTATAGTAACAGATTTCAAAGTTCTGTGATGCAATAGCAGACAGTTAAGAAGAACAAGAAACGAATGATTTTATGCGCAATGGAGCTCCAGCTGGATGGATTTTGACGCATTCTTACGTAAATCAACCAAGCTGTCAACTCTAAAGTATAGTTCTAGAGTCTAGGATCGGTACCTGGAAGGTACAACGTTCTGCGCTTAAAACGGGCTATAATGTTATATCGCCTGCGTTTTCGACCTACCAGTCGTAAGGAATGTAGCAATGTTAATACTTCATTGTGAGAAATATATTTCAGGTACATGACATACATCCATCTTCTCGGTTTCTCTACGATAAAATTTGTTATGGAACAGTAAAACGAAAAAAACTACTTCCGTAAAACACTTACTCTGCATGATACGAGCACAATTTAACTTTCCGCAGATGTATGATGTCCACTGTTCACATCTGATTACAGTTCAGAAATTATACCATGCCCGTATCAGACCTATATAAAATGATTGTTAGTCGTGGGGTACCTCCTAAGAGGAAACAGATAAATGCATAGCACCAGCGTCCGACATATGAAAATTACAAGTCATTCCGTCACTAACTCTGTAAACAGCACATGTGTTGGGCAAATTTGTACACAGGGATTACAGCACCTCACATGCACCTATCGCTAACTTAGTTATGACGCTGAAGGCTTGATTTTATACCCAAGATGTTACAGGGGGGATGGAGTACATCGCATAAATTGAAATTCATTTAGAGGAATGTGCCAAGTATCATCAATCATCACACATGAGATGGAAGTCCTCTGATGACCGACAGGTTTACCATTAACTATCGCAAGTAGACAGTGCTTTAGACCACATACAGAACACGTGGCTGTTTACAACTACAATGCAGGCTATGTCACACGACTGATGCATCCGGACAGAACACTGGAAAACTTGACCTTCAGCAACTTCTCCTTCTCTAGAATGCATCAGTTAACCATTAAATCGTACCTCGTTACAGCTCAATCTTAATCGATCACCCCATCCACTCGCTGTTATCATTTAACGCAGATGCAAATAAGTTTAGAGGTGAATGGTTCTCTGTCCTCCTGAAAAGCATCAAATACAGTAGTCAACTTGCGTGAATCACTGGTACCTCAATAGACATACAGTATAATGCTGCCTCGACAGAAAATAACTGACTGCCTCCCTGATTCTCTTCGTTTTGATGTAGACGTTTTCTCAGATTCCTCTTGTTTCCGCATACTTGTTCCCATGTACAATTTGTTCGGAGTAAACCACGAGATACACAAGTACTTCCTCAATTTCCCCACATTTCGATGTATATTTGGTCAATTTATACCTGTTCCCTTGTCATTTTTCGAATTTCTATAGATTTTATGTCAGATCTATCCATGCGATCATGACATAACCTCTCGTTTTGTGTTCTAAAATTGCCTGTAAATGTAGCACACCTGCCAACAACTAGCCCAAATGCACTCATCGGGAGGCATGATATAGCAATGTACTCGAATGTATCCAGTCACCACCACATTCGGAGAGCGAACCACTTTCAAAATGCGTTAATTTTATCATGAGGTTGCATCATGGATTACACATTGGACTGATAATACACACTGCTACGATCACCGTCACAGTATTTGTCTGGAACAAATCACCTCATTCAGAGGTAATGTCGTACCTCAATTAGTAAAGCGGGTATAGGTTTTAACATGGTAACTAGCGTGCAGCTGTAGAACCGAGTTCGCTTGTGATGGTAACATACAGTAGTTGTTGCGATCGAGTTTTTTGAACATCTAACGGATTACATATCTCTTTCTAAGACGCAATGAAAGCACTCACACGAAAACCCTAAGAGACATGATCACTCATAGTTGATTTTTAGTCAGTATTATTTTTCATCGTCTGGAATCATTTACTGGTCAAGTATTATACTTAGTGTGCGGGGTGCGTGATATGTTCGCATTTGAGCATCAGGCTTATAATGTATGTGTTTGTGATCTGACATGTGTAAAGGAGATGACTGTGTCTAATCGTAACGAAGGTTGAGATATTTCCTTTTCTAGAGCTACAGCCTTCAGCAGGGTGTATTTTCGATACCTTCCTCATTGTTGAATGCCCTTCAATTGAGACTGTGATCGTAACTTTTAATTGTAAGTATAATGATAAAATATACAGGGTGTTACAAAAAGGTACGGCCAAACTTTCAGGGAACATTCCTCACACACAAATAAAGAAAAGATGTTATGTGGACATGTGTCCCGAAACCCTTAATTTCCATGTTGGAGCTCATTTTAATTTCGTCAGTATGTACTGTACTTCCTCGATTCACCGCCAGTTGGCCCAGTTGAAGGAAGGTAATGTTGACTTCGGTGATTGTGTTGACATGATGGTCATTGCCCTACAGTACTAGCATCAAGCGCATCAGTACGTAGCATCAAGAGGTTAGTGTTCATCATAAACGTGGTTTTGCAGTCAGTGCAATGTTTACAAATGCGGAGTTGGCAGATGTCCATTTGATGTATGGATTAGCACGGCGCAATAGCCGTGGCGCGGTACGTTTGTATCGAGACAGATTTCCAGAATGAAGGTGTCCCGACAGGAAGACGTTCGAAGCAATTGATCGGCGTCTTAGGGAGCACGGAACATTCCAGCCTATGACGCGCGACTGGGGAAGACCTAGAACGAAGAGGACACGTGCAATGACCGAAGCTATTCTTCGTGCAGTTGACGATAGCCTAATGTCAGCGTCAGAGAAGTTGCTGCTGTACAAGGTAACGTTGACCACGTCACTGTATGGAGAGTGCTACGGGAGAACCAGTTGTTTCCGTACCATGTACATCGTGTGCAGGCACTATCAGCAGCTGATTGGCCTCCACGGGTACACTTCTGAGAATGGTTCATCCAACAATGTGTCAATCCTCATTTCAGTGCAAATCTGCTCTTTACGGATGAGGCTTCATTCCAACGTGATCATATCGTAAATTTTTACAATCAACATGTGTGGGCTGCCCAGAATCCGCACGCAGTTGTGCAATCACGTCATCAACACAGATTTTCTGTGAACGCTTGGGCAGGCATTGTTGGTGATGTCTTGATTGGGCCCCGTGTTCTTCCACCTACGCTCAATGGAGCACGTTATCATTATTTCATATGGGATACTCTACCTGTGCTGCTTGAACACCTGCCTTTACAAGTACGACACAACATGTGGTTCATGCACGATGGAGCTCCTGCACATTTCAGTCGAAGTGTTCGTACGCTTCTCAACAACAGATTCGGTGACCGATGGATTGGTAGAGGCGGACCAATTCCATGGCCTCCACGCTCTCCTGACCTCAACGCTCTTGACTTGCATTTATGGGGGCATTTGAAAGCTCTTGTCTACGCAACCCCGGTACCAAATGTAGAGACTCTTCGTGCTCGTATTGTGGTCGGCTGTGATACAATGCACCATTCTCCAGGGCTGCATCAGTACATCGGGGATTCCATGCGACGGAGTGTGGATGCATGCATCCTCGCTAACGGTGGACATTTTGAACATTTCGTGTAACAAAGTGTTTGAAGTCACGTTCTGTTGCTGTCTGTTTCCATTCCATGATTAATGTGATTTGAAGAGAAGTAATAAAATGAGCTCTAACATGGAAAGTAAGCATTTCCGGACACATGTCCACATAACACATTTTCTTTCTTTGTGTGTGAGGAATGTTTCCTGAAAGTTTGGCCGTACCTTTTTGTAACACCCTGTACATATCACTAGTTTCCTCGAATGATTCTGTGTACACATGGCCTGTGGTGGGAATGATTCACGTCTGCCATTAACGGCAGCAGCTGTCTGAAAGCAGAGGCCTGTTGGAGTGTAGGAATGTATTTGAGTTAACTTTGCCGTTATCTAGATGACCGAATAACGAACTAATACTTAGTATATGTTAAGTGGCTTCCGTGATCAAGTGGAAATTTAAGAAGACTGTGTATGGAGGTGCGTTTGTAAATTGTTCGGTTGACCGCGCGACTGCTACGGTCGCGGGTTCGAATCCTGCCTCGGGCATGGATGTGTGTGATGTCCTTAGGTTAATTAGGTTTACGTAGTTCTAAGTTCTAGGGGACTGATGACCACAGATGTTAAGTCCCATAGTGCTCAGACCCATTTGATCGGTTGACTGCCTCTGCACATTTTGCGCCTTTATTTAGTCGAGAGAAGATCAATTACGGTGAGTGCATCTAGCATGAGGAAACACGTTTGCCTGTTCTCTAGAAATGGGAAAGACCTTAGTTGGCTTGTAAATAATAGGAATGATTTGAAATCTGTTACATCACCGACGTATGTATTCGAGAGTGGAAATATCAGTTTCTTCTATTTGTTTCTAGTTACTCAGTGGTTTACAGCACATTGCACCTTGCTAAGATTTGGGGTGTGTACAGAAATAATTTCCAGTCTATATCTTGGGAATTATGCTGCGCTAGCGATCGGTAGGATGCTGCTTAGAGCTTGATATCGACTCTGCAAAAATACGTGTGTTCTTGTAATCCCCAAGTCTGGAGATGTGCGTAGAAAAGCGAGCAAGCAAGGAAGAAGATTCGGAGCAGATACAGTAACGCGTTTGTTCCGAGGGGAAACGATCCCGAATTTGTAGTACAGTGCTGAGAGTGGCTTCGGACCACTAAGTGTGTTCTGCTGTAAATGGGCATACAAGCTGAGACATCAAGAATGCGAGCGTTAACGATTTCTGAGACACTATACAATTTCGACAAGGTCGACTCAGTTCTTATGTTTTACGTAGTTACGTGCTATAAGAATAAGATTGAGAACCTTGTTTGATGCGTTTTCAAAGGTTTGTGGCTACTCTGTCATAAATGGTAAAACGGGCTGCCCGGAGGTGTTTCGCATATGGGGGCTGCATGAGCACACCTTGGAACTCTGTGGCATCAGTATAACAGTGACTGTATATTCAAAAATAGATGCAACTTTCACCTGCGTCTGGCGGCGGCTCGTGGCTGTGACAGCGTGCGCATCTGGTCACGTCATCAATGGCGCCTAGGTGATATTTCAGGACGAATTTCTCAGGTGTCAAGTATGAAAGGTGCGCGACTGCCCCATGCATGTGGGAACTTAACAGGTATCTATGTATTGTGTGGCACCTAACGGCCGCATCACTTTGCGGGGGTTGCCGTTAACCTCCTGTATGGTCTAGTGGACAGGGGGTAGCGGAGGGTGCTTGTGCACATTGATTGCGTGTTTGTTGCATTATTTTGTGAGCAGATCTGTAAGCTGTACTATGCGTTATTTGGACATTTTACGATTTCGTGCCTGCACATCAGTGTACTGCATAATTTAAGAGGAGTTTGCATGTCTGTGCTGAAATTATTTTGGTAAATTATTAGTTGTTTGCGTGTCTGGAGACCATTATTTAGAAGTAGTTTACAGGTCTGCAGACTGTGTATTGTTACCCCAAGCACATCAGGGCGAGTGTTTTGTGTAAGTGTGATAAATATACTCCTTCTATTAAATAAAATGTTCCAAAATAAATTGAGTCACTGCTTCCGTACTCTATGTAGCAGCCTGGTGCAGGCTGAGTCATTTTCGCGCCATTTCCCCCTCCAGACCACCATCTTGGATTACCTCACAAGAGGGATGACAACACCCTCTGCTGCCATTATTGTATAATAGGCCAGTTGGAGTCTAGATCATGTAGTGGAAACTGCCTGCAAAATAAAAACTTATGTCCAGCACAGACAGAGTCGTTTTCCCGCCATTCCCCCCAACCCACCATCTTGGATTACGTCATGAAATGGATGACAGCGCCCTTTGCTGGTGGTAGTGTGTGCTAGGTCCAGACCTCATGGTGAACACACTGTTTGCCATTATCTTGGATAACAGTACTTATGTCATCAACTGACGTCATGGCCGCCATATTGGATGACAGTGCCCTCTTTTGGCGGTGCTGTGTACTAGGTCAGTTTGAGTCCCGACCTCATGGAGGATACACTGTTTGCAGCCATTTCCCCCACCGTCTGGGACTACATCACAGATGAGAGTACCCTCTGGTGGTCGTAATGTGTACTAGGTCAGTTGGAGTCGGGACCTCATGGTTAAGACACTGGATGGTTGTGCTGCATGAAACTGTTTAACGAAAGACTGGTGCATGCAGAACAAAGACTTATGTCCAGCACTGGTAGAGTCCTTTTCCCATGAGTCCTTAGGAGGAGGTGGCGGTCGGCTGACTGTGGTTAGTCCAAGTGTCCTTTCTTTCACGCCGTTTTCTTAGCTTAGCAGAGAAACCCCAAGTTACCTTTCCTTACCTCCAAAGTTCAAACTTCGCGCCATTTCATAGGAACAGATGGCGGTGGGGTACTTAGGTTAGTGGAGGTAGCTCAAGTCACCTATCTTCCCGCGATTTTCATAAGTTACAAGAGGTAACCATGATGTGATGTATTATCCTGTTCGAATTTGAACTTCATGCCATTTTTCTGGGGTAGAGGAGGGGAGGGAGGCGTGGCAGTTTCCCGCCAAAAGCCACCGTCTTGGATAATGGTACTTGCGTGTTTAGCTGACGTCATGGCCTTCATTTTGAATGATTTCATTGCCGCCATCTTGGATGATGTCATCGCCCCATCTTGGATAATGATACTTCGGTACAGAACGCATGTTGAGGTTGGGTGGCGACGTCGACGACATCTTGAATAACGGTACTTTGGTGTAGAATGAATGTTGCCTCAATACTCTCTTCCTCTCTGTGTAATAGCTGCAGCTCACATCCATTCAGTCCTACTTGCTGGAATCAAACCTTGTCTTCCTACACATTTTTTACCCTTAAAATTTCCCACGATTACCAAACTAACTATTGAAACTTCCTAGCAGATTAAAATGTGAGCCATACAGGGAATCGAACAAGGAAACTTTGAGGTAATGTGCTCTACAGCACACACACCAAGTACGACTCACGATGTGCCCTCATAGATTTACTTCTATCAGTAGCTTATCTCCTACCTTCCAAATCCTACAGAAGTTCTCCCGCATATTCTACGCGACTAGTAATAGTGGCAGAAATAAAATTTTGAAGACATGGCGTAGCCACAACCTGGAGGACTGGGTTCCAGAATCTATTTTCAATCTCCAGCTGAGTGTCCTTTCTTCCAGGATTGCTGGTGCAGCAAGGCATGCAGGAAAACGTCTGTGGAGTCTGGAATGTGAAAGATGAGGTACTTGCAGAAATAAAATTGTGAGGGCTGATTGTGAGTTGTGCAGTCGGTAGAGCACTTGCCAAACAAAGCCAAAGGTCTAAGGTTAGATTCCCTTCTGGCAGAAAGCTTCATATCAGCGTACACATCGCTGAAGAGTGATTGTTTCATCGCGAAATTAGCTGTGCTGTAATGTCTCATGATTTTCCTTATGAATTTATCTCATCTTTTACTCTATTTGCCTGACTACCACTTCATTAGTTACTCGAACGAGTTCGATTCATTTCCAGTATTGTCTTGTGCACCGCATATCGGAAACTTCTATTCTATTTCCCTTTGGTCGGTTGTGTTTACCATTCACGTTTCATTTCCATATTACGCTATACTCTAGAAAAATACTTTCGGAGAAGAGTTCCAATCACTTAAATTTCTATTCTACGTTAAGATATTTCTCTTCTTCAGAAATTTTTTCTTCGTATTGACAGTCGGTATTTAATATCATTTCGACGAGTGCGTGCTGAAAAGTGAAGCCACCAAACTCTTTTGTGAAAACTCTAAAATATTTTAAAATAAAACAAACTTTATTAACATTCTACATGTGTATACATCATGTCTACATGTCTGCAGTCTTCTGCCGCTAGAGGGCTCCAATTTAAGGGTGTAACATGGCGGTGTGTACAGTAGCTATGTCGGTGAGAAACAGGTTACTGCAATCGAGTTCCGAATTCGAAGAGTTCGTCCACACATGAAGCACCCTTTCCTTTAACATGACAAAGCCAGACACACTCGAGCGCTGCGACATCTAAAAACTATCAGACGCCTTGGGTTCACTGTCATCGATCATCCTCCATTCAGTCACAACTTGGCCTCATCCGAATTTAGTCTGTTTCCAGAACTTAAAGAACACCTCCGAGGACATCAGTTTGATACTGATGAACCGGTGCAAGCAGAGGTGAGGCTGTGGTTCTATCAATGTTATCAAACATTTTACAGAAGGGAGGTCAACAAACTAATCTCCCGTTGGGAGAAATGTGTTCGTCGCCAGGGTGACTATATTGATAAATATGTAAACATGGAGAATAAAGATGTAGAGTATTAGTAAGGTCTGTTGTATTTGACAAGTTCTACAAGTTTTCGCATAAAAATATTCGGAGACATTATTTTGCAGTACGCCCTCCAACTTCTGCTATCATTGGTTATTTTACTGTCTAAGTAGCAAACCTCCTCCACGACTTTCAGCGTCTCACTTCCTAATCTAAAGTCATTAGCATTTTCGGATTTATATCACCTAAACTCTATTTTAAAACACTATCCTTCCATTTAACTGATCCTTCAGATCCTATGCCATTTCTTCGAGAATTACAATATCAACCAAATAGTAGAGCTGCATGTCAGTACTCTAATAAAGGGGTAACTACAAAAATTATTATTATTTTTTTTTTTTTTGAAAATGGCAGTGGTCCCCTACCCCCATGGTGTTCCCATGTTGTCACCTGTCGTCCTCCATTCCCTGTAAATGGCGGGAAATTTTGTCGAGGAATACCTCCGTTAACTTAATCTCACCGACCCCCTCCCACACACAACCAGCCCTCCCATGACATCACACGTGGAATTGACAGGGAAAGGTCAATGTTGTAACCTAACGCGTGAAAATGGCGGGAGACAATAATTCCATGAGGATTTAGGGCAGGGTAAAATATTTGTTTATCTATTCATATATTTATAGCTCAATTGGTCTAGTTTCAGAGACCTAACTGGAAGAGTTGTCACGTTCACCTTAATGTACAGGTGACTGATCTGGTTCACACTACATCCACCAGAGAGCACTGTTGGCTTCCCGACTCCTCCCCCACTATCTCACACTCCCCCTCTTTCCCCCTCTCCAACACTTGTGCAGAAGCTTCAGTGAGTGCTGAGCTCAAGGACAGAAAGGACATAAGGTATTTGTTTATTCTGGTGGGAAAATGCGTTCTTAGTGGTATTATCCTGCAGGTGGATTGTCCTCGATACTTCACCATCCCCCCCCCCCTCCCCCCGTTCCGCTGCTCCACCAACACCACTTTTTCTGATCAGGCATGTATATGTTCGATATATTCGCCTAGAAGTTGGAAGACTGACTGCCCAGCTCCACAATATCCCAACTGAAGGGTGCTCGAAACTGCCTAGAGCCCCTCCCCCCCCCCCCTCCCCCGTCCCTCTTTTCGCCGCCTCGCCCCTCCACCCCATTTCTCGAGTTTTAGCTTCTAGTTTGGAGGCACTGTCAGAAACAAAAGAATTTCAGAATCCTACAGTTACAGTGTGTTCATCACCTTTCTGAAACTCTCAGTGGGCTTAGTTTAATTTCGCTGCCGAAGTCATGTATGTTAAGTCACTCATTTTTTATTTCTCTCACTTTTCACAGCACAGCCCTACAATGAGAAACTAACTCGGGTGTCTAAAAACAGACAGGAAAATCAGAAAAATTACATATCTAAAAGTTCATGACATACTTAGAAGATCACAACAGATTGTGAAAAATAACAGACACACAGCAGGGCCGATGTCTAAAATATCCTCCTAAATATGAATATTCCTGGCAAATTAAAACTGTATCCATACTGAGAGTCGAGCTTTGAACCTTTGCCTTTCGAGGGCTACTGCTCTACCGACTGAGCCACCCAAGTACGACTCACGACCTCTCTTCACAGCTTAAATTGTGACATACCCCGTCTTCTACCTTCTAAACCCCACAGAAGCTACTGAGAGGTTTGGAGGGTAGGATACGCGGTATATGTAATAAGCGAAAACACAACACTTTCCTACAACACACTCTTTATCGCTCTGAGAGGACGGACCAAGGACACGGAACAGAAAGCACACACAAGCAAAAGAACCACTTCCCCATCACACACAGACACATAAACAAGGAACAGAAGTTGTCGTAATTTGCGCTACAGTTTTCCAGCCTTTTTCGCCACATGCGATACACCTCTCGCAACACACGCGAACAGCAAGATGGCGTAATATTCTTGCTCATAAACAAAGTGCGAAAGTTTTGTTTTTATGTGTATAGAAGCCGCTATATACCATCCAACGAACGTGAGTACACGAATACCTAAGTAACAGCCTAGTACACACCAAATAACTGGATTCCACAACACTACCGCATATGTATATTGCGGACATAGAAAGTTCACATTTTAGTATTTTGTTGATCAACAGCCGCTCACACGGTTGTAGGTGACATGATGTTCGTTGAGTAAAAAGGGTAAAAAAAAGCGCACAGAAAATATGTCGCAAACGGCGACAGTAATTTTCGACAACATGCTGTAGTCGGTCGCTGTGGCCTAGCGGTTCTAGGCGCCTCAGTCTGGAACTGCGCTGCTGCTACGCTGGCAGGTTCGAATCCGGCCTCGGGCATGGATGGGTGTGATGTCCTTAGGTTAGTTAGGTTTAAGTAGTTCTAAGTCCAGGGGACTGATGATCTAAGATGTTAATTCCCATAGTGCTTACAGCCATTTTCAGCCATGCTGTAACATACAATAAATAAGGTAGTATGAAAGTATCCATAGAAAACTATATTGTAAAAGAGGAATAGTAAAAATGTAATAATGTGCCACTGTGTTTGTATAACCATGTCATTTTCCGCATGTTTTAGATTTTTTTAAAACCACTGATGATGGTGATATTGGTCGCTGAAAATAGTTAGGGAAAATAAAGAAAGAAATAAAAGAATAAAAGTGTGTTTTGCATCAAGGCGGACTCAATTTCTGATATTGTTTTTTGTCTATGGAAACATGGAGCAAATGTAGAGTTCCAAGATAAAGTCATTGATTATGAGAATTAGTTGACTGCCGGCCGAAGTGGTCTGGCGGTTCTAGGCGCTACAGTCTGGAACCGCGAGACCGCTACTGTCGCAGGTTCGAATCTTGCCTCGGTCATGTATGTGTGTGATGTCCTTAGGTCAGTTAGGTTTAACTAGTTCTAAGTTCTAGGGCACTAATGACCTCAAAAGTTGAGTCCCATAGTGCTCAGAGCCATTTGAACCAATTAGTTTACTTTGTAAAGTACAAGGGTGACCTGGAATCTCTTATATCATAGACATCATTATTCATTAAAAATACGAGTGGGACTACCAGTTTAGTCTATTTTTGAGTTTTCATGTTAAAACCTTCAAAGACGAGACAAGTTTCTAGTTACCCAGTGGTTTGCAGAAGAGCCCTCATAATGACTTCTCTAAAGTTTGGCTCTCTAGAGATATAATTTACACTCTTTACCTTCGGAAATATATTGTGCAACCTGTCGGTAACATACTACTATATGGTTGATATCGAGAACTCTCTCGTAAATGGTAAGATATTCTGGCAAACAATGTAAAAGTACATAAAATTCTGGAAATGTTCTTGTAATCTCAGAGCTAAGAGATGGTCGCAGCTCGTTGCAGAAATCACGGCAGCAAGCATCCCTGACAGGAAACAGTACCGTTAGCGAACTCCTCTGTGCGGGAGGAACGCCGGCCGAAGTGGCATTGCGGTTCTAGGCGCTGCAGTCTGGAACTGCGAGACCACTACGGTCGTAGGTTCGAATCCTGCCTCGGGCATGGATGTATGTGGTGTCCTTAGGTTAATTAGGTTTAACTAGTTCTAAGTTCTAGGGGACTAATGACGTCAGAAGTTGAGTCCCACAGTGCTCAGAGCCATTTGCACCATTTGCTAGAGGAACGAGCCCAGGCGTTGTACACTAGTTTGGATAGTGGCTGCTGTCCATCGAGGGCGCCACAATAATGCCCAGGCCAGCATGTACAGGAGCTGTTGCCTCATGACCGTTGGCCATAGAGGATGAGTGACGAACCTTTAAGGGGATATATAGCACTGCGACTGTATATAGTGCATATGCTTCTGTTTTTGGCATTTGCGTGTCTTTGCAGCATATGTATGAGTGTCCTGTAGTCGATAGCTATACGCAGGATCCAGAAGTAATCATATTTTACAGTGCTGGATATGAATTGTCTTTACTGCAGCGATATGGTATGGCAGTACAATCGTTTGTGGTGATACAGCCTGGTTGTAGATCGGTTTCACGCCGAAAAATTCAAACTTTTTTGGACATTAGCACATCAGTGTAATTGACTTAGTGTCTTTGGCAATACCTTCCATATTATACGATCTGTAGACTACTTTGTAGGCTGTAACTGTCTTTGACATTTGACTGTAGTCTCTTTTTACTTCTTTTCGTTCTCTATAAAAACAGTTTTCCGCTGAAATTCTCGTAATTTGGCCATCTTAGAGATTGGGGCACAGTGCTCCCCAACTGACAGCATTTTGGTGGGTTTATTCAGTAAGACTCATTCGGGATGTACCATTCGGTGCAAGTTGCATGACGTCCGAGAGTCACAAGACATCCTTTCTGTTGAGAAAATGGGTCTCTACAGACTGTTTCGAAAAAGACGGGGAAAGAACAAGGCACCTACAGAAGGTTCTGTAATGTCAAAGAGTCACGTGATGTTTTCTTCGTTCGAGTGTTCAGAGACACGTCCAGGCAGACCAGCCTCCTCTGGTTTGGACAGATGGGATGCTGCCACTCCCGTCCCGCCATTGTGGGTTTAGACCATCTCCAGACGAGGAGTTAAAAGACATCGAAAATTCAATGAACATTCCAGCCATATTTTTCTTCTGTAAGAAAGTACTTCGAATTCTAGGAGAATCTTTTAAACATCTGATCTGCTGTGTGTCTTTTTTTTTTTTACTTCTGTTGTGTGGTTAGAAATGTGTCACGAACTTTAGATATATAATTGTCCTGATTTTCCTGTCTGTGCTTAGACACCAATGTTAGTTTCCCGCTGTAGAACTGTGCTTCGAAAAGTGAGAAATAAAAAAATAGGGGCCGTAACATCCATGAACCCAGCAACGAAAAGAAACTAAATCAACTTAGAATCGCATGTAAGGGATGAACACAGCATTAGCTGTAGGACTCTGAAATTTATTTATCTCTTACAGTGGCTCCAAACAAGCAACTGAAAAGCGAAATGTGGGTGGTCAGGAAGCGGGAGAAAGTGGAGCATGTCTGCAGGATACTTTCGAGCACCCTCCGATGGCGGTGTTGTGGACTAGGGCAGTCGGTCTTCAGACTTCAAGGCGAACACACACATACGCTATCGGCAAAAGTGGGGGCGATGCACGTCGGAAAGTGGGAGCGGGTATGATGGAGGACAATCCATCAGCAGAATACCACCACCAAGAACATATTTCCCGCAAAAAAAAAAAAAAAAAAAAAAAAAAAAAAATACACACCTTATGTCCGTTCTGTCCCGGAGCTCAGCACTGCCTGAAACTTCTGCACAATCGGACAAGTGGGGGAGGTGAGGGAGGAATAGGGGAGAATGGAGGAGGAGGAAAGGCCAACAGCTCCTTCTGGCGGATGTAGTGTGAACTAGCTCTGTCGGTCCTGTTACATCAGGGTGAACACTTACTTCATCGAGCTAGATTACTGGAGGTATCCCAGTTGAGCTATAAATAAATAAATTTATCCCAATTGAGCTATAAATAATAAATAAACATAGCACCCTGCCTTACATCCTTGTAGAATTACTGTTTCTAACCATTTCCATGCGTTAGGTAGGCACAACTGACCTTCACCTTCCATTTTCAGGTGAAACATCATGGGAGAACTGGGTGGGAAGGGGGATTATGAACTTAGGTTCGTGGAGGTAGCGGAACTGAACTTTTTTCGACAAAATTTCCCGCCATTTGCTGAAGGTGGAAGGGGATGGGTGAAATAATTGGAGAACTGGAGGTACCACTGTCATTTTATATAATTACTTGTTCTGTCTGTTCTTAGGACAAAATAATGGTTGTGGTTTCCCTTCATGCCAACCGTACTGCAGTGCCAAGGTAGCATGGATGTACACTGATGTTGCAAACTCAGATTACCGATCGTCATTACTGTTTCTCCTGCAACCACTGGAAAGGCTCCTGCCCCTATTCAAGAATCATAGGGAAGTCTGCCTTCTCCGCAGATAAGCCACCCCCCCTCCCTTCCTCACGATATGTTCAAAGTCCATCAAAATACATACAATTGTTAATAGATTTTGATTCGTCTCTTGACCTGAGTGGCTACGTCGTTTTTAAAATGTGGGACAGGAAAATTCCCACAGAGGTAGTTTCACAGGTAAGAAATGAAGCTTTACATGGAAACCTTATTTATATTTTATAAAGCAACCGAATGACAAAGATTTTGCATTTTGCGGCCACTCAGTCTGCTTAGTGTGGCTGCTTACTGGTTATTTTCCAGAATTTGGATGGCAAGCGATCTGCTGTGCTACACTGTAGCGATATGTGATAGCCGAAGGCGATATGTCTCATTGACATGGATCCTATGGCCGTTGTTTCTGGCGAAAATGGTTTTCTCCAGATGGAAATACTCGTGGTACACCTTTACATGGCAGCCCACACAAAGCTCAACTCCAGCACGACTTCAAAGATGGAGTATGTAGGACACCCACCAGCAGGCTCCAATCAAATCCACTGAGATTACGTGTCCTACACATTCAGACCATAATTTATTAGTTATGAAATGCAAAATAAAACAGAGAAAACAGCAGAAAGGTACGAAATTAAGACCAGTGAAAATGGATAAATTTAAATAATCATAAGTTGTGGAGCGTTTCAAAGTGATCACTGAGTAAAAATTTATTAAAACAGGGTAAAGCAATACAGCAGAAAACAAATTATTAGCTTTCAGAGGTGAAATAGTGAAGGAAACATAACATCAAATAGGCAAAATGGCTAAGCACGATAGAAATAGTTGCATACCACAAGATATATTAAATTTAATTCGACAACAGAGAGAATATAAAAATTCAGCAGAAAACGCTGATGAAAGGGAACACAAGTGGTAAAGCGGAATAACTGAACGAGAAGTGCACCTCTGTAGAAACATATACAAATAGGGGAAGAACCACTACCATGTATAGGAAACTTAGGAATTATCCATGGAGAAAATATGAGCTCCTGTATGAACATTAAGAGCAAAGATGGCAAAGCAAAGAAGGGAAGGCTGGAAGGTGGAAGGAACATATAGAGGGTCTATATAAGGGAAACAAACTTAAAGCCAATATAATAGAAAGAGAAGAGGGAACATATTAAGATGATGCGGGACATACGATTCTGCGAGGAATTATTGCGAGAGGTGAACGACCTAAGCCGAAACAAAGCCCCTGGTCTGAGAGTTACCGAAATACTTGGGAGAGCCAGTCATGGCAAAATTATTTCTCTTAGGTTTCGAGATATATGAGGCTAGTGAAAAACTTCCATAACAATGTAATAATTCCTATTGCAAAGAAAGCATGTTCTGAGAGATATGAGTCTTGCTCAACATTCAGCTTAATAGGTCATGGTCGCAAAATACTGGCACGAATTATTTACAGAAGAGTGAAAATACTGGTACAGACCGACCTTGAGACCCGTAAAATGTAGGAACATGTGTGGCAACTGTCCACACGACGTTTCTTTTATAGTACTTTTAGCTCATTTATTGCATCTGTAGATTTAGAGAAACCTTTTGACAGTGGTGAGCAGGGTACACTACTTTAGTTTCTGAAGCTAGCAGGGATAAAATAAAGGGAGTGAAATGTTGTCTACAACTTGTACTGGAACCAGACTGCAGTAATTAGGAGTCGAAGGACACGAAAGGGACGCTGTGGTTGAGAAGGGAGTGTGATAGCACTGTTGCCTTTTCCCGATGTTATTCAAGCAGAAAATTCAAGAAACAAGCAGGAAAGGAAACCAAGGAGAAATTTGGAGAGTAAATTCAAGTCCAGGGAGAAGAAAAAAATATTTTCAGGGTTACCGATGTCACGATGTCACTGTAAATCGGTCAGGGACGGCAAAGGACGTGAAACGGTATTTGAACAGAATGAATTATGCCTTGAAAAAGAGATTATAAAGTCAAACATCAATTAAAATAGAACGAAGTTAACGGAACGTAGTCGAATAAAATCGTATTATTCTGAGGGAATTATCTTAGTGAATGACACGATTTTCGCCATTTGCGCAGAAAAACAACTGACGATGTCCGACGGTTTGATGATATAAAACGCAGACCCACAGTTCCAAGAGAAACGTTTCTGAGAGAGAGAAATTTTTTAACATAGAATAATCATCACCACCATTTACTGAGTTAACGCGCCTTTAAATGGCTCAAATGGCTCTGAGCACTATGTGACTTAACTTCTGAGGTCATCAGTCGCCTAGAACCGAGAACTAGAGATAGGACTTTCATATTCACAGGACATGTACATTGGTATGTTCTGCAGAAATGATTAGCATTTCAGTCACATCTGTTCAGCATGTATCCTGTTTCCAAGTAGGCACAGGGTCGGCCATGGGTCTGATAACTTGTTCCATACGTGATGGCACCGACGCGAGTAAGACACTAATGGCGTCCCGTTGTATAGTCATTCATGCAGCATTCACCTGGTTCCACAGTTCATCTGTGACGGTTGGCACGGGGTCACAATGCTGCACCTGTCATTACACCATATCGCACACATTTTCGATTGACGATGAGTCTGGTGATCTCACGGATCAGGGCAAAAGTCTGACATCCTGTCACACCAAGGAGGCACGTGTTCGTGCAGCAACATGGGGTCGTGCATTGTCTTGCTGAAAAATGGCGTCTGGGGTATTGTGCAGAAAGAGTATGGCTACGGGTAGCAGGGTGTATTCACGTACGACCACTGATCACAGTGGCCTGGGCACACACCAACTGTGTTTTGTGGTTGTACCCAATAGCACCCCACACCATAAGGCCTTGTGTTGGCCCTGTATGTCTTGTGCGAATGCAGTCCTATGACGTCGTTTCCCCTCTCTGTTGCGAATCAAAATGGGGCCATCATTTTCAAACAAGTGGAATCTGGATTCGTTCGAAAACGCTATCTGATGCCATTCCAGTTTCCAGTGACGTCGTTCCATACACCACTGCCGTCTGACATGTGTATGCATGTTCGTCAAAGGCAGGTTGAGAAGTGGAAGACACGAACGTAACCCATGCTGTAAAAAACGGCGACGAACTGTCACCCCTAATGTGTACGATGTGTTACACTGTTCCACTCTTACACCAGAGCTGAGGAGGATACAGATCTGTCCTGCAATGCCGTTCGGATGAAGTCTTCTCACGGGGTGGTCTGATTGGTGCGACCTCACCCGTATCGTCTTGTTCTACGGCTTTCCGTAAACCATTCAGCACACATCCGTTACACTTCCGAAACACTTCGCTCCAGACGAGCAGCAATTTCCCGGATGGATTCAACACATTCTTTCATGCAAATAATGTGTAGTAGTATTTGAATACTGTACAGTACTCCTTGAATAGGCAATATTGTTTCATTTAGCTGCGTCGTCTCATGAATTTTGAACTGGAATGAGTAATGAAGAACTTCTTAATACCTGTAGCTGCGAGCGGTAACTGCGACGACATTCTCGGAAAAGTGTTCTTACTGTACAGCTGTTTGTTTTTCTTTCTTCCAAGTACAAGAAATAGGTATTGCGACTGCAGTGCACGGGAAAGTTGTTACTGCACTGCGTGGAAATATGGGAGTCTTCTTCGTACACACTTCCTCTTTGCCTTCAATAGCCCGTTTACCACGTGGATCTTGCTTTTTGCGTCATCATATCCTCTTCCAGAAGAGACAAAAAATAATGGTTCAAAGAACGCTTGATGGATGCTTTTCTAGGAGACATCTGCGAAGTCTGTTTAGGCATTCTGTTGAATTTTGTCAGTATGAATTATCTGTGTGCTCCGTGCCTAGTTGCATTAGGTTGTATATCTGCTCTACCGTCATGTTATTTTCAGGGTTCCGTTAGCTGTACCATATCACCAGTCCCATCTGCCAAGCTCCCTCCTCCTCCACTCACAGACGGAGATGTTAAAGGGGCGCCGCATTGCCCTAGCTCGCCCTCCTACTCTTCCATACCGTGTTTAGTTCCCGCAGCCTCCGCTTGGTGCGCCAGCTTCGCCTGAATTAGCAGTCCTTCCCCCTTCTCCGAATTTCCACAAAACCAGCGGAGACTTGGCGCCGTCTCTCTCGCGTTTGCTCCTTTGCTCCTTTTCCTATGAAAAACATGTCCTTGCCTCTCGCTGGAAAGCGACTCCTCGTTAGCTTCACGTCTCAGTGCTCTTCTTTGGCGAATTTCCTCTTCCCCGCAGGTACAAAACTGATTGGCGAATATATTTCAAAAGCTTCAGCGTCCCGCAAGGAGAAGGGAGACTGAATTTCCACACGCGCACCCACGCGCGCCCCTATCTCTCGGCCGGAATAAAAGCTGGCAATAATGACTTTTTGTTTCCGAGAAGACTCGGAAGGAAATGGTAGTAGGAAGTAAACAGTTAGCGTCCCTTCCACGATGTGATAGAAACAAAATGAGTCGCCAGTTGATGCTCTGAGAGACAGAAGTGTGGTTGTTAAAAGAAAGCAAACGTAACTGTCATGAGCAGTTGAGAGTTACAGAAACTCCGAGAACTGCATGTTCTTTTAGAACTGAATTTGTTAATTTCTAAAACGGCAATAGTTCTCCCATTTATAGCGGGATAAACACATCGTAATCACGTTATGCGCACATGGGCAACCGTATCTCCATCCACGACTTTCTGACTCAAATTGGGGCGAAAGGAAGCTATTTCCAGCCTCCTAATACTGAAAGCAAACGAATCAGTCTGGAAAGTACTGAAGCAGGATAAAACACGACACAGCAAGATATATGACTTAGCAGATGGAACTAAAAAAAATAATGATATCTAGAAATATTATATTATTACATTGCAGTTAAAAATATATGAACGACTCTGTTTGTGGCATACATGAATTGGCATCTAATTTGAAGCAACGCCTGCCATGAATTAATTATAAGAAAACACTAAAATATTAATGAGAAATTCTTTTAGAATTGTCAGATCAGAAATTAATTCGTACTGTAAGCATACAGTTACTGATTTTATGGAATGAAGAAGACAGATGACGAAATCAGTTCGTGCATCGTGATGTCGCCACAGTTTAGTGAAAGAATCAAACGAAATTATGGACCACATGATATAGATTTCATGCGATGCTTGTCAAAGTGGCTAAATATATTGAACGTAGTATTAATAATATGGTGGTGACAATTCACGAATACGTAATTGTAAGCAGATGTTCCATATTTGTTTCACCGGTAGCCCAATGGTTATCAGGAACATCTGTCACTGATGAAAAGTGTACCATAAGCTCAATGTACAAAAATATTACAACTGAGTTACTTAGTCGTTTGTGTGCTGCAGTCTCATTCTGAACATGTACAACTGCACAGTTTCATTTATTTTAAGCCGTTTGACATACACAGTCGGAAGTTAGTGTTCTCACATATCGCGTGTATTCTGTTCTCTATAAACTACTTGAAAATAAGACGTTTGGAAATATTATTATGTAAGATGTAATGGAAGTTTTCCTTTCACTTCGTGAGTGTAGAGACTCCCATAGTTCAGTGATTCAACAAGTTACTAGATCCCACATCGATTAAGATCTCTGTCTGTTTTAAATATAAGAAATCAAATAAAATTTTCTAAGTCATGAACCTCATGGTAGATAGACTAGTAATCAATTCTGATACACCACCACCACTACGGCACTGAACTAATTTTCGTATTGTAACTATTGTATCATCGTTCGTTCCACTGTCTTTTTTGCTTTACTATTGGTGATATATTTTAGGTGGCCACTAAAAAGGTAAGACAAACTGGCTTCACAGATGACTACCGTCCACTTAATGGAATTGCTGAAGGACGAGTTACAAATAGGAAGAATCCCGTAAGTCTGACAAATATTGAAAGTTGTAAACATCAATAAATAGAGTAACATCACATTCATTTAAAATCTAAAATTCTTAGTTTCTAACAATTGCATTGACTGTACCCCAATAGCTATTCCTGTGTGTTGGTTTCCATTCAGGACAAATTTGGTTTTAGGAATGAGTGATCTGTTGATTACGGAATTAACCAGAAACTCGGATTAGCAGATAACTGGCTACGGAAAAAATGTTCATGAATGCACTAATGAAAGGAACTGTAACTACCATCTACAACTTACGACGCTTTCAATATTTCAGTGGTTGCCTGGTATCCATGCCCCTTACTCTTTCGTCCACAGCCTTCATATAACGGTAGATGCTAAGTGATCGGCTTGACTAAGGTACAACGGCTTACTGTATACAACACTAACGGCATGCCACAAGGCTCACTCAATTCATCCGTGTTTTGGATTTATTCTGTAGCCCTCCTCATAGAACAAGTGACAGAAAAAAATGGTGCAGTGCTTATCGCACTGGAAGACAGTGTTTAAAGTCACCCTCCGGCCATCACGATCTAGTTTTTCCATCGTTTCCTTAAATCGCTCAAGGCAGATTCTAGGATATTCCTTTGAAAAGGACATTGCTGATTTCACTCCCCATCCTTTTCTAGTCAGAGTTAGTGTTCTGTTTAGAACTATATCGTCGTTAATAGACCGTTGAATACTAATTTCTCCCTTCCTTGCTTCTTTCTTTCTATTTTTCTAGCTTAGGTCTAGAAATATCCCCATTAACAGGAATAGTGGTTGCTCCTCAGATGAACTCGAGGTGATATCGTACGATTCCTATTATACCAGTTACTCCAGATCTACCTTTGCAATAGATATCGACAAGCAAAAGTCATATGGGAAAGTTTCGTAAGCCACTTTAATAAGCAACCAAGAACTAAAGTTACGTCCTGGATAGCTGTCCCCATTTACTTTCAAAATTACAAATGAAGGAGAGCACTACGGTTACGAATCCAAAAATCCTGAAAGTAGATACGCCTGAAGTGCCGCCTTTTCTCTACAATATGCAGATAATCATTTGTACACAATTGGCCGCCGATATCATACAGTAATAGCCAGACTGGGAAGGTCATTGGAGCTGACTGTTAATTCATACATTTTTAAGGTAATGAAATTAAATGTACACAAGCATTTAAATTTTACTACGTAAATACCCCTTCTGCTTTATAAATATACAAAACGAAAATATATAGGAAACGTTAATAAAATATGCATACTTAATGTAAGATTACACAGATGATGTGCTCATAGTGAACATCTCCAAGAGAAGAGCACAAAAAGTTGGGGGTTCCAAAAACTTCAAACTTTCTTTTTCTATAAATCCATCTCTATAGAGCAATTAAGCTAGTAACATATATTACTGTGACTATGGAGCAAGGTGCACGGAAAACGTCTTCAGAAACAATAAGTAATAAAGTATGAGGTTTTAAGCCGGACTGGCAAGAGGCCAGCTGTCAGAACCGTAGTGCATACCTAGAGCTACAACTTTAAATGTATGATCTGGAAATAACCAAACCGACTGGTGGGTAATCTTTACCGGAAAGATATGCACTGTACTAGCATGAAATTAAAATATGATGTGTATGAGAATCATAAGCGCTGTGGGTCACTGACAAAGTTATGGACAAAAATAGATGGAGGTACCGGCAAAATCCAATAGGGGACCTATCTGAACAAACTGC